>NC_046641.1:7053298-7408298 GCF_900324485.2 Mastacembelus armatus | reverse complement strand
TATGTAGTTTGCTCTGCTGAAAAATGTTGTTGGCGGCTGGCTAATGATTTTCAGAGGGAGCATGGCAGAGTGGAAAGAAGTGTGTATGCACACATGACAAGACTTTCATTAGCACCTATGTATGATGGGTTTTTAGTGTTTGTAGGAAGTTAGCTCTGTGTGTGTGTGTGTGTGTGTGTCCAAGCAAATATATGGAGGGACAGTAGTGTACAGGAGTATGTGATAGGTGTAAGAGGGAGAGCTCCAAATAGAGGTGGAATTAATGAAGACAACATGTCACATATTTTTGGCAGTGGAGCAGGGACAGGAAATGAAGCTCCGCTCGTCTGGGTGACTGCCGCCCATGTTCTAGTGTGTCACTGTCCTGTCAGCCTGTGTGTAAAACTGGCAGACATTGATACATGCTCTCCCTGATAACACCCCATTCCCCCATCCATCATCCACACACACACACACACGTACACACAGAATTATTTATTTACTGTGCCAGATGTTGAGACTGAATTTTGGTGTAGTGGGGGGCTGGATTTTTTTTCACAACTAACAGGCTTGTGATATGTGACAGGTTTTGGGCAACTTGCAGCTTCCCCCTCAAGTCGATGAAAATCAGGGAAGGTGGTATTTTGATCGAGAGATTCCCGTTGCAGCCATTGTGGCTCTGTGGCTTCTGCTGGAGATTTAGAAACTTATTTCACTGATCATACAGCATCACCTAGTGCTGTGTTGCAGTAATACAACTTGATGAAGTGAGCACCACTTTATGTCCCAAAACTTAACTACTCAGCCAGTGGAACTACACCAACAAAAAAAAAAAAAAAAGAGTGTTATTTTATTAATCATCAACTTATCTAAAATTATAAGGTTTGTTACTGTAGTTTATTTAATTACCTTTGTCATTTTCCTTATCTTTTCATAATTTCTAAAAAAAAATTGCATTTGTATTACATTTTTCATATATTTTAAATTGAGTTATAGTACTGCTCTGAATGGGTAATGCTGGGGCGGTACCTGTTTTATCTTGTCTGGTACTGATTTCAGTACATCACTTCAGGGTATCTTAAGTTATGTCTGCTGATACCAATTTATTACTGGTTCTCTCTTTTCCCCAAACTTAACACCTGCATACTGTACTATGGATTGCAATGAACTCTGTTAGATAACTTAAGGCCAGAGATGTCTGTGGACTCACTAACCTACTGAATGTAGCTGAATTTTGTAATTACATTTGCAAAATTAATAATGATAATTATTAATGATAAAGTAATGGTTCATTGTCACATTGTGGCCTACAGAGCCAAGTGATCTTTGACCTTCAATGGGGTTATCTCTATTTCTACCAAACTACTAAAAACCAGACTTCTGGCACCAAACGTTTAAACGTCTACTCAGTATAGTACCAAAAGTTCATCTTTTTCACTAGAAGGGAGTTAAAATAATAGTTTTGAGAGTCCACGGGTGAGAATAAAAAATTGCATGCCTTTTAATACCACATAATCCAAGAATGTCTGAAGACTTCTTATTTGTCAGTCATGTCATGTCAGTACAATGCCAGAAGGAGGCAGTGTTTCTTCATATTTCCTCAATCTTCACTCTGAAAGGCCATGTAATTAATTGTATGCTAATAGTTTTTATCAGTATGTTATAATAATATATAAAATAATAATAATAATATATAAAGGTAGTGACTGTGTGAGCATTTTCCATGAATATATATTTTTGGTTGCTCTGTGATTCTGCTTAAATATAATGGTTTGTGATGTTTTTAATATATATTTTAATCACTCAAATGTATTGTTCCTTTTATTGTTTTTACAGTTTCACTACAACTTCAGCACTGAAAGAAGCATCAGTATGTGATGTGTCAGCCAGCTGACATAGCCATGAGGAGCGGAACATCACTGATGGACTAAAGGATCCTTTGTAAAATAATTAATTCATGAAATTAAGAGAAAGTTGTTGTTTTTTTTAATTGATTTAAATTAATAATTTATAAAAAATCTTTTTGACAATGTGCAACTCTCCATGTTCAATTTTACAAAATGTTGAACGAATGTATCTTAAATGGGATTTTCTGAAATGTGTGTTTTATCTTATCTTGCTTAGATAGCCTCACAAGAATTGTTCAAATTAGTGTTATGCTCAAATAACTCAAACTAATTGATACCCTACACAGATTTCTTCCTAGAAGTTATTTAGCTGCACCTCAGATTTCACTCAGCAGGATAACAGGGCCGTGCTGACAGTGAGGAGTGTTCGGGGAAGACAACAGGGAACAGAGAAGCAGCCGGATCACACACACAAACGGGCCCCTCTGATGTTCATATTCCAGCAGAAGCATCTTTCCATCATAAAGTTCATCATGAGCAGCGTGCAGCAAGAACGAACAGAGCTCCGGGACACAGGAGCCCTTTACCCCAGACACCCACCCACGTCTGTGGTGACTCCTCTACTGAGTCAGGTCTTTACGAACAAAACAGCATTAAGGTTTAGATTTAAAACATTTTATTCCAAACTGCAGCTTTAAGAAAAGTGACTTGGAAAAAAAATCAGGAAAGCATTAACATTTTCTCTGTTTTTGGAAAGAGGTAATTTATTTATAAATTTCTACTCTTATTCTTAAATAACCACACTAGAAAATATTTATAATTATTAAAGTTATTGTTTTGAATCAGAATTTACACTTGGATAGCAAAATTGTACTGTCTGTTCACTCCTGCTCAAATGTGTCATTTGTAACTAATGAATCAATTTAAACATTTTTTTGCAAATTAGAGCATCATTAATGGATTGTTGTCCTTGTGTTTATTTAGATTCTCCTGCTAAATTCATGAAATAATGGATTCTGTTAACAGTGGGTGTTTTTTTTTTTTTTTTGGTTTTTTTCTGACCAAAATTCCTGATGGTTTTGGTATTCACAGGTGTTTAATGAAGCGTACAGCAGATGACAACGCTGTACGAGCGTCAGCGTTAACTCCTCTGTTCTGCTGCTGAAATCAGAGCGACGGTCTGAGGAATCCTCTGCAGAGGGAACAGCTTTCACGCTCCTTCGTGAAGGTGACACACATGTCAGTGATGCCTTAGAGCGCAGTGACAGGCTCCAACAGGCCTCCTCCCCGCTGTGCATAAAGAGCATATATACAGTGTGCCATATGTATCCAGATTCAAGCGCAGATTGTATTAAAAAAGCTGGAAAAGTGCTTACTTTCTATTTTCCGCTGTTTTCAGCTGATGTATGTAAGACGAATGTTAAGATAAGTAATGGCAATAGTAAATTATACAGCATATAGTAAATACCTAATTCATTTAACATTTTTAGATGGTGTTAAGTTTGATGTAGGTTTGGTCATATTCTATACTTAATACTGTAAACCCAAACCAACAACGTTGGCAACTCACCAGCAAATACTATCTATATATCTGAAGCCTAGTATGTCATATTGTACAAAAACAAACAAATGACTCACACTTGCACTTGTTGATATGTACCTTATTACAGTAAAGGGTAGAGTGCTGTAATAGTGTATATTCTTGCCCTGGGTTAAAATATTTACACCTTCAGTAGCAATTGTAGTTTGGCCCGAGTGCCACAAACAAATGGGAAGTTGAAAAACATTCACGACGTCTCATTTACACCACCTTTCTGTCTCTAACCTGCCAAGCCCACTGTAGCCTCCTCAGTCACTGCTGCGTCGCTGAAAGGATTTGGCTCCTAAAGTTGAGCTGAACTGCAGAGCAGCACATCAAAGCCCCACCCTCTGTGAGTCTGCCAGATGTCCCATAGTCATTTTTAAACTCACACCCCAGCGCATGACATGGAGCAGTGTGTAAGCATGTAGACAGAGGTGGATGGGCCGCTTGGAAATTGGAAAAGGAAGCCTGTATTTATGAGGTGGTTTGAGGTGCTGTGTTAAGACGGGCTTAGCCTGCCACTCTCCCTCTGACAGCCCTGTTTCCCCCTGAGCTGGGGTGACCAGAGCTAGAGAGAGGTGAAGGAGTGAAGGCAGGAGGCCTGTCAAAGCAGGTCCAGACCAGAGCTAGACCCACAGTGAACAGACTCCCAGGCAGGTGATGCAACAAATCATGTGAAAATAAGATGTAGCACCACCCCTAATGTTTGCTGGATTTGTATTTTCATAACAAGAACAAAATGAAACGATAGATTTTGTGATTCAGGGCTCAGCCATCCATGACCTTTGACAGAGCTGGCTTGAAGGAAATATGAAATAATAGGCAACTGTTAATATTCTAAAAAAGAGCCAGTGAAACTCTTACTCCACTCTTTACTGTTTACCTTCATCAGTCTCGGCTCTTTGCTTTATGTTGACGTCATCAAACAAAGACACTTAAAGCAAGAGGTTGGAAGTGTGACCTTCACTGTACCACCACCTTAACAAGTCCCCAGGCTGCACTCCAAGGGGAACCACACATCAAATCTGTCTTTTCGTACCTCAGCTTGGGGTAAGATGAGTGATCTTCCAGAGCAGGGATCCCCATTCCCTCCCCCACACAGCGGCTCTCCTCCCCTCCCTGCCACGGCAGCCAGCCCATGTGAGTCAAATTATTGTAATTGAGCAGGGATGGAGTCGGGTGTGAGGTGATCTCTCTCTTCATCCCCTCCCTCTCGCTCTTTCTTTCTCAGATATTTCTGCACATGCTGCAAAATGACCAGCAAGCATCTCTTTTTTTCCCCCTTCCTCTAACACTGCCTGTAACATAGAAATCAATTAGCTCCTTTCAAGTCAGATCAAAGGCCCAATACACCATCCAGGTCTCTCCACAACCTGTGGGACAATTAACTCTCCCTTTGGACAGCGACCAGGCAGGACACATGAAGGGAGGCTGCTGCCACCGTTCACATATGTGTGAAATAATCGTAAACAAACAGGAAGTGATCGGACAGAATTTACCAGGAGGTGTGCACTAACAGAACAGGATGTTAGGTTTCCATTCCTCTTCGGAGGAACGCTGTGACAAAATGGGAATGCACTTACACTTCTGGGTATACTTTAGCACGTCTGTGGATGACAAGGCCATGGGCAGATTCTGAGACCATGGGCCCCGGACACAAACATGCACGACACCCCCCGCATGACATCCAGGCTAATACAGGCTGAGTCAGTTGGCAAATCTGCAGCATTACTTTCTTGTCATTTTGGGTGTCTTTTAAATTAGTTCAGAATTTTGTTTATTTTCCTTGTTTTTGATTTCTATATGGTCATTCTGTGTATTGTTTGGTCACTTGGCATCTCTTTGTGGGATTTGTCATACCTTCTAATAGTTTTTTTTATCTCTGTAGTGGTATTTGTTTTGCATTGTAGTTGGCTTGTTTGTCTGTAGCGGTTTTGCGTCTGTAGTAATTTTGAGTGTTTGGGGGGGTTTTTTGTGCCTCTCTTTGGACACTTTGGTTCTGGCAGAGAAGATGCTTAACCCATCAGGCCCATTCAGGAACCTTTATGGACATGGTGGAGGCACAGTACAGGAGTGTGACAACTAACTGATCGGACATGGAGGAAGCGAGAGGAGCTTTTGTGCACAGACAGGTGCACTGACCCTATCCACCCCTGAAGGTGCCACTTGCGTTTTATTGGACATTTATGGCTGGCCAGCATTTTTTTAACAGCCACCTGGATGCAATAAAGGGCCAGCTCCTGGGCTCTGGCTGCCCAGAGGATTTCCCAGCAGCTCCCATGGGACCTCTGGCTAGTTAAGATGTTTATTAAGCTGAAAGTGGTCCAGTGGGAAAACACAGCACTTCTGAGAGATTTGGGCCAGCAGTTTTCTTGTTAGGCCGAACCCTCCCTGGAGGATTAGGTTTCTTTTCCTTTCAACCCTCGGAGGGAGGACAGGGTCAGTTCACAGGGCATGAGGTTGACCAACTGGTAACTAGGCACATGAACCCAGGAAGGGAAATATCTAGAGACCATCAAGGTCAGCTTGGAGCTATTCCCATCGTTACATAAAACACACAAACTACACATCTACTACACATCTGTGACATAAAGTGCTGTAACCACTGTAGAAAGTTAAAATCCAGGAAATATCTTGTGGAAGCAGCAACAGCTATAAGAGTAGAGAGTTTCAAGGTGGAATTAATCTGTTAGCAGGTTTATTCAGAAAGAAACTTGCGACTTTACATGTTAAAATGATTGATTTTCTTGTGATGTTCTGCTTGTTGTTTGACAGATCTTAACCTCACTAAGCTCTGCTGGACCTCTAGTTCAAAGCCCAGGTCTTTAGCCTCAGGCACTCTGCCCTAATAACTTCAGTTAGCCTGGTAGTCCTTGTTTTGCTTTCTACAAGTTTATCAGCCATACCCCAGTGAAAGGAGTGAGGTTTAGAAGAAATACTGGATACTATACTTTAGTGTAGTTAAAAATGCATCTTTACTGCTCAGCTTGATGAATATTACTTCTGTTTTTTGTTCTCCGTAATGTTGAGCTTTCTTGCGGCCAAGCTGCAGAGCCCACGGCGAGCACATTGTGAACTGGGCAGCACATGCGTCCAGTGATAGGTTTTTAGTGCTCTCTGCCTAATGTTCAGAACAGATTAGAAATGTTCGCCTGTGACAGATGCTGTCTAGATCTTCACTACCAGATCCACCCAGCTGCAAAACATATGGTGGATTTCTACCTTTTTCTCTGAAGTGATGCCTATTAATGACACACTCGCAATCTTATATGTGCGTGTACAGTACATTCACACAGTGCACACAAAACACATCCCACGTCTGATTACAACAGTGGCCATATTTTCTGTGTATTTTGTTTCCATTGCAGTGATTAAGTTCCTGTTGACCATTTTTGTCCCTGTTATTGTTCATGCAGTAGATCTAACACGTCGATGCCAGTACCAGGTTCTGCATATCTTCCAGATATGTTTGCTTGACAGCAGAACCGTTCAGCCTGCTTTTATGCAGATGTATTTAGAATATCTGTCACTACTTTAGCCATAAAGTCTACGAGCACATGCAATTTATTCAGCAGATAGAGAATTTATGCATTCCACATGAGGAGCACGTAGTGAAGGCCTATGCTTGTTGTTAATGGCACACATCCTAAAATCATGCTTCTGGCCTCCTGTTGCTCTAAATTTTTTCTCTTTTTTCATCTTAGGAAACGTTATTTTTGTAAAGACAAATCCACAGAATAACTTGATCATCTGATGAAAGGCGCTGCAAATCTTGCTGGAGCTGAGACACTTTAGCTAATGATGAAAACAGCCATGTGTCAACAAACGCTCTGGATCCCGCCACGACACCGCCAAGTAATATCAGTTGCTTATGCACACGTGAGCCAAAGTTTTTCAAAGCTTGCAAAAGCCTTTTCTCAAAGGGAAAACTATTGTTTTGTTTCTGTGTCGCTCCTCCACTCAACACCTCTGTGTGGGATACTGAATGGTCCTTGAGGGAAAAGATTTAGGCACTCATCAACAGTTAGAGAAAGTCACAAATATATGTGGGTGTGTGTCTCTCGGAGACATTCGGAGTCCATGGCTTAACTCTGTTTAAAATGACCACGCAGTAAGTTGTTCCTCATGTGTCTGAACAGCCTAGGCTCACATGAAGACTTATTTGGCCTTCGCCTTTGGATGAAGTAAAACAGAAGGAAAAGGGGCAGATTCCCACATCACAGAATAAAAAGCATTTGTTATTGCTGGGTTTCATAATGTATCATCTGGTACCATGTGTGATCCATCTTTGAACCACTTTTTAAAATGTTTTGAAGAAAATCCTTTGGAAAACGAAAAGCAATCAGACTTTCACAAAACATTTGATATTGTTTTCTTTTTTATTATTTTATGACACAATGCAGAAGAAACCTAATTCAATTTCCATTTTGTTTTTTGTGACTTTAGAACAAAAAGTTATATGGAAAAAAGTAATGAAATAGACTGCAAATCATAGAAAATATATAAGAAACATATTTTCTTCATTTGTCCATTGAAATGGAAATATTAAAAACACAAACCAGCTCTGAAATAATATTATAAAAATAATGATTTTGAAGTTGTGCAGTGCATTTTAGAAAAAAAAAGATTGAAAAAAATGCAAATTCATAATTTTTAATTTTATTGTAGTCATTATTATCATTATTTGTCCATTATTGCTGATTTAGGAATTAAGGATTCATCAGGAAAAATAACCTTTTTGTATGTGTATAACCTTGCTGTATTTTATGCAGCGTTTACAACGTACTGTAGCCTGCTAATTTATATTACAGAACAAAAATGTATGAGGGACAACGCAATGACGACAAAACCAGGCCAGAAACACAAAACTATATCAGCGTGAGAAAAAAACATCATCTACAAAATAGTGAACATACAATGAGGAACATCTACTTTAAACAATAACATACAACATATGCGATAAAGCAACATCTTTCAGCATCTCTGTCAATTATTATGTTGCTGTAAAAAAAAAATTTCAAAGGAAATATTTTCCATAAGATATAGCTTTACATCTTTCAAATTTACAATATATACAAATCCTGACACAGTCTTTCTATTACTTTTCTATTAATACTGTCTTCACAAGAGAAAGTCATAGAGACATTAAACTGGGAAATTATTGTGAGATGTAAATAATGCAAACATGCATTTACAATTCATGCAGTAATTCATATAAAGTTTGTTTATCATGATAAAGATGAAAACAGGCTAAAGTACAGAACTGTCAAACTTTCACACCAACTAGAAAATTGTTAAAGAACAGTCCACCTCGCTGAAAGTTTGACAAGCATTGATATGTTGTATTTAAGTGACTTTGAAGAGTAAGATTCTTTCTGTTTAATTGACTCGAGATATTTCCATCACGCAGTGTGACTCTCATACATCCTCCTTACTGACAGTATACAGTACAGTATACAGTATACAGTATACTTCTGTTATTGTTCTTCAGTCAATGGTGTTTCAGAGGGATGGTAGAAGTTGTGCTGCCTGGTTTTGTCCAGCAGGGGAGGATGTTGTAATTCAGATACACTGGGTTTTAGGTGTTTTTTTGTTTGTTTGTTTGTTTGTTTGTTTGTAATAGCAGCAGCAAACAACTGTGGTCTAATATGGGATTTATTCAGCGGACCAGACACGTATGTTATGAGGAATCCCTGTGTTTAGATGAGCTTGTTCTTCACAAAAAGAAGTGGTAGTGATGATTTATACCAATATGGAAAAAAAATATGACTACATTTAAATAAAATGCTTCATAGTCGGATTATTTGTCACAAGATTTTAATGAATATATTCTTTGTAATATTATAATTATTATGAAAAAAAATCTTATTATTGTTTGGATTTTAAAAGATCGTAAACATCACCCTGAAATAAAGGTAGATGGAGGACTTTACACCTCTGGCTGTGGTATTACACTGTGGTTTTAGGTAACCCCTGTAAATTATAGGCTGTTATATACTCAGAACAAGTGCATTTAAAGTTTGACTCACCCAATACTTTGCAACAAAACTGGTATAATTCACCTTTTTAATCATTAAATAATTTAAATAGAAACAAAAACATCAAACTTTAGTAGTTAGTTTTACTTTTTGAGAACAATTGCATGCATTTTTTTTTTCAACAAAAATAAAACAATTTTTGATTTCATTTTGGGAAACAGGCTCTTGTGTTAATTAAATTACAGCTCAGGTTTTTTCAAACTGCTGTACAAACGTAAAGGTAAACGGCAGTTTTCAGACCCACATTTCAAACTTATATGTCAGCCTGCTGTCACAGGGCCCTGTCAGGGCATCTGTCAAGAAGTCAATAAATTTGTCGGAGGAGGAGGAGGAGGAGAAAAAAAAAAGCTGAACCCAATAAATCATAACATAAACAAATCTAGCCATGGGTTGACAGTGCTGTATTATATTTTGGCTCAATCCTCGGGGAGTTGGGATTATCCTGCAGTATCATATTTTTTGGCTGTCTCTGTGAGATCAGAAGGGCCATGTGGTTCGTGGTTTCATGCGGAATAAAAGCAGAAATGTGTGACTGACTGGGGAGAAGGGGATGTGGCGTAAATAACTGCAGTTTGTCTTGTCTAAGCGCGTCTGTGAATTTAAGTAACATGACATTTTATCATGTAGATAACTTTTCTATGATTTTTTTTTTAATCACGGTATCGGATGAACCCGGTTTGTGGCTTAAAATAAAAACTTTAAATCCAAGCGATTTATTAAATTTGGATTGGGGCCGTAGGCCTAATGGGGCCCGAAACAATCTCACAGTTAGTTTGTTATCACACCAGTGCGCCGCATTTGCTTTCTGTGTGAAATCATAGTAGAACAATATTCACTTTTTAATATGAACATGCAAATGCAGAGAACATGCAAACAGCAGAGACAGATTATATAACAGCTGATATGTCAGATTACCGACATGCAAAGCGTCTCTAAGCGTCACTGCTGATCCGCGGCCGGTCAGCGGCTGAGCTGTGCACCACCGTCCAAACAGCACTCAAAAACCATGTCTGACCACTCACTTCCCGTTTCCTCTGCTGTTTTTAGGATCAGAAATTTCTCTGGTGCGGCTGCACAGCCTCAGTCTGCGTCTAAGACGAAGTGCAACTCGGCAACAAACAAATTAAAGGTGCCTTCGTGTTTTTTTTTCTTCTTCCATTTGAGCTTTTAAAAACTATCAGCCTGGAAACACTCATTAAAAGATCTAAAGTGAGTGAAGTATCAAGGAGCTCTAACCCTACAATGTACGGAGATATTGTGTCTTTGCTGAGTTTCTGCTCTGAAAACCTGAAGTCTTCGTCCCATTTTCATGAAACTGTTTTTATTTCAAAATATCGCGCTTTGCTTTGGGAAGCAGTGAAACCTATTTTCGCCTATTTCAGCTGAAACAAACCTGCATTTGTGGCATTAAAAAAATGCCATAGCGTTCATCAGTTCACACATTTCAACTCAATAATTAGGGTTTCACGTTGAGGCTGTGTGATTTGGAGATAGGCTGCGTCGATAGTCGCCTCTGGGTGGAAACGGAGCAGGCCTGACGCAGCTGGAGCTGTGTGACTTATTCTCCACCTCAGAAAAGCAGTGGATCGTTCGTGGCTTATAAACAGCAGGAGTAACAGTAAATGCAATTCAGACCTAACGAAGTCAGGCTATATCATTTAAATCATTTATTTCGTGTATTTCTATAAGTTCTGTTGTGTTTTTATATGATTCATCTCTTTGAAATCCACATAAATGCACAGTGAGACATTTCTTTAAGTAGACATACCATAACAAATACAGATCATTTTCTTAATGCGCTTTCTGTGCACAAATGTTCGCAGTCTTATTTAACTCTAACATCTTTTAGCTTTTCATCCGCATTCAGACCCTCTAGTGCGCATTTCCTTCATACTCAGAGTCGTTATGTGAAAGCTCTAATTGAATTGTCGTAATGGCGCATTGGCACGGTCTCTTACCTTTGCGCTGGATGCAACAGTTCTGGTTACTTTAAAGGAAATGGTGTAAGTTTGGGGAGCAGTGCTGTTTGTGCTGCACACCTGCTGCAACTTTTTCTTTTTTCCTGCAGTGTAGCAGGGAGGGAGGGCCGCTCATGTACAGGCTCATTAAAAACACCGCGGGCTAAAAGTTGGCGGATTGATTTATTGAACGAATGTTTGATGTCCTCATTCACATGAGTGACCAGGCCGGGAACTGCTGGATGGATGGATGGATGGAGGAGGAGGGAGGCGCACTGGTCTCCCATGTTGTTGTTTTTTATGTATTGATTATATTGTATTGATAGTGCTCAGCTGATAATCCTGTTTAGTGGTAATCCAATATTAGTGTGAGGCGGAGGTAATTGACCCCATGCTGATAGAAGTGCTGAAAACAGAGGAGGGAAAACAGCTAATCCTGGGGTGGATGCATTTATGAGTGGCAGGTATGGATTCATTTTAAGTGGTCAGAAAAAAAAAACGATTTCACGATTCATATTTTATTTTCATCGTCTTTTTTGAACAGGGACTAAGTGAAATATCCTTTCTGCTTTTGGTTCCCCTGTGTCTTGCAGATATTTTCAGCTGTGCCTCTCACTGAACGGCAGAGGGCAACGCCAACAATCTGTTCTCTGTTTCCCAAACTGGGCTACAGGTCATCGCCTCGACGCTTCACAAAGGACGTCAAGCACAACACGCAGCCAGGCCTTGGACTGGAGGTAGACGCTGCCTAGACATCTGTCATAATGCGGCTTAGACCAGACCTACATGTGTTTGGTTTTGTTTCCTTCTTGTAAAATACTAGGCCATCTCCATTTTATTATTATTATTATTTTATTTTATTTGTATGTTTATGTTATTGCAGAGTTGGTTTTGGTGCTAAAGGCAGGTCTTTTATTATCTTTAATCAACAGTAGTGTTTAAAGTATAAATCCAAATAAAGGCAGCAGAATGAGTTGATCATTGCTGTTCGCTTCCTTTAAACGCACTGGCCTGTGTCTGAGCCCATGTGTCCGCTCTTCTTATTATTTCGTCTTGCTCGGGGCCTGTGGCTTTATCTTTTTTTTTTTAAGAAGTTGATAACAATCAACTTCTCATGCAGCGTGACACGGGAAGCAGCGCACAGCCCCATTAGCAGCAGCCCTGTGATTTCAGACAGTGCGCTGTTCCTCCGCACCTTTAAAAACATCTGGATCACATGTCGACGAAGGAGTGCACACAGCAAGCTGAAATATTAACACAGATCCTGTAACGCCCATAGGTTATTTATGTTATCTTTAATTATGTAAATATAGGAGAGTGTTTTTGGATTTTGAAGGAACTATTCGGTATGAACATATTGTCTTCTGATCGAAGAGTAAACCGATCAGTTGTTGATCAGCCGATAATAGGAGCTGACCTGCAGAATCAGGTTTGATGGTGGACACACAAGGAATTTGACTCCGGTGCAGTGACTCTCAGTGTGCTTGTCACAATATGTGCAGAGATTAATTAAATACAAAATCCCTGCAAAATAAATATTAAGCACGACTCTAGTGTCTTCTCTCATTATTATTATTATTGTGTTATTATTATTATTATTATTGATTCGTAGTATTAGTATTAGTAGTATTATTTGAATACATTTTCAGTAATTTTTCCTGAGTAAAGGCTGCTCAGAAAGGGCCTGCTGTGGCCATCTCAGTGCTCTTATCACCACCACTGATCGCCAGGTGCATCAGCTGAAAGAGCACAGCAGCTTCCACTGGAAACAATACACAAAAGAGCAAGGACGAAAATATGTGATGCTCCAGGAGGCACACAGAGATTTGCATCATTTTATTCTACTGAGGGAAATGGAAATATTCTACATGACTATAGGTTATATATATATATAAACAATATAGGCCATAGGGTGTGAATATATATGTATATATATATATGTGTGTGTGTATGTGTGTGTGAATATATATATACATATATTACATATATATGTGTGTGTATATATATATATATATATATATATATATATATATACACACATATGTATGTATGTGTGCATATATATATATATATATATATATATATTCACACCCTATTGCCTATATATTTTATTTTTATTTATGTTGTAGTAAATAATCTCCATAGAGTGTATGACATGATAACGCTAATAATTACATTATTGTTGTGACTATCATTGTTATTGTTGTTTGTTGTTGTTGTATTTTAGGCAGACCAGTGTGTAAAATGTCATTTCTCAGCACACAGTCTTGTGTGTAGGGTTGACGTGTGTGTTGTTGTTGGGCTGTGTGAAGCGCACTGTACTCTGCTCCAATAGCATCCCAATGGCGGTGAATGGGGGAATGAAAAAAGTGTAGCCATGCATGCAGGAGTGGGAGGATCCACCCGCTTCAATCTCGATCTCAGACTTTGTGCAGCGACAGGAGCACAACCAACCAAGCGTCTGTGTTACTTCCAAAGAGTTACTGCCGGGACATCTACACACATACTTCTATCTCTGGATTTGTTGTCAGCTCTTTTCTGCGTTTTTCTCCTCTTCCCCCTCTTGACGAAACTGTTACTCCGTGAAGACGTTTTCCAGCTTTGTCGGCGTCGGCTTGGGGAGCCAGCAGATAAAGCTTCCTCGGTCCTCTACTCATAACAGGTGACTGTTCAAAAGAGTTTTCCACGATTATTCTTTGGTTCGCTTTTCTGACTCACCGGGGGTTTGTTAGCAGGCTTAGACTGCCCTCACCTTTTCATTATTACGCGCATCACAGTCGACTTTTTGCATTTCATCCAGTTAAGTTCATTTTTTTCTTTCTCATTTTCCTCCTTCGAGCTGAACTCTCTGTCTGATACGGAGCTTACACGGTTTCAACAGGTCGTCATCAGGCAGCTTGTTGTGTGTGAGACGGTGTGTGTGTGACGGTGTGTGTGTGCCAGGGATTCTCTTGTCAACTCTGTCCGTGTTCTTATGGATATTGCAACAGGTCTGCTGTCAGTGGAGCGGCTCTCTGTGGGAGAACAGTCCGAGACGTGCATCATGCTGGACGGCATAAAAATTGAAGATCATCCCCTGCGATCGGGCCAAGCCACGCTCGGAGTCATGCTCGGTGAGTCTTGTAGTGTAGTACCGGTGTGTTTTTAATTGTGACTGTGTGAGGACGGGTCAAAACCTTAGACTGGTTTCCTGTCTGGATGTCATTGTTAGTTCTTGCATGCATGCATAGTGTGGTGTGTTGTGCTGATGTTTTCGCATTGGAGCGTGCAAAACTCGACAGGACCTCACATTAAACGCGTGGAAATTCATAAAAGAACAGAGATAATAATAATCATAATAGTAATATAAAATAATGTTTTTTCATTTTTATGTTACAATCGGGGAGATGCGTCCTGGAGGATCCAGGCCGGGTGAGCGGTGTAAATCTGCAGGCTTTAATTTGAGAGGAAACGCCAAATTCATCCATGAACAGTGTTTTTATGAAGTCTGGTATCGTGCACTGCTCTGTGTTGGCCTGCGAGGTTTCTGAGCAGAGCCTGCAGTCACTGGTTCAGGCCTTCTGTGTTTTCCTAACGGGGCCCCCCACAATCCTCTGCCCTTTTCCAGGGACTGAATGTCATCATCCGTCCGTGTGTGAAGGATGCCAGCGTCCCATCTCAGACCGCTTCTTGATGAGAGTCAACGACTCCTCATGGCATGAGGAGTGTTTGCAGTGCACCGTGTGTCAACAGCCTCTCACCACCAGCTGTTACTTCAGAGAAAGGAAACTTTACTGCAAACACGACTACCAACAGTAAGCACAGGGAATCTCTGCTCTCTCTTTCTGCTGTTACTCAGAAATGCCTGGTTGGAGTGCACTGATTGTTTTTAGTGGCTGGCCTGAAGGCCCTGTGCATGGCACCGAGTAGTGTCTCAGCGAAGTGAAGTCTTTTTGGAAATGAACGAAGAGTAAAAATAATGTCCAGCATCACGGAGGTTACGGTTTAAATCAACCTGTTGTCATTGTTTGTTCTGCCCTAGTTTGAGACGGACATCGTTGATATTTTGTAAAAAGAGCAAAAGGGACAATTTACTAGATTACTTTTTTTTTTTTTTTTTTGAAATAATAAATCTGCGACGCTCTCATAGCGCTCATACATTATTGTCATATATGCTTGGCTTTATTTTTGTCACTGAGGCCCACGATAATTCCACATTTCTCACATTTGCGGAAGAAGTGCAAAAAAAAAAAAAAAAAAAAAAACAAAGGCCCGGGATTTTCTCGTTTTTTATTCGCTCTCTTGTCACATATTCACGTTTCCTGGCTGCGTCATGTGGCCTTTGCCTCAACACAGACCGTCTCATTCTCATCCACAACATCTTTTCTGTGATTTTCTTTGCACGAGTCCACGGCGCAGTTCAGATTTATTTTCCGATCAGGGCGTGTTCATTTTTTCATTTATCACCTTCCCTCGATTTTGTTCAAACTTTATATTTTTATTAGGCCTCTGTAATTGACTTTTCACAATTTCACAATTTTATTGGAGCAAATGCTATTTTTGTCTCCTTTTATTTTCCTGAGGCTTGGCCTGTTTTTATTGGGCGTGGTGTGTTTTAGCTTTAACATTTAATGGAAAGCAGGAATTATACGCACCTGCAAGGCTAAACACGTTGACATGGATTTAGTGAGGAGGAATAATTAAATGTTTTGGCATTTGCGCGCGACAAACTCACGCACGCACACGCGCGCCCATGAAACACACAGCAAATTTCAATCTGTAAAAAAAAATGTGTTAAATTAAATTAATTAATGTTAAAATGCAAGTTTCAGTGTTTGAAAATATGTTTTAAAAAATTGTGGCATTGTTTTGAGTTGGAGTGTGGTTACAGTGTTAGTAAATGCACATTTCCTCTGCCAAATTTCAGAGCAACACAATAAATAATAATATTATTAAAAATGCATTATAAATATTACAGCTGCTAAAAATAATATTTTTATAATTACTATATAAAGATAAAAAAATATAGGAATTGTTTCCTTGTGCTTATTGCTTCATGGTGAATTATAATAGTTTTATTTTCTAAATTAGTCATGTTACAGGAGGAATAAAAAAAAATTATTGTATTTAAGTTGTTAGATTTTTTTTGCATGACAACCCTCAGTCATGAAGTAAGGTAATTTAGCAAATGCCATTAGTAAATTACCACATAAAACTCATATACTCAGATATAGTGAAGCCAAAACTGAGGCCAAGTAACTCAAGCATTACTATGCGGAGGTTTGGCCTGTGAGGACCCTGGGGTGCCCTGTGTTTCTCAGTGCATGAGCGCTTTTCATGCTTGTCACTGAATTTTCAGCTTTTTTGTGTTGGGCCTTTTTAACAATTCTACTTCGATTATCGGGACATTATGGCTCTCTGCTAGATACCTTGCAAGCAACAAAGAGTTACATCTATTGCCATGCGTGCCATTCATCCAGCTTTGTGACAGGAGTGTAGTCGGCTGATAACAATGGAAAATTCATAGCAGTAACTAGGGGATACCAGAGTCAAGGCGTCACGGCTCAGAAGCTGGGGCCGTCCGGCAGAGAGAAGGATCTCTTTCTCATGCCTCCCTTTAGCACCGTCCGTTTGTAGTTTCTGCCTTTGACTGGCGTGTGTAAAGAGACGACAGAAGTAAACATTCAGAGACAGAACCCATTTTGCTTCCAAATAATAATCTTTCCTGGCATTTGGTTTCTGATCTCCTCGTGTGCCATTTTCGGTATAAAACTGACCATTTCCCCCCGTTTCTCTGCTACATGGTGCTTTGAATGCTGTGAGCTTGTGTGGCAAGTCCAATCACCCCAGCCAAACACAACAACCTGCTGGGCGGCGTCATGCTCTCACACGCTGTTATTCATCACATCTTTTAATTCTTCACCCTCCTTCTCCCACTTATTTATTTATTTTTTTTATAGATGCCAGGTTTGGAGCTAGCTAGAGGGTCCCTCCATCACACAGACATGCTTTTTTTGTTTATTTTTTATTTTTTTTACATTGATGGGATACTTAAAGATGTAATTGGCACCTTTTTGACTTTTATGACACCCATTTAAGATGCATTTGTCAGCCCACAAACTGCTCTGGGCTGTGAAGAGCGCTCCTAGCCTTACAGAGGTCTACGTGCCTAATTACATTCCTACAGCAACTGATTCATGCCCTGTAATCAGCTCTCACTAGCCATAATAAATCAAGGAATTGGCAAGCAGTCGTTTCTCACACCTTTGGTACAGGTTTAAGTGCAGGCCGGGGAAAACAATTGTGTACTGTGTTATTAAAACCAACACCAACACAGTTTAGCACATCTTGCTCCATATAGGACAATTATATAGTAACAAGATTGGATTTTATATGTTTGCCTGTTTATGTCATGCAGCTGACCTGCGGTTATCGTCCCTGATTTTAGGTAGTTTCATAAACAAGGAATATTTTTGATGACTTAAGATTTATGGTTTAGTAAAATAAAATAAAATAAAATGTACAGATGTCTTAAGTGACATATTTTCAGCAAAGTAAAATAAAAATCTATTATTAAAGAGGAGATACAGGGAAATATAGCGAGATGCCTTTTGTATATTTCAGAGCAGGTTTGAGAGGACGGAAGGCAAACAGGGAGAGCTGTCAGCTGGAAGGGAGCCGTAGCCGTAGAGAAGGAACAAGCTTGAACGAGACGGGCGGTATGTAAACGGCAGAGTGGAATTACACCACCCCGGGAGAGTTTGTTGTGCCCTGGTGGTTGCAGGTCAATTATACATCATTAGAAAGAGGGAGATCTTTTCCCCAGAGGGACCTTTCCTCTAACCAAGCAGATGCTTTGAAAGGATCCATGTAATAAGGCCTATCACTTGACCAAAGTGTTGGACAACACCCCTGTAATGGACTGCCTTGTTAGAAACTGCCATGGGCTCCATCTACAAAACATAACATTAACTAACTATATTATACACCATGCTGCCGACTTTTGGGTCCTGCTGATGCATAAAAACCTTGCACTCCAGAGTGTTTTTTTCGTGCTCTATAAAGTTTTACTGTCTATAGCAAAATGTTATTTTAGAATCACTCATTCGTAACCTATCCAAACACACCAGCATGCAGATTTTTCCAAAATTTCAAATTCACGTGCTGTAAGCAAAATGAAATTCAGGTCACGGTAGTATGAGTAGTAGAAAAACACAGCAGTGATGAAGCCATAAAGCAGAGCTCCCAGAACCTGCCTCACCTCCCGTGTATGCTGGACGATCCCCCGGTGTGCTGAGAGGTGCTTTTTTAGAACTGTTTGGAGTGCCCTCCTGTGAAATTGTTGTTTTTTAATTAGCTATGCTTGGGACGCTGCAGCAGTGTGCGGCCGATAGATGCTGACGGCTGGGTTTCTGTGTTAGCTCACCGAGTGTGTGTGTGTTTTACTCACTCTAGGACACTCCCGCGTGAACACTCATACACACACACACAGAACAAAAAAAGAGAAACAAAAAGAAAAAACTAGGATGTACTTTGTGTTGTCAACCCAGCTGGGTAGTTTTGCAGTTAATTAAAGACTGTCCTTAGTCCTGCTAAAGTATTTCAGAAGCAGCTCTGCTGGCTGTACATTCCTTTATGGAAGCCTTTTTAACTTTAAGCAATACTTTCTTTTTTTTAATTCTCCCTAAAAAGGATAAAAATGTGTCTTTAGCCACTGCTCTTGGGTAAATAAAAGAGGACCTCTACAGAGAGACAAATCTAATGTTAGAAACACTAAGCCGGATAATATTGCTTCAGCTTGCTGGGATATTTAGTGCTCGGCAAGGAGCTAGCTGAAGCTGGCCCCGTTCCTCTGTAAGGAAGTATTGGGTTTTATGTCAACATGGCTCGGCCTGTCCCAGCAGCATACTAGGATGCATCATCACTCATCTCATGGTTCGCTAGCTGTCACCCTCTCCAGCACATCTAGGCCCATTAAAAGACCTGTTGGAGTGCGTTTATTTGCATCACTAGCTACACCTTAAACTCTTTGTTTTTGCTATTTCTGGTTGCCACAAATGCTATAACATCTGACTTTAAAATATCATTTTAAATTAGCTCTTGCATGTGTGAATGGCACTGTTTTAATGTATAAAAGGTTCATTAGTGCTGCTTGTGTTTGTGATGCTGTCGGTAAATCTCACGTGTGGATCATGCTTTTAGGTCAGGTGATTTCACGAAGGTTTATTTTTGTAAAGGCATTTCCGCTGTGTGTTTTAGTAGAAATGAGTGGGCGTGGGGCGTGTGTGTGTGTGTGTAGGAGGGGGGGTTGCAAATATGCTGGTGTGTATGTGCATGTAGCAGAACACAAAGCACTTTGCAGGACTCTATGGGAAGCCACAGAGGCTCAGCCACCGTAATGCCCATCACCACTTTAGAGGCCAGACTGGTGGCGAGGGATGTGGAAAGAGGTCTCTGTGGCTTTCTGTGGGGGAGCTGTAGCACAGGGGAGGAGAAGGATCTGCAGAGGGATCTGCCTGGTGTGCTCACATTACACTGGATGATAGCAGAGGAACTCAAGCATGCAATTTGTTGGTAGCCACAATTTAACCTCATCTCCTAAAGCCGGCTGTTAGGCAGCCAGTGGGACATGTCAGTCAATCGGGAATGCTAATCAGTGACGGTGGAGAGAAAGCCCTCGGCTCGGCAACACAGTGATTTTCATTACTGGCTCCAAGTCCTCGGGCCTTCAGGTTTATTTTCACAGCATGACAACTCTTCATAACAAAAAGGAAGGCAACCACAAACCATTAAATGCAATTTACAAATTAGATTTTGGCTAAATCTGTGAAATACTGCAATAGGTTTCTTAAAGTAGCCAGCTGAGAAATACACACTCTCAGCAAATGTTTTCAGTTTCAATTTGCCAGATTACATGTTTAAATCAGGAGAATGAAATTTTTTAGTGGCTGAATGTTTTGCTGCACTGAAATTTTTCATTTCAATGTGTCTGTGAAAGTGTAGCATTTATTTGTGTATTTCTGCCCACTTGAAGTATTTCTAATTCCATTTCAGATCTGTGTGCCTCGTTCTGCTTCTGTTATTTGGAAATAGCCCACACTTGTTTCTTCAGGCAGCCTGGTCGAACGTGCATGAGAAAATGAGACATGGCCTCTGCTGCTGGCTCCCAGTATCGCTGCTGGCCCCAACTGTGTATATGTGATCCCACTCTGGAATGTTTTTCCAACACGAAGGCTTTTCACAGATACACTAGAGAAGACTGGCATCTTAGTGGCAAGTGCTGCATTCAGACTGTTGTGTGCCCAAGGCTTACTCTCACACCCACGTCATACATTCTAGCTCTACATGGGAATGGGCAGAGCTGTGTGTTTGTCTACATACACCCCAGGTTTTTGTGAGGGCGTGTGTGTGTGTGTGTGTGTGTGTGTGTGTATGTGTGTGTGTGTATACATTTGCTTCCTCTCTCTGCTCTCTTTCTTTCTTTGTCTCTGATCTCAGCTATTTCCACTGCCTCACGTTTACTCTTTCATAGATTCATAGATTTCAGCACCTCATCTTAGTTGGTCAATGTCAGATTTTCTTGTCTGAATTTCAGCAGTATAGATTTTTGTACATGGCAAAACATATTTCTTTTTTTTTTTATGCCTTCTAATCTTCATCAAATGAGATTAGCCCCCAAATACCAGTATTTCTGCCCAAAGTGACTGACAGAGATTTGCACTTTTATCATTAAGTGTGACACTAAGCTGGTCAGAGCTTTGTCTTGAATGGAGGGTCTGACGGAAACAGGGGCTCCTAATCCTTTTATTTGTGTCAGGCCCAGAAAGAGGGAAGAATGGAGCCAGGGTGGGATGGGGCTGCAGAATGCCACGGCCCTTAGTCCCCTCCAGACCTGGCCTCCACAGCCAAGTGAGCATGGGACTCATCTTATGTGGTCTGTGCACTCGAACACACACTCATACGGCCAAATCTGTGCATTTACACAACAGTATGTTTACGCAAGCGCCTGCACACAATCGAAAGTAATCAAACATCTTTTGTTCAAATGCATATGTTTTCCTGCTAATACATAGTGATAGATGTTTGTGTGTGTGCACATGGTAATTTTGGAGTGTGTACCTGGTTACAGTCACAGCATAGTTTGTCTGTAAGTGCATGGATTGCAGTAGCGGGTGGTTCAGTCTAGGATGAGATTAATAAAGTTTGCCGGTTCCCTGGTCGAGGTCCAATGCTAAGCTTTTGTCTGTGGCTCACATCGGGTTGTGGGGCTTCAGCTCCTTTTGTGTGTGCACCCTTCTGGTAATCCATCTCCAGCGGGAATCCCCTGGGGCACTTTATTTACTCATTCAACTGTTTGGAAGTCTGTTAGACTGCAGATCAGATGCAGTGAGACCAATGTGATTACTTTAACCAGCACTTGCAGATTCCTGCCCAGCATCTCTTCTCACCCTGAGCTGGGTTGCTCTGCAGGTGGGAGGGAAGGTCCACACTGTCTCAAACTTCTCTGTCTGGTCTGTTTACCAGGTCCATTTGAAGTCCTGTCCAATATTCTTTGTTATGAAAATTCTGCATTAGGTAGCGAAAGCGCCTGTGCCCACACACTGTAGAGCTGACTTGATTCTTTTATTATCCTTGTTTGATTGAGTTAGTTAGTTTTTCCTTTGTGCCTCGAAAATACAAGTTCCAAAACTGGTGTCTCACAGAAGTTTTGCATTGGAAGCCCCCTTATTCATTTGATCATAATTTAGCACAAGAGGAAGTATGTAGTGTTAAAACTAACATCTATGTTTTATTGCAAACACTGAGATGGATTTGGTTATCCATCCATCAACATAAACCCAGGCTATGTATTTGGGGCTAACCCCCATGTTAAACCACTGCAGGCTGTCAGACTCTCTGAATTTACTCTCTGTCTCTTCTCCCTGGTGTGGCTAGGGAATATGGTTGCCGTCTGCTGCCAGGACCAGCTTCTTTAGCGAGAGCTCCCTAAACTGGCTGTTTAGAACCAGCCGCTGATCGGTGATGTCTGTCTTGGCAAGAAAAATAACTCAGTATGAAAACAGTGCAGATTGGGTTTCTGATTGGGTTTCACTCCCGTCCTCTCTGACCGGCCCCCCCACAGCAAACCAGCATGATTTGTGCATGAGGTCCCGTGACCCATGGAAGCTTCAAAAAGCAGCGAGGGGAAATATTTGGATGATCCTGATGGGGGAGTGGAGATGTGGGAGGGGAGTGAGGCAGAGATGATGGGGCTTGGTAAGAGCAGGGCTAAGTGGTGTAAGGCAAGGCAGATGTGGAGAATGGGCAGTGCAGCCGTGATGACAGGGGAGTGTGTGGTCAGAGACATCGACTGCCTGTCACTGCACCCACCACCACCACCTGTGTCCCATAGGAGGCAGATGCCAGTTTCTGCATTAAAAGGTGGCAAGAAGTAGATGTAACTATGCACTGGGGGTTGGAAGGTGTTGCAATAGAAGCAGCATTTTATCACCAGGTACCATGCCATGATACTGATCATGGGTACCCCACCCCCCTGCTGAACACTGTAGATCCCTTTTCTTCTCTCTTTACCTTTCCTCTGCTGGTTGGATATTAATATTTCCCAGAAAGCGGCTACAATACGTCTTCTTGGGAAATTCCACGACTCCTGAACATTGCAAAATGATCTGGTGTCTATGAAAGGGATGGATAAGGGGATAAAACATAACGATTTTTCAAAGCGGTTTTTGTGCATATGTGATTTCATAGCACTCTCTGGATGGGGATTTGTATTCAGTTGCCTTGATAAGAAAAATGTGTTGCTGCAGGTGAAGGCTGTGTTGTTTGCTTTATTCATCTAAATTTTCTCCTCTAGCCCATAGTATTGTTTGATTCAACCTCATGGCCTCATAGCACATTATTTATGCACAGAATCTGCCTCTGGGGTCAGCTCAATGGAAACCCCATTGAACAGAAATAGCGGTAGTAGGCTGAGGCTTAATGTAAACTCAAACTCAGCAGTTAAAAAAGCAAAGCTTTGGTCTGAGGCAGCCTCAATCAGTCTTTTGCCTCTACGCTTGTCGCTGCCTCCTCCTGAGAGTGAGTGGGTTGACTGACCCCCCTGAGTGTCTGTCTGCCTTAACAGTGGCCCTGCAGGCTCAGCCTCACAGGGGAGCGCCATCCCAGCCCCAGGGGGGAGCTGTGTTCTGAAACCAGAGCTCCAAAGTTGTGTTGTGATCCCAGCTGGAGAAACAGTTCTGACTCTGAGCAGGGCCCTTTCGCAGCGTGCGCCGGGGTCACCGTTGGCCTCTGAACCTTCATCACTCCACTGTGCTTCTGCGCAGTTGTGACAGCAGTGCATTATTCACTGACCTGCAGTCTTCTGTTCTTTTAAGGCTCTATCCCAGTGTCTATCTATCTATCTTTCTGTCTATCTATCTATCTATCTATCTATCTATCTATCTATCTATCTATCTATCTATCTATCTATCTATCTATCATCTATCTATCTATCTATCTATCTTTCTATCTATCTATCTATCTATCTATCTATCTATCTATCTATCTATCTATCTATCTATCTATCTATCTATCTATCTATCTATCTATCTATCTATCTATCTATCTATCTATCTCACAGCTGAAATTTGATAAGGTTATGCTATTGATTACTTTGAGAAATTAGGCTTCCTGAACTGTTCTGTCTATACAGTTTTTTTTAGATGGTTCACATGATTTCAGTACTATAAAGGAAAAAAAAAACAATGAGGCTGTCATCCATTATGTCTGTATTCAGAAAATCTGCTCTTTGGAAAAATACCGCTTTGTGATGTGAATGTGCCTTTATGTCTGTGTTTTCACAGTGTCTTAATGTGCCATGTTTATCTCATGGTGTCTTATAGGTTCCAGCGTTACTTTGCATTTAATTGTTTTTTGGATTCTTGTGTATGTGTTTGCACGTGCATAGCAGTATGTGTGCGGGATCTGCCCACTTGCATGTGTGTAGCTTGTCTGTCACTCTGCCAAGCATTGGACATGCTGTTGGCAGGCGACACAGTCTGTGGATTCTCCTCTTGATCGTGCTGCTCTGAAGGCATAGAGTGATGCGTGCCACCCAAACCGCCAGCCCCTCACCCCCACCCCTCGCCTATCATCAGCCGAGCGGCCCGCTCCCTGCTCTCCCTGCTCTCCTTTTCCTGGGCCCCAGAGCCTGGGCTGTGGCCTGTGGATGAGTGCTACATCCTGGCTGTCAGCACAGGGGTTAGCTGGGGATTGGCCTGTGGTGGAAGTGCAGTATCAGGCCCTGTCTGTCAACTCCTCGTTCAACTTCCTACCGCCCCTCAGCATAGGCTGCAGTCAGTGACACAAACATACACCGAGCTGTGACTGACTTGGATCTCTGGCTTCAAAATGAAAGGATCACCCTGAGAATAGGCATATTCTTAGCCATGCCAATGAAAAGGGGCTGTTTAAAACTTTTAAGTGCTCGGGTGATGTGTTTTTAAACAGACCGCGAAGTTTTTGACAGATGGTTTATTCTTTCACCCAGTATTTCATTTCAGGTACTTTTAACTGTTGCTTTCTGACTTCCGAGGAGCGACTACGCAACCTTTTTTTCTGGAAAGACCCGTTCTCATTTATCAGATTGATAAATGTTTCAAAATGTCGCTGAAGATATTTTATCAGTTTTACGATTCATAAATTTTCTGCAGCGATACTGATTTTGTGCATCTACATTGAGACATTCACTGTGGATCGTTTTATCTGATGAGATACACACAGGTACATACACACTTGCACACACACGGACACACATCTGTACTGCACATGGTCACAGCCTACATATGTTGCAGGATTTGCGTCTATAATCAGATTAATTGGTCCATCTCCCCTTGGAAACTTCACATGTACACATGAAGGCCTCTGGTAGCTTGCCGTTGGATGTTGCTTACACTTACCAGAAGCCAGGCAGCAGGCGTGAGGTCACCAGGGTCACAGCACGCTCTGACATCAGCATTTTTTTATGGCTTACATGTTTGTAAAATTATTACAGCACTTACAGCCTCATTCTGTGTGACAGAGAAGGAATTTCTGTCTGTTCCTCTTGAGAATTTTGACTCATTTAAGCTGCACTTTCTTTTAGTTAAATTTGACACACAGAAACAACGTAAACATGAAAGTTAGTGTTGCTTGGCGGAAGCCTCGGGCTCTTCAAAGACAGCGGCAAAAGATGCTTGGCCTTTCCAAGCAGTATAGTAAGTACATTAACCATAAGCCGTATTAGCATTCTCCAAGCTACATCAAGGTTTATTGCCTCAGCGTATGTTTTTCTTATTGCCCACAAGTATGCCTATGTTAGGGACTGTCTACACACATGCTGCCGTTTGAGATTTTATTATGGCTTTTAGCCTCACCACAACTCATACATAGGAATGAGTAATGTTTGCTTTCTCTTTATTAAATTGTGTAAATACATGTACTTTTGTTTTTATGTATTTTAATAGTTATTAAGTCTTGTGGGCAACTAAGGATCATCATTAGTGGCAGTTAACAGTGTTAAGGGTCATATGTTGGTGCTTTAGGGTACCTCTGCAGTTTAACAGCGAAAGACTGTGGAGTAGATTGACTTATTTGATAAAATGTAAAATAGAGTTTGATTTTTTTAAAAATACATACAAATAATGAATGAACTATAACCACTGGAAATTCAAATAATGGATAAATGGCTGACTAAGCAGTTACTTAAACATAATGGATAAATAATTCATTTAAAGTAGTAGATGTGTTTAAATAACTAAAAGTAATGGATAATTGGTTGAAACCTTGTTATTGTCACTGTAAAAATATGGACGGACTAAAGCCAATCCTACTTAAACAGAGACCATCGAATAGTATGAAACAAAGCAAAAACATCTAACATTATATCCACTTTTATATTTCAATTAAAGTCAGTTCAGATGATCACATTTAGAAGACAGGGGGTTACCTGTGGTCAACCATCAGTGGGGGAAAGTCAGACAAATCCGGTCAGGAAACGCAGCTTTAGGATGAAGTGATGAGATATGACATCTTTGCACACAAACACCAGCTTGCTCCCAACAACGACGGTTGTATGAACTTGATTTGCTGTCATTTATTTTGTCCCTCTCCAAATAGCCGCAGCATGTGGTTACCAAATAGGATAACTCTGGTAATGCTGGTAATAAACCTTCTCATACGTCCGTTTGATTGTCCATATTTTCTGACTGCTGACTCTGCTTTATGTGCTAAAACCACGTTACTGCCAACTAAAGGCAAGTGAAACAACCCATTAAAACCTATTTGGCTAATACTGTTTCTCCAAGCGCTGGTTTTTTCACACATTCTAGTGTTAATAAGCTCTGACACACCCTAAACAACCACCCTCTCAAAGAGTACATAGTGTGGAGCAGTGGTTTGGTGTCCAGGGAATGCCTGTGGTTTTGGAGCCAGAGAAAGAGTCATGCCCTGCCGTCCCACAGAGATGACAGGAAGATAAGAAATAGAGGTGGCCTCTCCGCACAAAAACATCCCACCAGGAACGAGCCTAACCTGGGGGAGAGATTGAAGGCTTCAGGATTTGTAGTATGTCAGAATCTTTTCTTACTAGAAGAGTGCACACAGAGAAAAACATTTATTTCTTCATCAAAACGATGATTCCTTGAACAGCGATGACTAGGAACCTGAGTTGTCAAGTAGCCGTCAGAATCCACTGTAAGATGTTCCGTCAACTTTATAGAACAACAACATGCCTCTGTATGTCACAACTTTGGCTTTGTGACATGGCTTCCCTCAACCGACAGCCACAGAAATAAGGGGGGAGGAAGGGGGGCACTAAGTACAAGCGACAGACTCTTGGCAGACACAGCCCCTGCAGTTATAACTTAGAAAACTGCTTATAGTTTGCAATATTTGAGAAGGCGAAGTGAAAAGGTAGCCATTCCTCCTAGACGATGTGTAATGAGGGAACCGTAGGGAAGGAGAAACAGCGAGTGGTTTCTGGAAGCGACACTAACGTGGGGATCAGCAGCATTAAAAGAGATTTACACCCCCAGCTCTTAAACAGTTTTCTTTTGCTCAATGGTTCCTCTTTTACAGATATTTCAAGGAAGTAATAAACTGCACTGACAAGCGTTCGAGTGGCTTTGATACATCCCTCATGGGCAACAGAGCTCCATCACTTCTATCACAGTGCCTTGGCTCTGTATCATTATTTCTGTAGGAGTCAGCCTGTTTCTCTCTGTTAACAGCATTTGGCCTCGCCTGGATATTATGATCAGCTTGTTGTTGTTTATATCAAAGAAATGTTGCGTAACTGACTATAATACATCAAGCATTGCACTCTCCCTAAGGGTAAGTCAGTTCAACATTTATCTTATTGTGAGTGGTGCTTGTGCTGTGTGGTTTAAGTCTACAGACTGTTTTTCCTGACAGTTAAGTTCTTTTGAAGCCGTCTGCATGGTCCAGAATGAGGCCCTGCACAGTGTAAGATGTCATACTCCCACTGTGCTGACCAACATGCTCTATGGGCCTTGATGTGCCCATAACATTTAATGGTACTTTGGCAAATGGTAATGGAAACTCTTACTTTGCCTAGCAATCATGTTTCATTCCCCTTCCTTCTGGTTGTTCTTTTTTTTATTTACCATAATTATTCTTTTGCGTCTTTGATATACTTAAGTATGAACTCATGGCTGCGAGAGAAGAGTGGAAAAAATATGCATTATCTGCTAATTATTAAGAGTAAGGGTGGGATAAATAAACCAGAACGAAAGGGAACATTTGTCTTGAGTAAGGCACGGTCCCCTGCGTTCTGCTACCCCACAGTATGGATGTTTGTAGTCTCGCTGGGATAGCAGAACATCACAGTGTCCCTCTGGATTGGAAGCTGGGACCAGGGTTGGCAAGGAGCTCGGGAGGAGGAGGAGAGGGTTAGGTCATGCTGTGGCACGTTCGTGTCTCAGTGTGAGATGAGGAAACATCTCGACCTTGTGCAGGTTCAAGAAGAAAGAGCCTGCTTCTGATTAGTCACTCTGATCTGTAGCGATAAACAATTCCTGTGGTCTCCTGCTCACAGAGACATCACTGGCAATGATTGAGTGTTCACGGGTGGTTTGTGTGTTTGTATGTATGCTCAGACATGCAAGGTTTGAGTGTGTGCATGCATGCTTTTGTGTGTTTCAAAAATATTTCCAAAAATAAGATGTATGTAATCAGAGTCTTACCAAAAATAGCATGAATTTTTATTCATCTGGTTGGACATGGGCATCAGTTACAGTATATTTGTACAAGCTTGAAATGTAATAATGGCGTGCTCTTATGGTCTAGAATGACAGCAGAGTTGTCATTTATAATCCAAAACATGAGGATTTGTGATGATTTTATTAACTATTATATGATCGGAACATGTTTAAATAGCAGAACAGATAAAAAGACATGCGTGATATCTCTTCATGCCAGATCTATAGCCACAACAACCAGAGGCTGATGGAGTAATTTTAAAATGCTTAAAAAGAAATATTAAAATAGCCAGCAGTTCCTCTTTGCTCTTGCTGGTAACTAGCAGGTTTATCTGTTGCTGCACTTCCGTGCAGATGCCTGGCATCGGGCCTTGGGGGTGATTAAAACGTCTTCAGAAGCTTAGTGTTTATGGTGAGGATCCATAAGGTTAGCAGGATCAAAGCTCTGTTGAAAGAGCATTAAGCAAAGAACGGAATAATAAACACAACAGCCAGTCAAATTTATAACATCTAGAAACCATGTCAGGGAGAGGCAGATTTCTGTCAGGCTGTTTTATTGCTGCAAAAAACAGCCTCCAAGTCCAAAAAAACAGGCCAGTTAAGTAAAAAGAACAATGGCAGAGAGGAAGGGAGGGAAGCACTTGAGATTTCATGCCACAAATATACAGTGAATCTTTTTTGGCACTTTATATTGCTCCTGTGCTATTTTCTCTTTCTTGTCCTGAATTGAAATAACACACCGATTGGATGAAAATTGTGTCTGACCTTTTCATTCTCATTAAATTTCTGGATTTGTTGGGGGGGGGGGGGATACCCAACAGCCCTCTGTCTTAGGAGGAAAAGTATTTCAGTGTCAGACAAGAGCCTTGTGTATGCCTCAGCTTCAGCTTTCTGGTGCTTGTCGACCAGGAATGGCTGATTGAGTTGACTGTTAGACGGGTATGTTCACAAATCCCCCACCTCAACCCACACTTCTGCTCCAGATTACACTGAGGGCAGAGTTAATAAATCAGTTTCAGTTTTTAGACCTCGGGGAAGTTAACTCATACGTTTGTTTGTGTTTTGTTTTCTTTTGTGTTCACATTCAAATCCATTTTTTTTGGAGTTTGTCCACTTCATGAGCACTTGGCACAGTGGCTTTGAGGTTTTCTGTGCTAGTGTCTGCCTCAGTGCAGCCTGTGTGAGTCGTGCTGCAGTGGGAGTGATGTGCCGAATCTGTCATTCCCACCCTGTCCAGTCATTTGCTTGAGGCTACGGCTTTAAGTAGAAATTATTGCTTAGGAGATAAGTATGGCGATAAGCCAGTTTTTGCCTGCAAGATGTATGAGGTGTCTGAACAGTGTGAGAGGTGCACCTGACCTGGAAATGAGTGGTGTGAAGCAAAAATGCAACGCATGACCTTCTTTTTACTGGCCCCTGTCTTAAAAATCCAACTGCCCAGATCATGACAGTGGTATTAGAAGGTGCGGGCATTATAAGATTTTTTTGGTGTTTACTTTAAGACATTTGTACCTTGTGAATTGTAGCATTAAAGATATAAGGTACTGTATAAAAATTATTGATGTGTTTTTAGTTTCTCAAAAAGCAAGACTCCTGGGTGCAATATTGAAACTTTACTTGGTCCCCTTGACTTTAAAAAACACACTCTCCCATGCTCTTCCTGTGATGTTATTCGTGTGTTAATAAATTTCATTTTCACCCAATTTAATTTCTTGTTCTCAAAAAATCTTCTGCTAAGGAGAGTTGAAATAATAAAAAAATAAAAAAGAAGCCTAAAATAATCAGAAAATCCCATCTTCAAAAAGTAACACTATTTCTTTTCTGAGCCTGCCCTCTCCATAATATTTTGTATATGTATATATATATATATATATATACACAAAATATATATTAAATATATCCATCCATCCATCTTCTATACCCGCTTTTCCTGTTCAGGGTCACGGGGATCCGCTGGAGCCTATCCCAGCTTATTAAATATATATGATATAAATATATATTATATATTAAGGTCCCTGAATGGTGTATTAGCCTACTAGTGTGAACTCTGAACATTTAGTAACTTCGGCTGTGCTCAATGCAGCTAAAAATCTAAAAATGTTATTTTCTTCAACCGAACCATGAGCAAACACAGAGTCACAGCTTAGAGAATTTTTCGAGAAAAGAGAAAGTGATTAGTTTGCTGCTTCACTAAGGTGTGTGGGAGAAACATTCCTCCTGCTTGGTATGTTAATTCACAGCTCCAGGCTTTGTACCAGCCTTCGTTCTTTGAAGTTTCACTTCGCTTTGCCTTTTCTCCATCAGGTGAACTTGTGGCCTCTTAGCATTTTTATTTATTAGGTAATCCCTCACATGTAAAAGATGATAAAGTTGACATGTTGCAGGCCGTCGTCACCTTCGCATGTTGAGGAGAGTGCTTTGTTGAGCACCTCAACAAATTTGAGCTTTAAATTTGATGACACATTACATGCCAAAGGAGTTTGCTCACTGGACGGCTGCCAAGACACTAAAATGAAGTCAGACCAGAGATCATTATGATCCTGCAAACACTGTGACTGAAGCAAAGTACAAACCGGATCATTTTATGTTCACCTATCTCTGTCACCTTTTTGATTTATACAGCCCTTCAGTGCTTGTGATTCATTTTTTTTAAGCTTTTAAGTCTTTAAAAATGTGTGCACAGACCTCTGCTGATTAGCTACCAAGAACATTTCCTCTCTTTCGTTAGTATGTTCTTTTCTTCTTGTTCTCTCTACTACAAATCATTGTCAGGCAATCAGCTAATGTCCGAAAAGGTCACCTGCTGTTATGATTGAAGCGAGCGCTGGTGCTTTGACCCAGTACACAAACAGTTAAAGGTGGCCGGTCAGCTTGTCAGTCAGGTTGGGTGGTTTTTTAATCATTTCATCTTTGCTGGGGGGCTCTCCTGAGACCACTACAACGTTTAGCAGTCTGCTGCTCAGGACCCCGGGGCTCGTCTAAGCTCTGCCTGTATCCGAGCTGCCATTATTAGCTCTGCTCTCCAGAGCACGCCGCTCATCTCTCCCCTGAGAGGGAGGCTGAGAAATGGAGCGCGCTGGCTGGGCGCGGCAGAGGAGGGCCAATAGCCCGACATGGAACAGTAATTACTCCATTGATATTCCTCACACAATAACACTGTCATCTCTCATTTGCATAACCTCACTTGGCTCGCCACAGTAGATGAATGCATATGATCTTGTCAAGAGGCTGCAGGAGTTTCGATGGCATATGTGTGGAGGGGTTTTTCACCTCCTTTTAGGTGCCAGTTTTGTTTCAAACACACGGAATAAATTGTTTGATTATGATTAAATTAGCAGAATGAAAGAGGAAGCCACCTTTCTACTGTTCTGTGTATGGAGAGGGTTCTGGCTCAGGTGTCTTTGTGGTATTAGAACATAAATAACAAAATAGAGAGAGGAGGCAGTGGTGGACCAGGATTGTAACAGTGTATGTGTGACTCTGCCTGAGAGAATGAGAGTGTGTTGAGGGGGTGGGGTGTCAGCGGATGTCATAGGGCCCTGTCTCACTCCTTGGTTAATGGTCATTGGTCATAGGCTGTCTCCCCTTTATTTCTTTTGCTCTCCTGCTCTATCCTCCCAGGTCTCCCACTGGAGCTTCGCCCTCAGGCTCCGCATCATTTATTGCTGTCAGGAGTCACAGGGGAGAGGAGGGGGAAGAAAAGAGAGGGGGAGTGCTGGAGGAGGGGAGACAGGGAGAAGATATGCTGCAGAGAGAAGCCAGTGGAGACGATGGGGAGAGGCAGGCATGCTAGACTGTCAAATCTCAGCCGTTGAATATTTAATGGAGCCTGGAGTGTTTATTTAGTTAGCCTGTCGATTTTTACCGCTCTGTCAATAGCGGCTCCTGTGTAGCCTGCTGATGATCTTTAGTGTCTCTTCCCCCAGGAGAGGCCAGGCACTAAATGCAATTATGGATTTTCCTGCACCGCAATGTGTTTGATATTTTTACTGATCTAATTTGCAATCTGGTAGTTTATTGTTTGGCATTTTAGCGGCGCTCAAGTGGCGAGGCAAATTTGATTTCCCCTCATAATTCTTTATAACTTCATTAATGCTGTTAGCACATTGGCACAGATCTTAAATAAAGCTAGAGAATCATCCCATGGATGAATGCATTCCTCATTTTATTGTCTCCATGCCCCACTCTTTTTACTGATTCTGGTTCTAATTAAAAATCATCCTAGTGGTGTACTGTCTTTGTGAAATATGAAATCATAACCAGATTTGAATGGCTCCCTTCACAGAGGCATGCATATTCAACCATACACCCAGATCTGTTGTTCACAGAACGAAACAGAATCAAAACAACTTTTTTCAGTGGCATTCAGCATCTTCAGAGACAAATGAGGGTATTAGCACCAGAGCAACAAAAGTATCAGAGGCAAAATAATGTGGGTGATTGTCTCAGAGAGAGACAGTGTGCCGTTCCATGTGTTTCCGTAGAGCCGTAGGATTTCTGGCCTTTTGACGGATGTGTTAGTTAGAGGGGCAGCATTAGCTGTAATGCTGTTAGCATGTAGCTGTGTGAGTGATGTGCTAGTTAGATGCCCAGCAGTAGAGCTAATGGTGTTAGCGTGTTGAGCCTTCAGAGGGATGCAATCGGTTAGGCTGTGATGGATGAGTGTCGTGCCGCAGAGGCCTGCAAGCCTCCTCATTCGCCAAGCTGTCAGCTTCTTAAGTGGACATGCACAATTAGTGCTGAAATCAGAGACTGCTTAATCTGATGGTAGGCTTAGCATTCAGTAGGAAAAATGGCTCATCTAGCCGGTGGTGAGTGAATGATGGTCGCTATAAAAAGAAGAGTCAAAGCAGTGTAACAGAGAAGGGGCTGACACACATCTTTCTGAACCCTTCAGTATTCCTGTGAAAGCATAGTAAGTAGCACACAACAATGCAACTTGGTTGAGAGAGCACTGATAGAGGGGAGCTTTGAAGCACTGTATCCCACAGCATTGCTCCTACTAATACTATTCTCCGTTTCAGATAAAAATAAAATGATCCTTAAGAAGGACTGAATGATCTGTCATCACTTCAGCACTTCGAAGGCTTGAATGACAGTACAGAAGCTGTCGAGTGTCACAGAAGGCAGAAAACACATTCCACTTCAGGGGTAATGAAAAGGGCACATCTCACACCCGAGCACGAGACATATTCATGCATCATTGAGTTTCCAAAACAAACAGAAGAAATATCAAAGGCAGACTAGGTGCTGCAGCTCTGTCTCTATCATCTACTCAACAAAACCTGTTCTTACACAGCCTGGTGCTGTGCACAGACACAGAGCTGTCGTTACTGGAGAGAAGTTGTAGGAATTATTTATTTGTTGCAGTAAAATTTAATAAGAGGGTTAAAATCATATATTTATATATATCATTTATATATATAAATGCAGAATGGGTTAAGTTTGTGTTATTGATAACAGAAACACAATATAATTATAGTGTTAAGCAAAGAAGCCCTTTGTCCACATTGAACCCTGCTATATTTCTGTCTCTTCTAGCTATACACTGAGGCTCTTATTATAGACTGTTTCTGATGATTTGCTCTGAACTCCTGAGGTCTTGCCATATGTACTTTTAATATGCAAAACAAACAATAAACAGGTTGTTTTTATTAGCAGGAATCCCTGCTGTTGCTACTTTTAAAGCCCAGTTGGAAAATGTAGGATTTTATTTTGTAAAGACATTCTTGACAGAAAAAGTCCCCCCTCTAATTGAAGACTGTCATCAAATCAGCTACAATTTTCTCTTGCATCGTTTGTGGTTTGAGAAGAACACAGACCCTCTCAGCCACCTCTTAATGATATAAGCAGGGATGAGGGATGTTTGTACTCCAGCCGTGCATAAAATTCATTGTCCTTATCAGCTGAGATGAGAGGGGGAGCGAGGCTGAGGAGGATTTCTCTCGTAGCAGGAAATGTCATTTCTCTGTAATAGTTTATGATTCATCCCTCCACCTTTGACTAAATAATGAGGGATGACAATTAGAGCGGGCCATGGGAGTAGGAATCAAAGGGCTGAGATTCCCCTTGGCAGAGTCAGGCCTGTCTGAGTGTGCTCCCAGCAAACTAGATCCAGATGTCGAGGTCTGTGCTGCCATGGGCTTCTGCTGCTGTTGCTGCCACAGCCACACAACAGGCTCTTTCTGCCATCCAGCATGCATAGCCAGCCAGCAGATAGCTAGCCAATATCTCACCCTCCATGCTTGCAAACATGACAGGAGACTCTCCTGGTGAGAGCTTGGGACAGAGGCCCCCCACTCCAAATAAAAGAATTCCAGCTTGGCGCCCTCGCCAAGCCGAGGGCTGCAAAGTATCATTTCTTTGCATGCTGTGATTTATCTAACCCTCGGTTTGTGTCTCTATCCCCTCTTTGTCTTCCTTCGTCCTTTAGTTTGTGTCTCTCCCTGCTTGCTGTGCATGTGGGCTGGCTTGTGGAGGCAAAAAAAATGTTGTGTGTAAATAGGCTGTTACGTCGTTTGGGTAATAAATTTGCAGATTGACATGAAATTGTAGTAAGAGTGCCAACAGATATTAAACTGAATGATTTATATGTGTTTTAATTTCCATCTAACTTTTTTTTTTTTTTCATACATTTGTTTCAAAAAAGAAACAGCCTGTGGACTGTAGGTGATTTGATGTGTCTGTTGTGGAGGGGTGTGAAGTCAAGGGGGTCAGGTGTTGTCACTCAGTGCGGCGGCTGAATCAATGGTCCGGTGTGGCAGAGAAAAGGCCAGCAGAGCACTATTGATATGTTTAACAAATTAGGCCTGATGATGGCAGGTGTGATTGTGAGCGCGGCTCTGGGGTCAGCTCGTCATATGGTGGCTAACAGACACGATATTGCTGCGTGTCCTGATCTCTCCATTCCCTCACAATGGCATTAGGGGCACCCCAGGGAAATAAAGAGTCCCACTCCCCTATCCCCAGTGCTCTTTAAATTAACTCCCCAGAAGGTTAAGCTCCCTGATTCATAATTATTCAAGGCCACCACCACCAGCAGCCCTCTTCACTACTACTTCTCAACCCTCTCCCTCTCTCCCTCTCCCTGCCACTTCTCCTGAGTGGCACTTGGCTTTTTGTGGGAAAGCCCAGGAATTAGATTAGCTAAGCCTGACCTGCGAATGTACAGCCAGATGACGGGAGTGGGATTGGACTTGATCTCTGCCCGTCTAACTGTCTCTCGGTTCAATCTAGCTGTCTGTCTCTCATATGGCATGTTATTGCTTGTGAGCGTCCCTACGGATGAGACATTTTCAGTTGCAGCTATTCTGCAATTGCATATATGGCTCTCTGAGGAGCGGCCAGTGTCAAGAGCACACCTCACTTGCATGGACATGATTTGAATGATGCGAGGGGCGATTGGCCTTCAGTTCTCCCTTTGTGGGCTTGTCTCTGCCTCAGCCCTGATCTGCTCATTAAATTACTGCCAGCATCAAACAAAACATAGTGACTGTTAAGAAGGGATACAAGCAGAGTCTACAAACTGTATAGATGCAAGGAAAAACAGTCTGCTGCACTCAAATAATTGCATTTTGAGGGTCTCTCCTCTTAGAGTTTTATTTTTTCTTAATATCTATAATCTCAAGAGGAATTTTGGTGGTCGAAAGAAATGCACTCTTACTACTTTTAAAAGTAGTTTCATTTCAAATAAAACACACCATCATTATCCATGGTTTTTAAAGGAATTTGGATTTTCTGAGCTCACTTAGACTCTGGATTGCAGTGGAAAACAAAACCCCTGAGTTAAGGAGTACAACTTTAAAAGCAGAACTTTAAAATTCATGATACAATTCAAAATTTCATTAAACTTTTGATTAAGTTTGAGTCTGAATCTAACTAACAAATCTCTGCAGCAACAACAACCTGAGTGGGTTAATTGTGACCTGCTGGAATTACAAGAAGAGCACTACTTTTAAGACAATGCAGAATCAACCATTAATAGTTTTCCATCAGCGTGGATCTAGCTGGGTGTCTCTGAAGTCAATTGGCTTCCTCTGGAGGCCGGGATAACGTAATGAAGGGCCACTCTGACTGAGGACTGGGCTCCTTTCTCTACAATCACATAATTAATCTCCTGATTCTACCACTCACCATGTCATGACAGATACATTTGTGTTTGGTGCATAATGGTGAAGTGTTCTGTGCTTCCCGCATGCCTCTGTTTTGGAAAACGATTATAAAGCCCATTCCTTCACAGCCTACAGAGGGTTGTGTACAAAACAACACTCCCTTTGGGCCCTATTAGGAGACAAAGAGAAACACACACGCACGCTTCTCAAGCAGGTACCCTAATAATATGTCTGCAATTTAGATAATGACTGGGTGTGAGATAAACTGAAGTGTGTATTACAGGTAATTGGATCTGCAGTGTGTTGGCTACCTAAGCATCTGTGGAGTGGTGTGTTGTGAGCTGGTTCTTCAGCTTACAAGGGGCACTAGGAGATGGACTATCAGTGTTAAGTATTGTAAGGCTTTCTAGCATATGCAGTAATAGTGGATGATTTGAGATATTTTATCCGCCCGCACCCACGGACATCATCACAGCCCGAAGCGAATTACAACTGGCTTTGGAGATATGGCTCTGCAGACTTTACATCATTTCTCCTCAGGTCCGCAGTTCTCGTGAGGATGTACAGTTAGTCGGAGGATGACAAATACAACACCCGGGGCTGTCAGAATGATCAAGTTCAGAGAGGTTTTTTCTCTCCAAGGTGAAGCCTAGAAAAGTTGGAGCCATAATGAGAGTTGTCAAGCCTGTGAGGTGAAGCACAGAGTATAGCAGGCAGTGGGAGCAGTGCAATGGTGCCTTTGGGGGCCTGGTGGGCTGGATCTCCTTGGCCTTTAAAGAGATTACCTTGGCAGTGTAAGGAGCAGGTCTACCCAGAGGGTTTAGGGGAAGATAGGCCAACCAGCCCATTACCAATACTGCAGAGGACCCTCACAAGCTTCATTAATAATCTGATGATGAATCACTACTTTAATTGGGCCTTTATAGCTGTTGCCTAATCCCTAGTCCCATCTTCTCAACTCCATTCTTAATAGGGTTGGTAGTTTGTTTTTTATTTCAGACAATAATCATTTTTTTAATTGATTAAGTTTTGGTTACTTATATGAAAGATGGGTTTGATTATAGGAATTGTGGCTAATGAGATGACTCTAACAAATTATGAATTTCTTTCAAAGTTGTTACTATGCAGTCTTTGTTTTGATAGGCCATATGTTTCAAAGTAGAGCTTGTTTTAAGACTACACACAGGGTCAGATTTCTCCCACTCTTAATTAGATGAGGGATGGTCTAATTAAATCAAATTCATTATCCTCAGCTCTAGAAATCAAGAGGCTCTATTGGAAATAAGGTTAGGCTCCCCCTCATCCATCATGCCCTAACTAACCAATTTACAGGCCAGCCTTTTGCATGAGGCATTATTACCTTGTCATAAACACTTACCTTTAAAATCCTCGAATCAAGCCGTGATATGCTAAGCTTTTATCGCATTAGTTTGTGCTACTGTGTCAGCCTCTTTCTGCCTAAGATGAAGTAGGCTCCCAAATAATTATATTAGCCACATAAGGTGGAGACAGTGCAAACGACTGCTATTTAAAGCTGGCTGATAATTCCGTGTAATTAAGACATAGTACAGTTCCTCACACAGAACAGGGATCGAGGGCTTTTCTTTGGTGAAACGATGAAAAACAGAACAAACGGCACTGTTGGTGAGGCTTTTTCTTAACACAAATGAGGCTCTACAGACTGAAAAGTATCACATTTATCTGTGAAGAATTCTATCTCAGTCCTGTCCTTTGCTTTGGCTGCATGTAAGTCCTAATACTGTTAACTATTCACTTGGCCACAGTGTCTCATTCCTGCAGCTGTGAGTCACTCAGCGTCTATTGTCTAGGAAACACAAAAAGCTGCCATTATGATTATTCTGTGCTCGACTGATCTATCTGAGGCGACAAGCAATCCATCATATGTCTCGTCTTTGATATTACTGATGCCAAATATGATTAAAATTCTGTATTTTAATAAACTGTCGCATATCTCTTTCACAGCTTAGGTCTTTGCATATTTATGTCTGATTATTGCAGTTTTGGCAATAATAGTGAATAGTGTGGTGAAGATGTGACAGTGCTGTTTCTTACAATTTATGATGGTCCACCATAGGGCCACAAGTCCTTTAAATGCCACTCGGTGGTGGAGCCATATTCTGAAACACATGAGGCCTGTCTGCTGATCAGTGTTGGAAAGTGAATTAGTAAGCTCCATTCTAAAGCCAGTGATAGCAATGGGCTGAGAGCAGTGATTTGTTGGCAGCGTATATTACAGCCCACGGTCAGGGAGGGAGGGATCAGAGAGGCGTGTGCATGTGAGGGATAGGAGAGGGGGCCTTATCACTCAGTGTTTACTCACAGTAAATTGAGTTGAAATAATAGTCTTTCTCTGAGGCCAAACAATGGAGCAGGCTGCAGGCCGAGGGCCCAGGCTGGTGCAGAGCTGGCCTGCACCACTTCAAAATGAAAGGCGCAGCCCGGGGCCATGAAGAGGAGGCACAGCGACGGGAAGGATGGGGGGGGGGCAGCCTTTATGTGGATGGCAACATCATTCGCAGAGCAGACACCCCTCTGACAGGCACCTGGGTTGGACAACGGGAAGAGAGGAGCATGGACCTGGGGGGAGCAGAGGTTGGTGGGGGCAGAGTGATGAGGCCTCGGGGCTCTGTCATTAGGTTGCTGGTGGAAAGGAAGATGACTGCCCTGAGGACAGAGGAGCGACAGTTCCCTATGGGACAGAGACCACAACCTCCGATTCCCCTGGGTCTGCACAGAGACTGGTGGGACATGTCATTCTGTTAGACCCCCCCTCCACACTTCAGCACACTCACATAACCTCTGGCTATTGGTGAGCTCCAGGAGTCTAACCTGCAGAGAGCGAGAGTGTGTGTAAGCAACAGAGAGGCAGAGGCTGAAAGAGAGAGGCGTAGAGAGCACATCCTTGTAGAGCATGGAACCTCCTATGCCATTGTTTCTGCGTGTGTGTGTGCTTCAGCTGCACCTCAGCTCTCTCTTCCCCTTCATTTATCATTCTGCAACATAAAGTGCTGCCACAGCATTATAGAAACAGCTGCTTTTTTCAGACAACCAGAGAAAATGGGCTGCACCCCAGCACACAAAGACACCCCTGGACCTAAAGAGAGTGTAAAATTGGTGGGTGAATACAAACCTTTTTTCTTACTGAAAGGGCAGACCATGGGCGTCACAGCAGCAGCAGACATTATCATCGCATCTGAAGACAAATAAGGATCCATATCGGCCCCGCCAAATGTACAATGACTGGCAGGAGCACCAGCGAGATTGGCCTCGTTCACAGCCAAATATGCATAACTACAGCTGCTGCCACATCACACTCTCTTGAGAATTCATATCAGGCCATCACTCCGGGCGTTGTATGTATGACTCATCCCAGTCGGGGCACCTGTATCTCTGTGCGCTTTAGTACAATACAATGTCAATTTATTGAGTCCTGAGCTAAAGCAAAGGGAAAACAAACTGTGTCAGTGCTCTGTTAGGGGTCATAATGCAGTCACTAAAGGGCTGTGGTAAGATCGCTGAGCTGTCTTGAGGTAAGTGCCGCAGGGCCATGCAGATACACTTTCGGTTGGTTTGTGGAGAGACCAGACGTGCCGTGCCATGCTTCGCCATTCCATTCTGTGCCTTAAAGGCTCCACGTGTAGAAAAGGGAATTTTGTAGAACCTGTTCTCTTCCAGCTGGAGAGATGAGATTTTACACTCTGCCAACCACATGACAGAGAAATGCTCTGTGTGTGTGTCTGTGTGTGGATGTGTGGGAAAGACAGAGGAAGGCAGAGAGAATGAGCAGAAAGAGCATCAGACAACTCCTGGGGCAAAATGCGTGCTTTAATACTTAAAGACATGAGCAAAATAGTTTGACAGTAACATTAGCTGCTACGATGGAGTGAGAATTACCTTTTCAAGATTCGACACACAAAGAGGCACATACACACAATGCAGGTTGCAACAAGTCCAGACAATTCGTTTATTGTTCCGTGAGAGTTGTACCTTGTGTGGAATTTATATCATAGATAACAATGATGAAATTGTCGACAGAAATGTTGTTTTTTAAAGCCAACACACAATTTCTCTAACAACGATTAGCCCTTGAGCCTGTGAGTGGTCACAGTAACACAAGCACAGCCCATATTTTTTACAAGGAATGAATGAAACTGCTTTGTGATTTCGCAGTCATTTGGCTTTTAACAACGCGTCTGTTCTGACCAGTGATGGATTTGAATGTTTTACTTAAATAATAGTAGCCGTACTGCAATATGAAAATACTGCAGTGCAAATAAAATTTCCTTGCATTGAAAATTCCAGTTGAATAAATTTATTATTAATAAAACAGTATCATAAGGAAATTTACTCCTAATTTAAAAAAAAAAAAGTCCCCTGTGGGTAGCATTAATATATTATATAGTCTGATTATTAGTAGCATTTTACTGTAGTTGGTCAAGGCAGAGTTAATTTTATACACTGTTGGATAGTTTAAATAATGCATCATCCTTTATACACTTACCATATGTTCTACATTTAAATCCTAATCCTTACAGAAACTGGTAGTCTACTCACTCAGGTATAGCAGTGTGTCTAATTCTAGTGCAAAATATTCTTGTATTTTTGCAAACCATACATCAAAGATAAGTTAAAGTACAGTACGTTTAACTTTTAACAACATGTCTGCTGTATGTGTCCTGGCAGATCAGAGCATTACTTGCTGTATTTTACAGCCTCCCTACCTCCGTTTCATTGGATCCAAGGTAACTACATGACCCGTGGTGGATGAAATGGGAAGAACTTGGCATTTTGGCGAGCACAGCGTGATACTTTAGCAGAGGTCTTTTTTTACTCTTCTAATATAAATTCATCACTTTTATGTTTAACTCCCTCAGCCAGGCGCTCTTAAATCAAACCAATTGGGAAAGAAAGTATTAAAAAAAAAAAAAATAATGATGATTCAAAATGACCTTTCTTTCCCTCCTGACCCAAAGATCCCTGGAATTTGTAGGTGGTCTCAATAATGTAGCTGCTGGTCTTTAGTGAAACAGCAGGTTTTTGGTTTGCTCTGCGGCGTATGTGCGCCCCTCTGTCTGTTTGACACATTCCAACACTGCAGCCCTCTCCACGGCTCCTAACTACCAGTCAGTCGCCATGGTTACAGCCATACATCCATGCCAGCCCTTCACACTCAAAGACATATTTGTTTGGCTAGTGTAGCTACGTTCCCCACAAAAAACACAGCTTTTTAGCATAACACCTGCTAATCTTGGGATTTAGCTCTTTGAAGAGGGTTGCTGATCAGAAATTCAAATATATTATTTGAATGCTAATCTGAATGTTAATCCTTGGCCCCTTGGCCTCCTTGGTCTTAAAGCTTCCTGTCTTTCAATAACAGTGTTTATTTTTCATTTGCTTTCCTTTTTTAATTTTCTCGCCCCACCTTTCCACCCTTTACTTAGCTTTTTAGTGTATTCCTTCAAGGATACCATGTAAGCATATTTTATATATACTCATCTTTTAAAACATGTGGCAATTTGACCGATACCATTAATTTGGATGCTCCTAGAGAGACAGATTATTATTGCTCGTCCTGATGACACTTGAATTCGACAGTTAAGGTTGCTCTGGGTGAAATGTTTGGTATCGATCCTCTTTAATTGATGTATCCTACCACAGCCAGCATTTAAGCGCTAATCTCAGCTATGCCTAATATCAAAACACCTATGTTTTTCAACATTTTTGAGGATGAATATTGCGACGCTCCACCAATCATGAAAAAAGGAAGTCCATGCATTTTTTATTTATTCCAGTTTTTTTTGTTTCTTTGTTGTTTTTGATCTCCAGTTCCTTCCTTCTTGGACGTTATCTATCTAGCTTCATATCAGTGTGGCTGAATGTTACAAACCAAAGGAGTCTGGGTGTTCTTTAAAGTGTGTTTTAGTTTAGATAAATAAATGCCAGTAAAACAAGGGAAAACATAATAAAAGACAGACCAGACCAAAACATATACATCCTTATAAAACTACTACTGCTTATTGACTTATGTGAGTAGTTAACATGGTGTACATTACTTTAAATTTGTGTACTGTATATCCATATCCTGTCAGCAGACTTTACTCTGCTTGGTGTTCTTTTGATATCTGCTTCTGTAGCCCTGACTTTTGTCTTGGTTAAGACACAGAGACAGAAAATCAAGGGCAACAGGATCACAAACACATGAATCTTGTGAATCCGGATCTTGTGAACAACTTCTAATTCCTGGTCGCCTCACATTCTCTCCCTCCAAACTAATTTTGGGCTTAGAGTGAATCTCTGTTAAGTAAACAGAACCCCCCCATCCCCGCTCCTCATACAGCCAGCCTCCATCACAATGATCTTCAGATCATCTCTGCCCATTAAAACCTGGGCAAACACTTTACTTCACACCAATATACTAAAGATTGGAGGAAGAGGAGAAGGGGGAAACACACAAGTGCTTTCTTTTCACTCTTTCCCAGATTGTCTCTCTTTCTCCTTTATATCTGTTAATCCAGTATCTTTCAGCCCTGGTAAACTCCTCAAGATGGACATTTCTTGGTTCAGGGTGGAAAGGGGTCAAGCTCCATTGGCCTCTGCACAGAGCTGTGGAATTTTTCATTAGTGCACAGCTGGGTCACAAGTGGCTCCAAAGCCGTCTTAATATTGTGTAGGCCCACAGATTAGGAGCGGAGAAAAGAAGCCAAAGCGTGATGCTCTCCACCAGACCCTGTCTTTGCATATTTGCAGACTTGTGCTTTAGAACACCTCATATTACTGTTTGTTTTATTTCTTAGAACCAGAACCTCTGGGTCAATAGTAATTATAAAGCCCTCCAATCCAAATGTTGTTTTTTAACCATTCCCGTGCTGAATCTGTAAGACGAGTCCATTTATTTTTGTGCAATAAAGAAAGTAAAGTATCTCAGCTTTGGTTGACGCTTCCTTTACTTTTTCACTTCATGATTTAATCTTCTCTTTGAAAACTTATTGTTCTTTGACTGGAGATGAGATCAGAATTGTTTTCTTTCTCCAAAGTGATACAAGTACTATGATTTATAGTGAACTCTTGAGTCAACCTCTCATTAAAAAAAAAAAAAAAACTAAAAATAAAAAAATCAACCGTGTGTGTCTGTGGGCAGTTATAGTCAGCCGTAGCTCTATAACATGTGATAGCCATTACACTTATTGTAGCCATCACTCTCTCCCAGCTCTTTCAGAAGCAGCAATCACTCGCGGTGGCTTGTCAAGCGGGCCAAGCTCTTATGGTGGGCTCTGCTCCGCCTCACACAGATTAGCTTGGAAAGGACAGACTAGCAGTCTGTATAATACATTAAAATGTAAAAAAATAGGCGCACATGATTTTTATGGGTGATACTCAGGCCTTGGTTTTTGAAGTTACCAAAATCATGTTGTAAACGTGTTATATCGTCTGCAGCGGTGGCACTTACAAACAGCTTACTGGAGTGACAGAAAAGCAGAGAAAAGCACTTTATAACAGCACTGTATTTCACAGTCTTGTCATCTATTTGTTTAAGGATAAACTCAGCTTTCAGAACAGGTAAAATATGCAGGGAAAATGGCCAAAATGCAAAAAACAGTACATCTTTACAGTCATAATTACCGCACTGATTGTTGCACAGCGACCATATTGTTTGTTTTGAGCTTTAAAAACTGAGCCTAAATGTGATGTTGCACTCATTTTACATACTGAGGAACACCAGCTGTCCAAACAGCATCATGTGTGCCTGCCTGCTTACTCTTGTATTTAGATGTGTACTTAGCCTACTCTGCTGCCCAATACACTGTCCTTTTCACTCCATGAGCTTTGTTCTACCTGTGTGGCTGGGGAGGATTATTTCCATGCTGTTTTCCCAGTGACTCATTAGCAGATACATGTGAAGACGAGACATTGGGTGGCTTGATGCTGCAAGACAATTCTCAGCATACCATTGTTGCTTTTAGAGCTTTGCATGAACGTGCAGCATTGACTTATATGCCTCCTTATCATATATATTTTTAGTCACATGTCATATAGTTTGATATCTGCATGAGTTACGCCCCATCCCTTCCTCTGAAAAACAGAAACATTTGCTTTGAGGTAGACTAGTCAAAAAGTTATGAAAGATATCTGCACACTGTGTGCATGTTTTTATGCTTTTACGCATGAACACCTCCTCCCTTCTAAACTGTGTTTCAAGTGTTGAGTAATCTGTTAAACACACAGCCTCTGGAATGAGATCATTTGAATAACGACTTAAGGGTAGGATTTCTTTGTGCAGCTGTGCAGTATAGTGCTATGCACAGATATGCCAGGGATATCTGTCTGGCCAGGGACTCGTCTGAAGAGCTGTACATTCCAGCACATAGGAGCTCATGCTGCCATAGAAATAAAGTGGCCATATTTATTTTCACAATAGCAGACGTGTGGGCTAGATGATCCTGGAAACACTTTACTCCAGACTAACTATAAACAGCGTCTTTTTACAGACTCACTGTAGTTCTGTTCAGCAGCTATTACCAAGTGTGTTCCCTCTGAGATGTAGGGCAGGTGCATATGCATACACTAACACATCGAACACATCTCTGCTATTATCTTCGCTACGCCAAGTGCAATCAGCTCGTCTCATTCCTCCCCTGCGAGCTCACAGGCAGCCAGTGCTGCGCTTCAGTGTGGGGAACAAGCAGAACCCTGTGGCCAGAGCTGTGTGATGAAGAAGGCACCTTTGGGCCATTAGTGGTGTACACATCTCCCGTTAATGTGTTTTACTTTTACCTGCTGGGAGTTTAATTAAAAAACAAAGAGCCTCAATTTAAAGGCCATTATTATGCTAATGTAGTAAGCACGGGATGGTGATTAAGCAGCTTTTAGAGCTGACTGGAGCCGGCCCTTGGGAGCAAAAGGATGGCACTTTTTATTTGGCTTCATTACTGTCCATGAATCTATGCTCCAAAGAGAAATGCTGATACTATGAAACAAGGTCAGCTACTGAGAATATTTATGCAGACTGCATTATCACTACCACTTTTTTGCTACTTTACTACTCTGCAGGCCTGAAAGTTTGTTTTGAACCTCCCTTTCATAGATAGGGTGTGTTTTATATAGTATTATTTACACATGCAAACACATTGTGTCAAAATACAGCTTCCTTTTGGACTCTACTTTTATTGTCAGTCCCTCTGCAAGTAATCAAATATTAGCTGAATTTCATGTTGCTATTTTTAGGCCAGCGCTGTAGTGGCTGCTGCATCTAGAGGACAACAGGGCAATACATAACGAAGTAATTTTCATGATGTTGAGACGAAGTTGAAAAAGTTTGCTTTTGTTCATCCAAGAGTAGCGAAACATCTGGGCATCAAATGTTTTCCTCTTTAGCCAAAGCTTTTGATACTGTTGCTTCGAACCAATTTTTGTATAATAAGGCGTGTCTCACGAGGAGCTAAGAAGTGGCTGTTCAACAGTTTGGAGACCTTTGCTGCCTTTTTGAGACAGATCCGTTTGTTTTCTTTCCAACCAACAAACAATAAGATTCCACCTTAAAATTTGGACGGGGAATAAACTATTTGTTAAATGCAGGCATTTGGTTACAGATTTCTTTGAGGCATGTGAAATCATTTGACACAAAGAAACACACTTTCTTGCTGTGATTTAAATGAGAAGATCAATAGCACGCTTGCATGTGTTTGGTAAATATAAGGCTACAGCCAGTTGGCTTAGCTTAGCATAAAGATGGGAAACAAGATTTGATGATGTTTGTTTAAACAATGCAAAAACCAATGTGTGAAAGTTGATGTTTCGGGTTTCCAGGGGGTCATATGCCAGATTATCTGTGGCTGTTCACCTTTAGAGGTGCTGGTACGCTGATTTTTTTTAATCCCTCAGGCAAAGCCAGGTTCACTGAGTCCGCGTTTCTCATCTTTATGCTCAGCTAAACATATGTTTACATATGAGTCTAACCAATTGTTACTCTAACTCCATGCAATTATAAATAAGCATTTTTGCCCAAATGCTAAAGTATTTAAAGTATTTACATACCCTGTTTAAAATCTTCGATGTAAGCTGGAGTAACCAGCTGTTGGCTGTAACCATGTATTTAGCCAATAGAGATGCAAGTGGTATCAACCTGTCAATCAATGTTTTTAATTGTCATATATTTACTAAGAACTAAGTATAACTGTATAAACTATGAAATATTACAGTTTCCAGTTTGATCGGAAATATAGCCAGTAAAATTAGGAGGAATCAAACGTTTTTATATTGTTGGCTGATTATTCCACATCCCCTTCATCAGTCCTGGAGGCCTTTGTTTGACCTGTTTCCCAGGCCTCATCTCTCACCTTGGCAATGATTGGCATGGCCACAGGTTTCCTGCCCAAACACGAAAGCCCATCTTCAAAGTAATAGCTTACAGCTGCTGCCTGGATAATCCTCATCCCCTCTGTCTTTGAAGGGATGCGGTGACATAATAGCCGAGGCTATTCATCCTTAAATTGTTATGGTATTTCTGTGTTGTTCAATAGCAAAAGGGGAGTAGGTGAGACTGCTGCACGTGTTGCTAAATGTAGCATGATTATCAAGTGCCATAAGCAGCTCCATACTCTCCTCCCTCCCCCTCTCTTCTCTCTCATTCTTCTGGGTTTCTTTTATCCCGCCCAGTCCTCCTGATGCTTATCACTGCGGCAGAAGCATTAAATGTAATGTCTGTAGCAGGGAAATCATTGGCAACATGTGGTGAGAGCTTAAGATGTTGTCACACTTTAAGTTGCCTATAATCTGTTCAAAGGGAGAATGCATAGTTCTCCAAAGTGCCTGGAAAAGGGGGGAAGAAGAAGAGCAGCAGAGAGGCCAAAGTCTCTCAGCTGCACTTGGCGGAGCTAAAGTGTTCATCAGACAAAATAACTGTCTGTCCCTGTTGGATTTTGTCTTCTTCATAATGCTTTTTTTGTTCTTGTCTGCTTTTTTCTTTTCTTTTTTCTTTTTTCTTTTTTTCGCATTTGCTATGAACACAACTTGTAGAATTACAGGCCTCAGCAGTGTGATAATGTGTAACAGGGAGGGAGAGGCAATCATACATAACACAAGAAAGAACAGACAAGGGATTACAGGTATGTGGACACAGGATTAAAAAAAGAGGGACGGAATGATTCCTTTGGGACAGAGGCATGTGCTGAGACAGGCTCTTTTCTCATTTATGAGTCCAGTTCTGGGGAGGCCTAGGTAAATATTGACAGTTCTCTCTGCATGAGATGCGGCCATTGATCCACACAGGAGGGCCTCATCACTTGGGCTGTGCGCTCAGGTGTGGGAGGAGGGAAAGCGGGAGCTGGGACATGGGTTGTCATGCTGGTTGTTGTCTTTGTGGTGCCTTTTATAAACTGACTGGTCTAAAGGTGCTGATCAGGCTGCATCTGTGACATTCGGAGTCATGTTACCAAGCATCTGAACGTCCAAAAAGTGGATTTTAAGTTGACACCAATCTTTGTGTGATGGGTCACTGAGATCACGTAGAGGCAGTAGTAAATGATCACCTAAATCACTTTAAGTCTGATTCTAGTCACCACTATAGCACTTTGATATTCTTAATATCCCAGTAGATGTTTACAGAAACATATAAGGTCTCCATTTCTGCTAATTTTATCAGCAGCCCCTGTTGATATGTTTTTCAATATAGAAAATCATCATTTACATCTCTCCTTCTGTCTCCTGTGGGCAAGCTAGTCCTCAAACCACTAATCAGGTAATGTTGGGGAGGTTGAATGGCGTGCCTCCCCCTGGTCAACCTTCACTGCTCACACAGTGGTGTTGTTTTAAAGAGCATTCTTTAGCAGCTGAACTTGGAAAGGTATTAAAGTGGGATTAGGCTCCTCCACAATCCACTGCTTGTGTCATTCAGGGAGTTTGTGTTCTCCTCTCCCCACTGCCACCTCCCCACTCCTCCTCTGTTTGATTGTGGCTAGCCGCAGGAGTGGGACTGACTGTGCCTTTCAAAGAAGAGGGGTAGGGTTAAATCCCTAGTCCAGTGCTCCCTGCTAATTCTCCTTGTTCCTTAGAGAAGGATTTACTTCTGCTGCCAGCTTCTCAAAGGCCTTCTCTGCCCATCCGAAAAGTCGCCGTTGCCTTCCTGTGGAGGTGTGGTTGCCATAGAAGGGGCGTCATGCATGGCTATTCCATCTGAACCCTGCTGAGAATGGGGACCGGGGACTGAAAACAGGCAGAAAGTCCGGATTAGACCCGAGGACAAAGCAGGACAGGAAGATTCCAGAAGGGACGAATAGGAATTACAGCAGCAAAAATAATGCAAAGTGACAGAGAGGGGAAATAGAAAAATAATGGCTTACAAGATTAGACTGGGCAAGGAGAAAGAAGAAAGGAAAGAGGGTTGAATGAGTATGTTTTCATCTAGATGAGAAGATTTGAGAGAGCGGTCGTAGGTGAATGCAGAGTGCTGGATGTATCGAAACCATCTAACAAGTCATTTCCTCAACTTTTTATTCTCTTTCTCAGCTTAAGCTGGCAATCATTAGCTAAACATTAGCGTTAGAGCTGGGAACTTGTCTTGACAGATTCATCACCTCTTTTCCCTGATCCCAGCATGTAACACACTAATCCTCTAAAAACTAGAAACAAGTCCCTGAATATTCGGTTTATCTTTGCAGACATGACTCAATGTGAGATTTGCTCTTTTTTTCTGATTTTTTTTTTTTAATTTTAACTGTTGCTCTAACCCTTAATTTTCAAGAGAAAAAACATGCAGGTTTGTTTAGAAGACAGATCAAGGGTGGCAGGTCACTTAAACAAGAACCCTGCTTGTTTGAGAAACATGCCAAAATTTCTTTTTCAAGGGATTATCCGTGTGGTTTTTCCATAGTTGAATAATAATCTTCTTAGCTTATTGTAATAATTGAAAGATTAAAGGATTTTATGAACCCTGAGAGTGCCAGTACTGATATCTCTGTTGTTTTGCTGCTGCATGATGGTTAAAAAGGAAACTAAGATGCAGATCTAGATCCAAATTGTGAGTTACATTGAAATGAATAGATTATTGTGAAAATCTAGCAAAATAACCAACTAACTGATCTGAAATAATTCAAATGACATAATATTTAGCTTTGCTGATGCTGCACTGGTCAGTATCACAGAAATTATTTTACAAAGCTGCATAAAGAACAAAAACCCCGCGATCTTGTTTCCAACATGCATACAGCTGTTCATACACATGCACTTACACGTGTGAACAAACACATACACACACACTCACCCACACACATATCAGTACTCAATCAGCACCTATAACAAAATTAGCATAACAATACCATCCTTTGGTTTCCCTCCTCTCATATTTACACATTATATTCATCACTATCACTCATCCCTGTCCCAATCCAGCAAATGATGTCAATTGCTCCTCTCCCTGCCTTGCACAATGAAATACATGTTAACCACAAATAGATAGGCGGCTGCCAGCTGTCTTCCAGACCAGGGCAAACAAAGAGGCCACTAATAAATCCAGCTTTACGGCTGGACACGATCAACCACACTCCCTGCCTTCTTGCTCCATTTAATGTGGCTTCTTCTGAACAACAGAGAACAAATTAAATGCCTCTCAGTCAGCAATAAAACAATGCAAACATCTTCCTGAAAGGATATAAAAGAAGATGGAGGTGTCATCTAGGACATAGTGATAGAGGCGGTGTTGGCCATAGAGGCATCATATTAGCCAGTAAGACGAGATATTATCACACTAGAGGGAAGCCCAGTAGTTGGCAATGAATCATGGTCTCTGATATGGTATCTGATGCATATAGATTATTGTGGATATGAAAGAAATGTGTCAATTGCCAGCAAAGTCTTGATTGGGATCATCAGGGTTTAGCCATCACCGTACTAACACATGATCCAGCCCCCTTTTGTAGATTTGTGAGGGGGTTTGGGTGCCCATGAGTGAGCTCACTTGGAATGATGCAGGGATAGGCCCACCCTAGAAATTTTTAACAGATGAGTTGCTGCCAAAGGAGTCACCTCCTTGGCTGCCCACAGGAGCAGCAAGCCAGTTTGACTCTTAGTCAAAAACCCTCGATATGCAGCTAAATTAAGGCAATAGGACAAAATAAAAGAAACCACTTACACTGAGACTATGTAGCTTTTACTTTACTGCTGCTCAACACTGACAATTACAATATAAGGGTAAAACATAGTTTAACGGTACCACAGAAAGAGAAGAGTTATCAAGTCAGTGAACACATTCAGTAACTCACAGTCAGTGATTTGCACATTAATATCAACCTAAATGTCACTAACATTAGCCAAGACCTGGTTCAACCAGACCAAAGAAGAGCCTGATCATACTGACTTACCCTTTTATGTACCACTAATACTTTTGATTAGTAAGAGTGCATGTTGTTTTAGCTTTTAAAGTTACATATTCTAATTTCACTGTAAAGCTATAATATGTAGCCCTGCTAAGAGCAGCAGCAGCCACTGTGTAACAAAAATACTAAAACATGCTGTAATGATAGCAGAAGAGGCATGTCTTAAGCATTATCTATATAAACCTTATCAAGCATTTGCTGCCATAAGCCACTGGTCATACCAGAAATTAAGGCTGTAGCTGCAAAAAACCCATGCGTGTACTAAACTTAGCAATGGTGCATTTTATTTCTTATGAATTAAAATTTCATACATGAAAGAATGAATTCTCTGTTTGTTCTCTATCTTCAGCCCACCTATAACCATCCCTTTTTCTTGTCCTGTAGGTTGTTTGCAACCAAGTGCAGTGGCTGCATGGAAAAAATCGCCCCCACAGAGTTTGTGATGCGTGCTCTGGAGTGTGTCTACCACCTGAACTGTTTCTGCTGCTGCGTGTGCGATCGCCAGCTGAGGAAGGGCGATGAGTTTGTCCTGAAAGAGGGTCAGCTGCTGTGCAAGATCGACTATGAGAGGGAGAAGGACTTACTCAGCTCGGTCAGCCCAGATGACTCAGACTCAGGTGAGCTCTCTGCACCCTCTCACACTAGGGTGAGAACAGCACTGTGGTGCTATCATCGTATGGCACTAGGGTGCTGTATTCTGTATGCTCTGTTTCATCACAGTGGTAGTAGCCAACACAGATGTCCTCCATAATGGATCTAAACTGAATCTTACTGGTTTACAAATATTAATTATTAATAGTATTGTTAATCCTAAAAGAAACAAACATTTTTAATTTGCCCCTAAACAACGTGTCAGATCATTTCCTGAGCAATATGAGATATTTCTATGATTTTTTTTAGGCAGCTCAGACAGTAAAAACTTCTAACATGGCTTCATCTGCAGTTTTTCAATGGCTGATTTTGTGGCGTTCTAATTCAAGCAGGGAGCATAGGTTTATGATACAGTAGGAAGTGGAAACAGGATGAAGTCAAGCCACCCTGTCTTAATGGCTCTCCATGCGTGGGCAGGATCCGGTGCTGGAAAGAATTAAATCACTGTATCATGAGTGACAGAGGGATTTGGGACCTTTCTGCAAAAAAAGGCTGTGCCTCCACTCTTATCAGCTCTAGTGTTCCTCGCCTATAGCCTCCACACACAATGAGGCAGCTAGCCAAGCCTCACTGTTCACTACCATCTGGCTCGGATTTAAACATGCACAAAAGCGGGGAATTTGTCAAATACATCTGTGCCTGTGTCAACTTTTGTCAACTTGTGGGAATATTTGCTCTGCGTCTTCACCGTTCACTGTCCCAGTGTATCGCACAGCCATGTCTTTTGTGCATGTCTCCAAATTTCAAGATGGAGAAAATGTTGACATGAACAGAGGTTAACCTCGGCATGTGGTAGATGAAATGTAGGTTTTCAGTGGAGAAATGGAGATACATATCAGAACCAGATGACAGGAGACACTGAGACATCGTGTGTGCCTCTCCTCACAGCCACCAGACCCCAAAATCATTTGGGTTCGTTAACAGCACTGCTGGTTCTGATTTGAAAACACTTGTTTTCGTGCTCACATTTTTTTATTCACTCATTTATTTTTCATGTTACGTTTAAATGGCTTTGTGGTCTTTGTGGCAAGTGATATTAAATGGCATGGGTCACTGTAGCATTTAGCCACTGCTTTTGATTAATTAACTGACAAATTTCATAACTCTAGATAATTTCATATTTATTCAGCCCATCTTCAACAAAAAGAATTTAAACTTTTAAAATGGAGCTGAAAGTAAATATTTTTTTATTTGCTATTAAAAATGGATAGACTTTGCCTGAAAGCCTACATGTTTCTTAGTGTTTTCAGTATCAAAAATATTCATGGTCATTGTAAAATAAATGTAGGGTCACTCATTAAGTAATGAATTGTTCTGGGAGAATACTGAGTATCTAGTTATTGTCTGTGATGGCAAAAAACAAAACAAAAAACAACTGTGATTTTTCTGTTAAAAATAAACATACAAACATATCAGAAATCTAATAAAACTAATCTAAGAAAATCTAATAAAAAGTTATTATTCAGTCTTAATGCCATGTTATAGGATCGAAGCATAAAAATTGTATAGATTTTACTACCCAAAACTGTAATATCCTGCTGCTACTAGTAAAATTCTCACAGTCCATATAGATTTAGGTTTTTTTAAGGTGAAAAAATTGCATTTCTTGCTGTGTCATGGGAGATACATGTCCCATATGTACTCATGTTGTCTTTTTCATCTTTCACTTGATGTGCAATTCTTATCAGTTACTGATTTACTGTAAATCAGACAAAGCTGAGGGCAATAAATTATTAGTGACACAGTGTCCAGTTCACTGACTAATGTACATAGTTCATTGTGCTCTCCAAGCAAGAGCCATAGACATCTGTAAGTCTAATAGTACATCTGGGCCTTTCCTTTTGTAATAAATTGATAACAAAGTATCAAAAACACATGTGTCTCCTTTGATTATGTCCTTGTGCTGTGTGAATCTTCAGAAATTGGTAAGAATGAAAATATATTTATCAGCAGATTGTCACTGACTGTAGTCAATTCACGCTCATGCTGATGATACAGAAAAATGATTATTTCTGCAGAGAAAAGTGATGATGAGGAGTTGGACATCAAACCAGAGAAAGGCATAGGAGGCCAGGGGAAGGGGGACGATGGGAAGGATCCCAGGAGGCCCAAAAGACCACGAACTATCCTGACCACTCAACAGAGACGGGCCTTCAAGGCCTCCTTTGAGGTGTCCTCAAAACCCTGCAGAAAGGTAAGACAAAAATTAAACAATCTGCTATGACAAGCTGAGGAAAATTTAGCAATACTTTTAATATTCTGGTCTGTGTTATATACTTTTAATATTCTGGTCTGTGTTATATAATGGACACATGGATATTCAAATGCCAACCACGAGCCCTACAGTAGTTTCACAAATAAAATTCTCAAATTAAAAAAATCTCTCCCACCTCTGAGCTAAGCTTTGAAGTGGCAAGCAGCATTCTGTTCTCTGTTAACTGAGGCAGACTGGTGTAACGCAGTCCGCCTGCACCAAATGTCATACTGAGATACAAGAACTGCCTCCATAGCTCAGTCCCTAAAACAGGCGCTGCACCCAGTCCAAGGCTTTGAAGAGGCAATAACCAAGAGGTCCAAAAAGACCGCTGCATTAGTTCAACGTTCACTGAAATCAAAGCAAATCAAGAGGCAGTGTGCTTATTGGGAAATGTGGCAGCCATGCTAAGAAGGCAGAGCACTTCAGGGTGTTGTGAAGTGTTTGACTTTCCTCTTTTGTCTGGATGTCTTCAGGTGAGAGAGACGCTGGCCGCAGAGACGGGACTCAGTGTTCGGGTGGTCCAGGTGTGGTTTCAGAACCAGAGAGCTAAGGTGAGAGCGGCTAACACAGGATGAATTAGATCTTATGTCCACATACAACAGCCCTGATCCATCTTAAGAGTCCAGCTAATAAATCACCATAACTATGCGTGTTAAACTTATCACTACATTCCTTTCACAAATGTTAAAAAAAAAACAACACAAGGAGTTGCAAATCTAGCTCACTCTTGCATTAAATGTCTACACCCTACTCTTTTCTGATTATTATCTTATGAAAACCTTTGATACTTGACAATGAAGTGCACTCAGATCGAGATTTTATGCAGTTCATTCGAGGGTGAACAGCGAGGAGCATCCTTTTTAAATTAAAGAGTGCATGTTAGTTTTGGGAGTTACTCACAACTTTCACTCCTTCATTTTAGATGAAGAAGTTGGCAAGAAGACAGCAGCAACAACAAGAACAACAGAATTCTCAGAGACTTGGCCAAGGTACGATACTGTCCATACCCGGCAGACACAATAGAGGCTTGCTGTCTTAAAGCTCAAAGCATATTTACTGCACTTCACACATTCTCATTTATGTTTTGAAAATTTTAAAACAGACCTCCACCAACAATGTGTTTTGGTCATTTTTGATGTGAAAACATATTCACAGACTGGATTTTCCAAAGGGGAAGAAGGATCAGATATGTTTTTACAAATTTTTTCCAAAGCGATGCTACTTTTTAAAAAAAAAAATCATGTCAGGAATGATTTGTTTTGAATGTTGACATCAAGCTGGTTAGAAGCTAAACAGTAGTATCGTGGAAATCTCTGAATCTGAAAATACACACTTCTTTTGTTTATTCAATAATTAGAGTGAAAACCATTACAGATATGTCACTGTGTAAACATGAACACTTCACATCAAAAGTAAGCTGGAAATACTGTTTGGAATCCAAACAAAATGAATGTCAGACGTCATTTTGCAAAGCCACTGCAAAGGAAAGCAGTGGGGGAAGGGTTCCAGTGATGAAGCCGCAAGAGTTTTGTGTCCCTCTAACCACTCAGTTTGCCAAGAGCACTGTTTGTGAAGGGAACCATGGGAGAAGCCACAGGAAAGACTACTGTTTCCATTAAATGACTTACAGGCATGCAAGGCAGGTATTTGGAGATTGTTAGAACTATCTCACAAGCACTAGATTATTTACCATGGGATTAGAAACGTTGTTTTGTGGATCTGAAACTTTGATTCTCGGGAGCTTGTAAAATTCCCAAGTATTAAAGGGCCTCAACAAGGAAACATGTTCCTACTGTTAATGCTGTCATCATCATGTTTTTCCCGTGTATAGTTTCACCTGTGTGCACACCCACTCTGTATGTCTGCCGTCACATTCTGCAGACTCATCCCGTTTTTCTACATTTTTTTTGTAATAGCTGTCCTTGTTTGCTCTTGCCGCTTTGCAGAGGTGATGTCCAATCGGATGGAGGGGATGATGAACTCCTTCACACCACTGGCTCCGCCGCAGCAGCAGCTGGTCGCCATGGATCAGAATGGTTACAGCACAGATCCGTTCCAACAGGGGCTTACCCCCCCACAGATGCCCGGAGACCACATGAACCCATATGGTGAGCATCCACCAACTCCCACCCCCAATATCGCTCAACCCCCACCCCCACCCCCAAAACACACATGCCTGTCCCTTGATCAACCTCATAGCTCCCCAGTGTGGGACATGTGTTCAGGCCACAGCCCCCCTAATTTAAGCCGCTCACAGAGAAGTACGAGCAGCTTCTCCTCCCACATGAGATAACACAAGCATTCTCATAAGCTATTGGGTTTTGAAGTTCAATTTCAAATCTGTTTTAATATGGTTTTATTCTCCGCCTCCACTTCTCAGACATGCCCTGTTACTGATGTTGTTTTCCAGTGGTGGTAAAAACATGTGGTCGATGAGGACAGTTTGACATAGTGCAGCACAATTCAAAGACTGATTGAGGGTTGTGGGAGCTAATGAATCAGAATGGGAAAAACAACAAGTCTCTGATTTCTGTGAGATACAGGAAAGAATTAAAATGCAAACACAGAGGGGGAAAATCAGTCAATCAAGTATTAGTCTACAGGATGTAACTGGAATAACACATTTCTGAGTGATGTCCTCAACAAGCCCCAGAGGGACCATTTCCTGAAGTTCATAACTTCCTTATAATTTGCCTCCATTTAGTTCTTCTCGGTAGTAAGAACCTAAATCCCCAGTCTCATCACTCTCCTTTGGTTTGGGGAAAAGAACAATATTGGCAAGGCATTAAAAGATATGTCTCAAAACACTGTCCCCATTTTGTGCAACACTATCATTAAGATCCAGAGTGTAATAAAGTTAACTATTCCCTCCAGAGAAATAACATGTTGAGGTTTTATGAAAGGCGTAAACAGTTGCTATTAACCAGATCTTTTAGGAGGATGCCCCTTGTTTACATGCTCCCTCATAGACCACAATTGTCCCAGTGAGGGCAGCAAAAAGTGAGCTTTGATGATATCTAACAAAACAGTTCTCACAATTGTGATGACACACAACAGCAATTTCTCAAAGTGACTATTAGTAATTATAATTTCCCAACGCTGCTATAAATATCAAATACAAGACTGCCTTGATTTCACAGTCAGAGTAGGGTGTTTTGAATGACGCCTCTGCCACTGAGTCCTGACAGCTATCTCTATATATCGTCTCTCCACAGGTAACGATTCTGCATTCCATGACATAGACAGTGACACGTCTTTAACCAGCCTCAGTGACTGCTTCATGGCATCATCGGAAGTCAACTCCATGCAGGCCCGCGTGGGGAACCCCATCGACCGCCTGTATTCCATGCAGAACTCTTATTTTGCATCATGAAAGAGAAGAGCGAAAATCATCAGCACAAAAAAAAAAAACAAAACAAAAAAAAAAACTGCCCATCTCAACCTGAAGCATGACGGCCAGGGGTTTCGACACTAACACGGACAAAACAGAAGAAACACCTCCTCGCAGTAGCTCCTGGTTATGTGCGGAAGCTTACTCAAAGATAGTAAAACCACTTGTTGTAGGACAGTGAAGATTCCTGGGGGAAAAGACTTAAATATTGTTAGAGAATATTCGGTAGGATTGTTTATCTGTCACAGGATATACTGTAGGCCTATTACTCTTTTCTTTGTTCAGCTAAAGAAAACAAGTAGATATTGAAGCCACTGATTACACACTCTCAAACCAAATAACACCAGTGAATTTATACAGTGCATGATCAATTGTAAACTAAAACTTTTTGTAAGCCCCCCCCCCCACCCTGGTTAAGATGTGGTGTTTGGACTGTTTCTTCTTTACACTACATGGGTTTCCATGTTCACCGTTAGCATTTTGATCACTTTCAATAGGTTTAGATATTGTGTTAATAGTAAATAGGTGCAGCATGTCTGCAAGAGTGACTGTACATTTGTGTATGTATGAGAGTTTGTGGTGAGAAAGAATTGTTTAGAGGAGAAAAAAGTGGAGAATTTTGTGGACAAGTAGGATCAGTGAAGTGTAAATACGTTCCCCAGGCAAATTGGATGTGCATGTTAAAATGGAAAGCATTCTATTTATTTAACTATAACAGGCTCTTGAAGGTACATATTAAAAGTGAAAAGCTTTATTTAAAAAGGAGAGCATTTTTGTTGAGCAGTTAGTGAGTTCATGAGTATCACAACTCATCTGTATGCCTTTTTAATATGAAGATTAACCCTTTTTTCTTCAGCCAAGCTGTAAATGAGCGATGTTGCTATTTATTTCGTACAGACCATAAACCTTTTGTTGTCATTGTCATATGTGCATTCTCAAAATGTTGCTAATTGACCAAAGTTGACTGGTTTGATGAATAAACAATGTCTTTCTCCTGATAACGTTCAATAAATGCCATTCATCGATCTCTCACAGGGTTCGTTCACGTTTCAAAAATCAGCTGCCTTTATAAAAGTACTCTCAGCTCAGAATGACTTTTCCTCAAACACCATTAAATTAAAGATGAAGTCATCACAGTCCCATCAGCCCTACGTTGGGTTTAATCATGCAGCCGTTAGCTATCATGTTAAACTAAGATGGAAGACGACACCTATTGGTAAACTGACACAAGAGTGAAAAACACTTATTTGTTTCTAAAACTATAAATATAAATCTATGTTGGGTGTCAATAAAGTGGTCCTAAGGATTTTAGCTTGTTACTTCTCTGTGTGACGCGCCACCTCCTGTCCAATCACATAGCGACTTCCCATGAGCCCGTTTCCTGGCAACGTGTCTCAGGCCGCGGTGCTAACGCGCCAGCAGCAGGCCCGAGGCCCCGGTCCGAAAGGACCTAACTAGCTAGTTATTATGGACTCTGTGGTGCAGGAGTCTTGGATAAAACAACTCCAGCAGGCGCCAGCGCCCCTGACACCGGGAGTACAACGGGAAAACACGCTGCTACCAGCTTGAGGCAAGTATGTTAACAGTGGTAGTTAGTGCTAGCTACTTTCAGAGCACATTAGCTGATAAGGCCATCTGGTTGAAATCAAAATGTGGGGTTTAGACAAATGACAATAATAAGTCGGGAGCATCTGAGTGGAAAATGCAGTCCTTTGCTGTATAACCAGGTGGACACAGGACAAAGGTGTGCCCAGCTGGTTGCCAAGATTGGGCATCATGTTTTATGTATTTGGGTTTTGTTGCTTCACATACAAAACTGCTTTGAGGAAGCACTAACTAGCTAATTAATTTGTCTATCTTAAACACTTACACTTTATATTGAGTAAAAATTTTCAGATGGGAGGAAAAGCATGCACTTATTATGCAGCATGGCATCATTACAACTGTATTGTATCATTTTTGCATCAAATCGGGTGTGTGTTTAACTGTATGGAGATTCGTGTGAGAGAAACACACACCCTCGTTACCAAGATTCAACACGTTTGCACTGTTGCTGTGGTTGTGTTAACTCTGTTGAAGTGCAGCCTCACAGTGCTATTAGCATGGCTGTTTATTCAACCTTTTATTTCCACAGTTGACCTAACAATTCCAGTGTATGAGTTGTCTCTAAGAGAATGAGGACACAGAGGCAGAAACATGTCCATGTAGTGAGGGTGAGGTCAAATAGAAGTTCAGGTGACATACCAATATAGCTGCACGACTAGAGAGCAAACCCCACCTATAACCTCAGGGCTAGTCGGGCGGTTGCTTGGAAGTACCATCTGTGTGCTCCTTCATCTCCCTGACAGCTCTTCAATGTGGCCAGGCAGGCTTCCGCCCAAAGTCTGTGTAGTCATGTGACCATGCAGATAGACATTCATGCTGTTCCACATTTCTATGACTCAATATATAATGTCATACTCATGAGAGGGTTTAATCGTGTTTATTCCTGAACTGCAGAAATTGTCAGATCGGTGAACATTTACAGCATGAGCCTATATATGTGTGTGTGTGTGTGTGTGTGTGTGTGTGTGTACATAAATAGAGACATATCAGCTCTTCAATCTGACAGCCAGGTGTTGGACTTGTTGGTAAGGTTATGCTGCCATTTATCTTCACTTGTCACACCAGTAGGCGAGTATCCCTGGAAGCACCATACAGTGACATCTTTATCGCAAACCTGGTTGGATGAGGTTTGTTTGAGTTGCAAATGTGTAAAAACTGGATCAAAACCAACTGACCCAAAAAGGAGTTTTTGACTTGTTTCTTTTCCTCATTACCTAAGGTGTTTTTAGTATGAGATAAGAAAACTAGGGAAAATTGAACACAAAAGGAAATACTGTGACTTGAAATGACTTATGAGGACAATGAACAGGCTTGCATCAGGTTTCTAGTATGTATGTGAACTAAAGTGTGAAAGACAGAGTAAACAGTCACGTCAAAGGCAGCCATTTACAGTAAACATGGATGGGGTTGCTACGCACACATTGTGTTTGCACAGGATAGATAGTACAATTAGTTTAAACCTCTCCCTTTTCAGTGCAGAGCTTTCAGAGAGGTGTTTAGATGTACAGGAGAACAGAAGGTTATGGTGCTAACATTGTGGAAATGTTAGACTAAATCCTAAAATGCATGCTTAAATATGATATTTTGCTAAAATATCTCTGTATATATTTATCCCCCCCCCCACCAAAAAAAAAAACTAATTATGCTTTCATAGAATTGTTAGGGTTATACATGGATTACAGATTTCACAATGTCATTTTCAGCATGTCATTTTACAGGGCTAGTGTTGTATGTGTTGGACTATATTTTTCGTTGGGAGCAGTTGCCATGCCAAGTCTGTAAACATTTTGTAAACAAAAAAGCTTACAACATGTCATTAATACACTTTATGGCTGCTGGCAGGCCTGCTGTATCCATGTGTTTCTAGTATTTATGCTAAACTAAAGTAAAAGCTGCTGGATTCAAATTTACAGAATAGATAGTGCTATCAATCTAACTCTCAGCAAGACAGCAAATAAGCAGGTTTTACAACATTTTGAATCTTTAATTTTACAATTTAGAGTGTATCTTCATTTGTTTAAAATATCCACACTTCTACTCTGCTCCACCCAAGACTCTGGGCGTACTGTATTAGTTGGAGTAGACAGAATAAAAGTAAAAATACATTTTGCTGCCCAGGATGTATTTTACTGGCAGTTTATACCTTCACACTCTAGGGCATCATGTCCTGATTTTTTTTCAGTTCAAGCCCCTAATTTGCCAAGCAGTAAAAGGCAATGAGTGAATGTAACCTATGTCATTGCTTGTTCGCTGGCACTTGGATGTGACTCGTTCAAAGAAGACTCTTAGAGGTTGAGGTTAACATGGCCTCGATATGAAAACAGTCATGCTGAAACCTGAGCTGCAGACAGACACACACACTCACAGTCATGGAGAGTTAAGAGGCAGCCTTCAGTGAACTGTTCACACATTTACTCTTCTGCCATTCTGGCACCTCATAGGAAATGAGTCTAGTGACAATATTTTCATTAGATAACCAAAATCCTGAATTTTTCCACCTCAGACACAATTGAAGGTTTGTGATTCATTTTCTTTTCTGACTGTTAGCTTCTCCCACCCAACCCATGAAAAATATAGTTATGGAGCTTGATTTGTTATTCAGGGTAATTTCAAGCAAGATTCTCGCCAGCTGCCCCATAAAAGCACAGCATGACCTGAGGTGGTAGCTGAACAGTATATGCAACAAAGCTGCATATCCTACCATCACTTCATAACACTAAATCAGAGTCATTCAAACCATGCAACACTTTTATTTGGAAATTGTCATTGTTCCCAATGCCCTTACTTAACTGACATTCCCAGTTGTCATTCCTCGACAACACATTTACAACAGAGCAATATTACATTTTTTGAACAAACCAAGCCCAATTAATTGTTGCCTTGCAAGACACTCAGACGTTTTGTGGGTTCAGCACAGTCTAGATTTCTTCTCATGATTTCAGAGAGTTCACAGGAGTTCACAGTGAGTCCCCAGTGGGAGCAGGGGAGAGCTTTGGGTGTTTTCATTGGGCATTTTCCATGGCGTGTGGTTAATTGTTAAAGGAGACTTTTAACCAGCGTCTGACACATATTCTTTGAGTCTTGAGGGCTTGTGCATAATCAAATGACAGACTATGCTGAGGTTTTGACCATAGACAGGGGTGAGAGCCAAACATCCAAGCATGTCCTCACAGCAGTGTGTTGCTTTATTGTGTCAGTCAGCAGCACAAAACACTGCTGTCACTGTATGAGGCATTGTTTGGCAGCTACAGGTCCAACATCGGTGTAGTAACAGTGGTTGAATTTTACTTTATTGATTGCAGGGTAGGAAACAATTTTACTGCAGTACCACAAATGATGCAATGCAGACATTACAAATAATAATGCAAGAAATCTGCAATTCAAAGGAAGTTTCAGGTGCAATCAATTACATTCACCCATCTCATATTTAAGAACAAATGACCAGCTGAACCTTTCTGTAGAGATTTCTGGGATGGGAAAACATATTGCTGCAACCATTTTTGTCCCTCTTACCTTTGTTCTTGTGTTGAGAAAAAGATGCTGTGGGATTCACCACTCAGTGCCTAGAGGTACAGATAGACCCCTGTATAGGCTTGGTAATCCCCCCCACTATTGAACCCCATCTGTTTTGGTTTTCATTTTTCTGCATTATTAGTGCTTATTGGTACATGGTCTAGGAATGTAGCCAGGGTGTTTGAAGTCACGGAGGAAGGTGATGCCAGGGGCATTAGTTTAAGGAATGATGACCTTAAGGTCTAACATAAGCCAGCACTCCTAACCTCCAGGAGCCTCTCCCTTGATGTTGGAATCCAAAGTCCTGCACTCACTCCTACCTCAGACACCCTGGGATTTGCAATTGGCCATTTCATCTTGCATTTTGAGTTGTGTGACAGCTATGAGATTTTTCTGGTATGACAATGCCCTAAAAACTTTATTAGCCTCACAGTAAACGATTTGTAGTCAGGATTTTCTTTCCTGCTTAAGTCTATGGTTGAACTGTTTTGAAATTTGTTTTGATATATTTAAGAAAATATGATATGTAACATCATACAATTTTACAGCGGCAATAACAATAAAACAATGTAGGGCTTTACCATGTGCAGAAGGTTCGTACAGACCAATCAACAAGAAGTTTCCAATAATAATATCCTAATGATGGTTTCATTTAAAAAGTGAGTGGATCCTAAGAGTTATTACGGTTTACCATGAGAGGAGCTACATCTGTGCTAAATATTATGACAATCATTTCCATAGTTTTGAGACTATTCACTCCAACCTTGTGGTGGCACCATGCAAAGCATCAGAATAAAAGAGGTATCCTCTGGGAATCATGATTGACTATACAAGATTTTGTGTAAATCCATCTGTTCTTGGGATATTTCAGTTAAAGTGATGGACCAATGACCAACCAACTGTTTTGGTGCAAAAATAGTTTTTAAAAATTAGCAAACAAAAAGTGGTGATGTTTATGGGCCAGTTCTGGGTTTAGAACCTTTGTTAGCACTATTAGCATCATTAGTACTGTAAGATCCTCAAGGACATTAAGGTTCAAGCAAACATTGTAATTGTCCACAAAGTGAATTTAGTTTTTATGATCTGCGTACCAGCTACAGGCTATTTAGTGGTGCAATACTGCAGATTACAATCATCATTATGTCCTTTAACTCTAGCTCTAACAGAGAATGGTCTACCCTCACATACACATGTAATTTTCGTATTTTTTAATAAGGCCTCAGTGACAACATAGATCAATCAAATTTTACTCATGTGATGAATGATAATTAGTGCTGATATGTTTTCCAGATCATGACCCGCACAGTTAACTGATACCTGTGTGTTTTTAATTATTCCTTATTCCTTAAGTTACCTTCTGGCAAACAGACAACACCAGCACTGACTAACTAAACTTTTGTTTCTCAGTGTGTTGCATGGATGTGCATTTGTCAAGCCAGAGCAGAGAATTAAATCTGTCACTGAGTCAGATAAAGGCAGCAATCATATTAACCACAAGAGCTGGAGGAGAGTGCGCAATGCAGTTCAGGTTACTCAGTAAATTTACAAATCGTGTCAATAAAGATCCCCTTATACGGGTGTTAACTCCTCTTCCCAAAACATGTTTGCATAGAAAAGAGAAATTTTATCAGTGTAATCTCAAAGCCTGTTAAAGTCTGAATTCACTAATTCATTTTTTTCTTTCATCTGGTTGAAGGACAGGACGCAGTCTCCCCTGGCTCGCACATGACTTTGGGCAGAGTAGCTGTTCACAGCAGCTCTCACAAACATTACCTCTGGGAGTGGGGGTACAGCGCAGGACAAGGTGAACCCTCAGCTGTATATTTAAGCCCTGGATGTTTCAACAGGACTCACCTGTGAGGCTGATAAATCACTTGCAGTGTACACTCAGAGCTGAGCGTGGACAGTAAATCTGAAAGTCAACACACAGTGAGGGCTAAACCAAGCTGTTGGGAATTCTGTATTTGGCACACATCCTGTCATGTATGCCTTATTTGTTATATACGCTTCATGGCTCCAATGAGAAGCTTTCTGGAGACCATCAATGACTTTCATTTGGTCTGAAACCTAAACTTCACCTCTGTCCTTCAGGTAGAAAGTTACAGAAAAGTATTTTATGTTATATTATAAACCATTTGTTTGTTTCTAGAAATTAGATCCAATTTTAAGTGAATCCCGAAGATCTTTATAAAACTGTAAATCAGTGCCTGTGGAGTGCCACACCGACTATTGCACCGAGATCATCTAATGACCGCTGGGCCACATCTGACCTCCTGGATGACCCTTTCTAACTTGTTAATCAGTATTTTTAGAAGACAGAGGTCAGTGCTGAGGTGACTGTTTTTATTGTAGCAAGAACCACCATGATTATCAGTTCATCATGACAATTATAATCCATAACGTTACATATGAAAATCATTTGTCAGTCGTGCCTTTCTGTCCAGTCTCCCCAGAGAGGGAGCTCCTCTAATAGAGCTTTGATTTGGAGCACATTGATTAGCCTCATGCTCTCTTCCAGTTAACAGCAGGCAATCATCCTTTGTGTGCCGCCTACCCCTTTGGTGTGTTTTCGACAGTTTTATTATAAGGACTAAAATGGCCTAAGTAAACTACAGATGAACAGCCTCCTCTTGCTAGCTTTTCAAAAGGTTAGTAAATTTCACCATATGGATTTTTTGGTGTCTCCCCAAATGCCATGGCTTAATTATTAACTGTGGGGCCATTTTGGAGAGAGATTTGCACTTTTACAATATTGTTGTGCCATTGTCCTCCCTCCATGTTTAATGAAGACAGATTTAGAGATGAAATGTTAGCTGTAATAAAGACAGCTGACCTTTTGGGCCTTACAATGGGTAGGAAAGTATGTTGATGGCTTGAAGAGATAAATAATATGCTCTAGGATTTTTAAAAATACTAACAGGTGGGTTTTTTTCACTGATGATGAATTTAACAGGGAAACTGCATTATATTTTATCATAGTGGAATTTTTTCTGTATTACTGTGCTGTGGCATCATCATTTCCCTTAATTGCTCAGACATTTTTTTTCCCCTTCTCAATAGATCAAGGATCCATAAACCCTAACTCAAGATTATAACCAGTCACGAACACCAAAGGTCGTGACCTCCCAGTGTGGCTGTTATGAGTAAATATTGATTACACTACAGTCAGTCAGCTAAGTGGAGCCACCAGAGCTGAGCACAGCCATGTACTGTGATGTTTTTTTTTTTTTTTTTAAAGGAGTAATATCTGGCCTAATCCCAGCCTCAGCCCTGTACTCGCCCCAGCCCGTGCACTTCTCTCTGCTGTGCATATCAGCATGTGCGGCTCTGCACCAGGCTCAGGTTTCCCAGAGCTCCTGCCCGGTGCAGTCAGATCTTCACGGCAGTGTGTCTGAATAGGCTTCTGAATCTCAAAGTCCTCATGCTCAGGCATCCTCGGGGTGCTGACTGGCAGTATCTGAGTTCACGTTCCTCACCCCTTCCTTCATATATGTCATCAGACTCGTGTTGCCTGCCTCAGTGAAAGCTCTCTCTTGACTTCCTCTGCTGACAAGCAAGACATGACGAGCTCCATGGCGTTGAGCGCTAACCACTGAGCAGGGCCATGAAATAGGATAAGTAAAATGAAACACTTCAGACTGCCAAATTTATAGTATAGCCTATATTCTAACTTTTTATATTAAACAGCTTCTTTTGAGAGCAGTGATGTTTGATATATTAATGTTCAGGAGATCCTAGTATGTTTTTTTTATGAGCTTTTTTAATGGAATAGTTTGAACATCAGTTTTTTGCTGAATGCTAAATTAAACGTTGATGCCACTGTTAAATAAAAACCTATCAAGAGCAGCTAGTTAGCTTAGCCTACCTGGGAAAACAGCTAGCTGGGCTCTGTCTGAAAGAACAAAAACATCTTCCCCGCAAAGATCAATTATCTACTTTGTTTAATCTTTGAAAAAAGAACTGAAGTGTAAAAGGACGAGTTGCAGTTTTACAGACTATTTCTCAATTAACAGCATTAACTTCATGCCAGACTTTCTTTCCAGACAGTCAACTGAGACTCCAGATGGTAGGTGTATTTTATTACTTCAGACATAGTTCTGCCATCTATTTCCCTCTTTCCCCTTTTTTGCTAAGCTAAACTAACCAGGTGCTTTCAGTAGCCCTGTATTGAATGTACAAAATTGAGAGAGATATTGATCTTCTCATCTACAGTGCAGTCAGAAAGTATTCAGATCCCTTTCACTTTTTTCAATGTTCTTATGTTGCACCCTGATGTTACAATTAAATTATTTTTTTCTCATTAATCTGCAGTCAGTGCTACATCATGACAAAGTGAAAACAGAATTTTAGGAATTTCTAAATTTATTAAGGAGGAAAAACTGAAATCTCACATTTACATAAGTATTCAGATCCTTTACTCAGTACTTGACTGAAGCACCTTTGGCAGCAATTACAGCCTTGAGTCTTTTTGGGTATGATGCAACAAGCTTTGCACACCTGGATTGGGGGATTTTCTGCCGTTCTTCTTTGCAAATCCTCTCAAGCTTGGTCAGGTTGAATGGGGACCGTTAGTGGACAGTCATCTTCAGGTCTCTCCAGAGATGGTCGACAGGGTTCAAGTCAGGGCTCTGGCTGGGCTCCTTTAGGACATTCACAGAGTTGTCCCTAAGCAACTCCTGTGTTGTCTTGGCTGTGTGCTAAGGGTTGTTGTCATGTTGGAAGGTAAACCTTCGGACCAGTCTGAGGTCCTGAGCGCTGGAGAACAGGTTTTCATTGAGGATATCTCTGTACTTTGCTACATTCATTTTTGGCTCAACCATGGCCAGTCTCCCAGTCCCTGCTGCTGAAAAACACCCCCACAGCATGATGCTGCCTCCACCATGCTTCACTGTTGCAATGGTATGGGGCAACTGATGAGAGGTGCCTGGTTTTCTCCAGACATAACATTTAGAATTGAGGCCAAATAGTTCAGTCTTGGTTTCATCAGACCAGAGAATCTTATTCCTCGCAGTCTGAGAGTCCTTCAGGTGCTTTTTTGCAATGAGGAGAGACTTCTATCTGAGCTCTGCAGGCAGTTCCTTTAAACTCATTGCTTGGTTTTTCGCTCTAATATGCATTGCCAGCTGTGAGGCCTTTTATTGAGAGGTGTGTGCCTTTCCAAATCATGTCCAATCAACTTAATTTACCACAGGTGGACTCCAATCAAGGTGTAGAAAGATCTCAGCAGTGATCAAGAGAAATGGGAGGTGCCTGAGCTCATATTCATGTGTTGTTGCAAAGCGTCTGAATACTTATGTAAATGTGATATTTCAGTTTTTCCATTTTAATAAATTTACTTACATTCCTACAATTCAGTTGTTGAGTGTCATGTAGATTAATGAGGAAAAAATGAATTTAAACAATTGTATAACAAATTGAGAAAAGTGAAGGGGGTCTGAATACTTTCTGAATGCACTGTAGCTCCTGGCACAATATCAATATGTGCATTTCCCAAAATGTCAAACTATTGCTTTAAGTTGTTTGTTTGAGTGTACTAGCATGCACAGTGATGAAGAGGTTTCATTAATTCAAAATCCCAACACAAATACAGGATCTGAGCCATGCAGCAGCAGAAGTGTCAACCTTTAGATTGACAGAAAGGCCTGATTTTCTTCTTCGGGTGTTTTTGGAAGTGGAGACTCAGGAGGAGGCAGCAAGCCCTGACAGAGAGCTGCCACACACAGCAGAAACCTACCCACAAACCCTTGCCTGTGGCTTGCCCTTTGATGGTGCATGTCTCTTCTTGACATTTCTTGTCAACTTGCCTTGGGAACATTGGATTCCATCCTCTTGGTCCAAAGTTTGTGTTCAAACTGTCTGGGATGATGCAGAAGATATACTAAACCACTTCAGTGTAATTCAAGGGAGGTACAGTAATTAATCCTCAAAGTCAGTATTAACCAATCCAAATTGTTGGTTTGACGTCATTAGTTGAAGTTCAAAATGGTGATATGTCTTCACATTTCATCCTGGAAAATGTAGATGCGAAACACTGGCAAGTTTGTGTTAACTCCTGCCTTTTTCAGAAGAGCTTGCCATCCTTCTGCAACCTCTCTTGCGCAGTAGGTTGCATGCCTGAGCAAACACACACCAGAGCTGACGGGGAACATGGCATATTTGTGTCACTCCAGCAATTGAAACAGAACAACATTAATAGACTATGCGGGTTGTAATACAATTAAAACATAAATATGCAAAGTACACAGGGGTGCCACTGCTGTGTTGTATCTGTAGAGACAGGTGCCAACCATCTTTAGTGTTTACAACAAAGATCCTCCAGCAAATGGCATCACAGTGATCAGACTGGATTAGTATGTGATGTCTGGGAGCTTGAATTTCAGCACGACTTCAGCCTAAAACAATCTAAAGCAGTAAATGATATCAGCAGGAGAAGCCCTGGTCTAAAACAATAAATGAATCTGAGTCTGATGTGTGGAAGAACCCACGTTTCTAGCTCAGTAGGCACAATATGTTGCAAACAGCCAGGGCTGAGAAAAGTATTAGTGGTAGAGTTCCTGTTTTTATGGCACATCCAAAAGATCTTCATTTTCTGTCCTTTTACAAACTAATTTAGCTAATGATCATTGTCTGCCCTCTTTTGATATGTCTTTGATATGAAAGTAAGTGTGAAAAACATTCTGCATGTCTGAACAGAACGCTTTGTTTGGCCTGAGGCAACTGCAACAGAAGTGAGCATGTTCCAGATAGTGAAACCTGACAGAGTCCTGTCTGTTGAACTGATTCTTGCCCCACTGACATGTCCCGTCTTCTTTCGAGGCATTCACTTTCACCTTCATCAGTTTCATTCTTGGTGGTGTTGTGCTCAATTTAGTTGATCGAGCGGACGGTACCAGTTGCCACCTGGCAATTTCTGCAGATGTACACAAATTGTCAGTCAAGAAGTGACTGTTCAATAATATAGCCTTTAAAGCCTATGCCCAAGGACCTGTAGGCCATTACAGGGCCATTACCAGTGAAATCCTTGTCTGGACAAGTGGAGGGAAACTAATGTGTTGCTGTGACGAAAGGTTCTCATTGTGAGGGTTGCAGCAAGAGCTGAACAGGAGAGATAGGATCAATTGCAAATTAAGCTAGTAGCTGTGAGTGTAGTGAGTGTGGCTTCAGCATATGGCTTTGTTCATTGTTAATATACAGAAAGTTGTTTTTAGGTGTGTGCCCACTGTCTCATTCTCATTCCTCAGAAACTGCAGTAGTTCCTCTAGATCGTGCTAACAGCTGCATTGGTTCACATTTGTTACAAAAATCTGAATCTGCAAAAACATTCACAGTGCTAATCAATTTCTCATGACTCACAGATTTGCTTTACACGCTTTAGATTTTTACATCTATGATTAATGTGTTTGTGTTCATTTGATTAATGCGTGTTTGCGAATAAAGATTTACACAGTAGTAGACATTAAAGTTTGGTGAAGAAACACTCTGCTTTATGTTGACAGCTGCTGACAGCTAAGAGTGCAATTATGATTTACATCATTATAATTGATTCAAAAAACTTTAAATAACAATAAATCTTGTACAGTTGGTGAAAATTGACTGTACAATTCTTGTAGTATAGATTTGACAAAGTGAGCTGTATTTGGTTTTAATCACCATGCTGTATTAATGTACAGTAGACAGTTTTTCATTATAAAAATTAGCCATGCAGACAACTTCATTGCTGCCACTGTCTCTGACAAGCTTCCACATCTGTCTTTATTTTTCTAAGGGTTATAACTGTCTATCACAATGTGGTTTCCAAAACTAGCTGGTTGTTTCTCAATGTACCCACACAAATCTTTCCAACTACAATAATGCATTTGTTTTTGTATCTTTTCTGTGGTTAACCATATATACTTTTAATTTTCAGTAAATATTCAAATACACAAATATGCTTCCGTTCTTATGCGTTTTCCTTGTAGAAACCAGTGATGTACTTAACGACCTAATATTTGACTTATTTTAGAGCTATAAAACACAGCCTATTTCCAATTTGATCACAACCAGAAAAAAAAAAAAAAAAAAAGCTCAGAGACCATGACATTAAAGCATGTTAGTGTTCACTCCTCTGCAAGCAAGCAAATTTTTTTCTTTTGGGAAGGGAGGATCTTATCTTGTGTCTTGGATTAATTAAGCAGAGGAACCAGCAGTTTGGGGAGCTTAGCATGTGCACGGTGATGTTTTCTTCGGCCTTTTTCCACAGGGATACGTTTGCACTCATCTTTGATAGTTAACCCCATGTGACCCTTCCCTAGAGCCTGTCCCACTCCCACCTCACTGCTCCTGCTTCTCATTAGAGCCTGTTCACTAGTCTGACTGGGTCTAAGTAGACCGCCACCCAGGCCACTGACGCACTAGTCCCTCCAAAATACCTAAGATACTGTGCAACTGCCTGTATGACTGTTACCAAGCAGGTTTATCAGTGATTAAAATGTCAGTATGTATTTCAAAAATAAAAGAAATGTTAATTTGGCATGCGTACATATTCTACTGAAATTATAACTTCACTAATCAAAGACCTTCTTTTGGCATTGGGCCACATTAGTGCTAAGTTAATATTTTACTTCTTTGATTTAAGTATATCCATTTGTCAGTTCAGTGGACTAAGCAGAGCAGCGCTGAATTTCTTTCAATAACTCAGATGTCTTACATTACAGTAAATATCGCACACACAAATGCTTTGTCTTTGTGGTATATTTGGTAATTATAATTCAAGACATCAGAAAATAACCCCATATATGTGCGTGTTAAAAACATGCAAAGAAGTTTATTTAAAATGTCTTTCACCTGTACAAAATCTATATTAATGGCTACATGAGATAAACTGTTTTGATGAACATTTTTTACAGCAGAGGCGACAGGGTTGAAATTGCAGTTGAGTCATTACCCTGTATCGCTGCTATCTTGGTGTATGATGAGACGTGAATTTGTCTGACCTCCCCAGGGCAGCACAAAGGACTGAATTCAAAGCGGGGCACCCAGGGGCCAAGCTGGCGGCAGGCCCAGCTGAGGAGCACCAGCCAGCCACCACCTGCAAACTGCTGCTTGCCCAGTCTCCCTGGATATGAAGCCCATCAGCCACCCTCCCCTCCTTCAACCACCACCCCCTCTAACCCTGTAACCCCCCCTTACCAACACCCCCACCCCTGCTCTGACAAACCTCATCTGCATCCCAGTCATATCCTACTCCCACTCCTAATATCTGCCCAGTCCATCTCATCTGTCCATCACAAAGCCTAAATTCTGTGTGACGGCAACACTATGGTCTCAGCTGTGAGCACGCCTTTCATTCTGTCACTGTGCTGTTGCTGATCTCATTTTCAGACCCAGCAATGGCAATGATTTGTGCAATCTATTTTTTTTAATACTAAACTTTAATGCCTGTAGATTAGGCTTTGGTTTTAATGCCCAATATATATCTTTCATGTTTTACTAAATTTTATAGTTGCTTTGTGGAAATAAAAAAAATCTTTAGCACCATCCCTGCCCTTTTCACCTGACAAGATTTCAAAGAACAGAAACATTTACAACTGTTTCACCTTAGACATTTTGTCATGTATGTCAAAACAGCCATTATCTTATTAAGTTCACCTAAGTCTCTAATGAATGTGGTTTCCCCAGATATATACAATCTCCTCCAATCATTTTAATTAAATTTAAGTGTTGAAAGAAAGCAAAGTTGTTTCACACGACTGTAGCTATCCTGTGTCAAAGGGACCTTTGACACTTATTTTAGCTGCTAAATTAGTACAAATATTTAAAACATCCCTGCCTCAGTGTCTAACTTATCAATAAAGGTTTTGATTATTTGTCTTTAACCTTCAATGTGTTCAACCTCCACACAGCATATGTGTGATGTCTGCCTGAAAAAGTCACAAATGTGCTTCTCTCTTAGTTCAATAGTGCCCCCTGGAAAATAGTTTGTGTACTGCAGTCAACAAAGCTGGATGTGGGTGTAGAAAGATGGCACCCCCCTGGACCGATCATTTAGTCTTCCCATCTGACTCCAGTAAAGCTCTGGACAGGCATTATTAGCACTTTGATTTTGGACACAATAAGGTCAGACCACATGCATAAATCCAGAAAAACCTAATCATTTATTCACTGTAAAGATTTTTTTTTTAATAACTATGAGGATGATATCATTATGATTAGCTTTCTTGCTAATGACAAAGGCTCTCTTTAGCGTTTTTCTGTCAGGGTCAAGCCTAGTTTAAATTTTCACCTTTGTTATGATCGTTGTTTGCAATTCATTTCCTGTCAAACTCAGATGTCACAACCCACATGACCCTTACCCTTGAGCAAAAAAATATCAAAACATTGAGTTGTGATGACAACAGAGCCAGACAGGGAAGACTGGGGTGCCAGTGCCAGACAATAAGAAGGTGAACTGGAGAATGGTAGAAATTCCCCTCCCAGTAGACCTTGTCGGATCCCTATCCTGAATTCCTGAGCTGTCTGAAGGAGCCCTTGGGGCTGGCAACAGGGCAAGGAGTGTTGTTAGTCTGTCCTGTTTCTGTAAGTCCACACAGGGGGTCTGAGGAGAGAACGGGGGATGTTTGATAATGTTGCATTTTTGACCCCCTCACGTTCCTGCCGTCTCTACCCCGGCGTCTGATTCACACAGAGGCAATGGCAGCACTTTAGACGTGTCTCTTAGATTCATGCCAAGACTAATTCACAGGCTTGTTGTGGGCGACAGCGTTTGACACTGTGCATCAACCTCCAAGGTGGACTAATGGCAGAGTTCACCGACGGTTAATGGGTTAGTGTGCATTACTACTGATCTAACCTTGATCACCAAAGTAATTATGAGGGTAGGGAGTGACTGAGAACATGCCTGAGGCTATGGATGTGGCAGAGTAGAAAAGAACAATGTGTGCAAATGTTTATATATGTACTGACAGCATAGGTGTGTACAGATATTTACAGTTAGAACACAAGCAACACCCAAACACAACACTGAAATATTGCTCACATTAACCTGACAGCAGTTTAATGTGAGGTCATGCAAAGCCCAGACGTATTATCTAGGTGCAACTAGGACATCTCAGAAAACAAACAGCCTAATAGCACACACTGACACCACACTTGGCTTTGAAATCAATTTCGGCTCTGCTGAGTTACTAAATGAAATAAAGCAGAATTTAAAGTCATGAGCGGTTACAGATGTGTGGAGTTTTTCTTGCAAGTAAAAGAAATAGCTCTGATGGAAACCAAATCCTGAGCATTGCTGCTTCAGCAGAAATATCAAACGACTGGAAGAAACTCTCCAAAACTTGGCAATTGTTCTTTTTCTTTGAAGTTCTACATGCTGGTGTATTATAATAAATGCGTAGTTGTGATTAGAATGAATTATGTAGGTATGTTGTGATGTTATAATGCATGATGTGGACATTTAAGACCTAGAAGAACTTTTTGAGGATGTCATCCTATATGAAAGTTGACATGTCATATCGTGTGTTCATCAACAGGCCCCAGCTCACCTTGGAGCGCAGACCGCAGCTCTGTGTGCAGGACCAGTTTGGCCTCTGAGGGGGGCGGTTCTGGAGGCGATCCATTATCAGTAATGGGTCAGGGTTGCACAATGGGGGCACTTGGTCAGATCTGTTGGGGATGCACTGCGGTAGGCAGAGGGGTCGCTTTGATCTTGGTGCATATGTTCACTGGAGTGTGCCATGTCTGAAAACTGATCTGTGCTCTGACATTTCCCTCCCATAACCATCTCAGGATCTGTATCACTTATCTGGAAAAAAAAAGCTGAAAAAAATGTATATTGGCCGGAATTGACTTTGATTTTCAGGCAAAATTACAGACTATGCTGCTAACAACTGACATAATATCTTTGTCTTTGGTATTGTCTCTCCATTGTATCAAAGACAAATGGGCTGTTAACAGTTGGTGTGTGTGTATGTGTGCATGCGTGCATGCAAGTGTGCATCTGTGTGTCTCAGATAGGAGCCTGGACAGCTCGCTGTTTGTAGTTTTTGTAGTCCTGAGGGCCCCTGGTGGGTGTGCTAACTTTAAAGGGCCCAGTGAACTGTGAGGACTTGAGACATGAGACTGTGCCGCCCAACTGGCCCCAAGACACGGGTTCACTTGGAGAATGTGAGCTGAGCAGGGGAACTGGGCCGAGACGAGCTCCCACAAACCTCTACTCCATTCCTCTAGACAGCAATCGCATATGAAAGACTCTGCTCAAGCTTATCAGAAGGAAACTCTACCGTTGTAACTTTGATTTACATCTAAATCTCCCATCTTTATTATAATTGCTGTGACTTTTTGACATTTTGGATGCACACTCAGAAACGCTGAATCAGTCATTAACTGATAATGTTTCCACCAAAATATAGAAAATGTAACTATTGGTATATCAGCAAGTTGAAATGATCCATGTCACTGATCATCTAGAAGTCAAAGCCACAAAAATCAGCAGTAAGTTCTACTCACGAGTGGTGTATAGTCAACACCTGACATGTTTCTTCATTACAGTGAATAAATATATTGTTCATATTGAGACGGTTCTGTGTGCACCATCCCACTGCCGGTAAATACTAACTCACCAAATGTGTATTAATCCGCAGCTGAAAATAGTCCAAACGCATGCACTAATTATGCCTATTTAAGTAGCATTTGTTGTAGAGCACAGTGCCCACTTGTAAAAGGACACCACTTAGCATTTCCTTAAAATAATACCCTGTTTTAGAAGCTGGGTATTATTAAAAGAGTCGCTATTCACAATATCAAGTGTCACCTTCTGTTGATCAAACTGTTGTATTGCAACTGAAGATGAAACTAAGGAATATACTTTTGTTTACATATATATATCTATATATATATAGATATATATATAGTTGTATGTAGTTATATGTGCCACACAGGCACAGATTTGTGGCAAACACTTTAATGGCAAATTTTCAGTAGGTCAATTTAGTGCCAGTTCTGACAGTTTAAAAAAATTTATTAGGTGACCTCATCATGCCAGTGCTGTCTGTATTTATACCAGTTACGTTATAACATAATGATTTTGTGTAAAATATTCACAGCATACAACATTTTTCATACTGTGAAGAAATATGTTGGATAAAAGCCTAGATAATAATCTGTCTTCCAGATATTAGAATATTGTCTATATTTCCACAGGATCACTTTTTAAACTTCTGACACTGCTATACTGTATGTGTGATTTATTTTTACCCATGGAGATAGTTTGAGGCAGCCCTTATACATTGCACCCTCCCAGGAGAGAAAAACAGAGACTGCAGAAGTAAAGCGAACCCCAACTGAGTGTCGATATCAGGTTATGATGTTTGCTGTTTTAACATGAGCCTCTTTTCTCTTGTTGTTTCTTCTTGTCTTCAAGGGTAGACAGGCAGACAGAGCCTGGGGGCTGTATCTCCCCTGCTGGGATCTTAGGTAGAGATCCAAAGAGAAAAATACCACTGTTTGTTGACTTCTTCTGCTGCATTTCCTTCATTGCAACTCTATTTTAAATCACTTGGCTTTGTTGTAATTTGGACGAAGGTTTCTTTAACTTAACCAAAGTTTTGATGCCAGTTCATCCTAAGGTCAGAGGTTGTAAAACTACTGTCAATGTAAGTTGCTGAGCTGTGCCCAGTTAGTCATTTAAAGGTATAAATGCACAGTCTGAGTGAAAGAAGCAAACCTTGTGACCATTTAAAAACTATTGCCTTGAAAAAAAATGCTGCAACAAAGCAAACACCCATCAATTTGCACTGATGAATTGTGACTTTGGATATTCGATCTATGATTGTGGAAAAAAACTGCGTGCTCTATAATCAAATTTCAACAGTGTTCGGAGACAATAGCTTAAAACAAACAACACCAGCATTTTCTTTTATGTTCACAGAGCACCATTCAGGTTGTACTCTGGGTGAGGTCTGACGGATGTCAATTAAAGGGCTATTTAAATATTTAAGCAACAAAGTTTGCAAGTTGTCCCTTGGGTGCAGTTACGGAAGGGGGGTAATGCAGCCTCAGCTCTCCAAGGAGCAGCTGAATGCCAGGCAGGCAGCATGGATAGTTGGGAGGCATCACGGCTAGGGTTACAGTGTGATTTAAAGCTGACACTAAGAAGCGCTCCTCACAATGACCTGCAGAAAACAGCAGACAAAAGAGCCTATTTTCAAGTGGGACAAAGGGGAGGTTAGTGGAGATACCTGAGCCCGGGTTGGGACTAGTCAGCGTGTCTGTGGAAGGACGAATGGCTGGTGCCACAGGACCACCACAGCTAGACCCAGCAGGTGAAGAAACACACATTCACATTCCTGCACAGCCATAACACCAGAAAAGACGTATGAAACACACACGTGCATGCACAAGGCAGGCAGCTCTAATTTGTAAGACATCTTTTTGGTTTTAGAGTAGTGTCGTCAGTGGCTTGACTGGTGTTGTACTGGGTTTCTCCAGTCACACACACATAAACACACGTACAACAAATGATTTGATAAGAGTTCAAAACAGAGACTGTCAGCAATGTGTTATGCTCCCTGGAGGAGTTTGTCTTCTGAAAAGCACATTCAACCTTTTGGATCTTTTCAGAAATATATTTTTCTCTGCTGTGAAACTCATTCATCACTGTAGACATTTAATGATAAAAATTTGCATTAGCAAAAATATTTCTGGGAACGCTCCAGCACTCGTAGCAACCCTCCACCCTCCCAACTCTGCCTATGAATGCTTGTGAATTCCACAAGAGTTTGCGCTATCTCCCTTCATCTGCTGTCACCATGGTCCTCAGCATGCTTTCACCTCCATACTAATCCCCCACTTCATCTGAAAGTCAGGATGACAGCTCTGGCCCTCGTCCTCTCTCTGTGCATTTGTGTTCGTTTGTATGATTTCACCAACATCCACCTGTTCTTGGAATGGGGAAGCTGCAGGCAGAAAGGTAGAACTAATTGTTGCAGCAACGAGAATCTTCATGCTTAGTTGTTCAGTCTTTTTTTCATTTCTTAATACAAGCTACCGATATTCCCTTTACTTCCAAACTGAGCGGTCTTAATAATTGATATAGTAGCCCATGTCAGACAATACATTGCTTGCTTCTAGCCAAGCTGCCAGCATCCTGGTTGAAGTAATTACTTTCTACAGACATCTCCCAGGGTGTAAAATGTCCAGGCGACGGCCACATTCTTAAACTGGCGCTCTCAGGGCCACAGCTCACTCTGGTAACAAACTGGACTGTACAGAATACCATGTGAAATGCTATCTTTGTATTCATCCTATTCACTTTGTCTCTTGAAGCATTCAGAACATACTCTTGGCACTTTATGAAACACAGAGGAGGAGCTGCAATGAATGCCAAATGTTACCAAGATAAACACTTAGGCTTGGTAGGAAAGTTTGCTTGCACATTGTGAAAATAACAAGACCGTGACAGAACACGCCACAACCTAAATGGGTAATTAGAGGAAATGTGCGACAAAGTCAGTGGAAAGTGGATGATTTAAATGTACAATTAAATTGGGCATAAAATAACAACACAAACAAGAAGATGAGATGTACTTGAGACATTAAGTGTTGTGTAATAGTTGTGTAAATGGACTGAATGACAAGAGGATTTAAATGCAGATTTAGTCTGCCTTAAAAGATTACTTGTACACCCATAATTACATGAAAACAGATTTTTTTTTGGCTTGGGAAATTGTGAACTTTTCCTTTAATCCAGAAAAAAGTATACATTTTAAGTAATGTAGCGAATAATAAATAACATGTACATGTACTACCATCATATTCCATCTACTCCACATTTATATAGTTTATGAAAATATTCAAATATGATCTGCTGAAAATTACAATCAGTGAAATTGCATTTAAGCAAAAAAACCAAAAGGCTTTTTTCACAGCAGACATTTTGACTTGTCACTGTACGAAAAACACAAGTGTTACTAATGACACTGAATATAAGTTTGTCCTGTTAAGATATTACACTGACAATGAACTTACATACACAATATCAGAATACCCTTAATTACCTTTTGTGTTTGTTTTTTATTTACACTTGTGCTTTTCTTACCATGACAAATATTGTCTTCAGCTTATGATTCAACATTTACTCAGCTATTTGTAAATTGTATTAACTATAAATATCACAGCCAAGCCAGTCTATCAAAATGAATTAATACATTATTGATGTAACAAATATTTTCTTAATGACATGGATTTTTAACAGTAAGCTTGACACAAGTTTTCATACTAAATGCAACACCCAGTATCAGCGCCCAGTCAGACAGAGTAACTCCAGCAGGAAACCAGCAGCTTATATGTCTCCGGCCTCCACTGATTAACATGGATAACTTTGACCCACAGAACGGGTGAGGATTCCTGTCTAATTGAATTACTGTCAGTCTCCCAGCCTCCAAATATTGTCTTGAACTTATACCCCTCTCTGTTGCCAGAAACTATTTACGTTATATATGGTGGAGAGATTTTGTTCCCTTCCTACTTATCTGCAATTTAGCTTTAGGCTCAGATATGGAGCATAATTGTTTTACTTTTTCAACAATTTCAGTTGGGAGCATGTTCTTTCACTGTACATCTTAACAATAAAAGATGCACTTATTTTCTATAGTCGACATAAAATAAAAATAAAAAATAACAGAGGCATCTTATATGTGATATATGAGCATTTATGTGGTGTAAACACTGTTTTTGAGAAAGAAAAGTATGTCTGAAAGAGCTGTCTGTTGCACAGTAGGCTTTCTCTTTGATTATATAGAACTAAACACCTGCTGTGTTTTGCTCCAAAAATGAAACATTTTATGGGCAAACAATATGTATTCAGTAAAAGTTAGAGTTAGAGAGTTCTTACTCTAAAGCTCTGATTTAAAGGTGGATAGAAGTTAAAGGGAGAAAGAGTTTCATTCTTGTGTTAAGGCCAAAGCTGTGTCACTTATTGCATTGCTCTGGAATGAGGAGCAAAAACATGGCTGCCAGCTCTTTCCCCCCCTTAGGCCTTTTACACCAAAGGCAGGGCTGGATACTGTGCTGTTTTATGCATGTTATCCATTTTGCATCACAAGAAAACAAAATAAATACTCCATAGCAATGCAGTCTCCAGCGGATAAACAGCTTGGTTCTCACTTGTTAGCATCTAGCAACAGTCACCCTATAGAAAATACCTTTGATTTGGACTTTCAGGCCACACCAACATGAACATGCTATTAAATATGCATATCTCAAGTGTCCATGTCGGATTCCAAAGTGGACAGTCTGAGATTTATGGCACCATTGACCCTCATTGCTTTGCTGCTTCCTCAAGAGAACCTGCCACAGGCTGCATGCCAAATGCTTTAAAATTTAAAGAGGTGATGAAGAAACTATCCAGAGGAGACAAAAACACATCAGTTCTGCCACAATAAGACTTTTCTCTTCCTTTCTTCCTTTTAGCCTCTTCTTTCTAGTTGATCTGTTTTACCCTGAGCACTCATTGCCAACCATTTGAACTTGTTTTTTTATTAAGGAACTTATGATTGGGATTACATATATGGAAAACCTGAAAAAATCAGATAAACCTTTCTTGTGAAATCCCTCAAGGACTTCCTGCTTAAAGTTTGGATTCAATTAAAAAAAAAAAAAAATTGCATCAGTTTCAAATAGCGATGTCTAAATGACCAAACCAGAAACTGAAGAAGTGTTTGTTGCAATTGCTACGTGAACAGCTTTGCCTGAGCACAGACCGCATGATGAAGGAAGCTCATGAACAGCAAAAGATTTTTTTCTTCAGGCAGTTTGCTGGGAGCAGAACACCTGCATTCCTTCCAGGCTCTCTGGAGGACTCAGAATTCGACCTGCGCGTACGTGTAAAAAGGTATCCAACTTCTTCAAAATGTCAGAATGCAACATAACTCTATTGTTTCTGACATGTTGTCTCTACAGAGGCTTAGATAAAGAAACACCTTTCTAAGAGTGGTGAAGCTGACATACCTTTGTAAGAGCAATGGAGGAAACAAGAACTCCCTTAGTCTCACAGCAGCTCTCTGATTTGTCCACACTTACTGGTAAACTGATAAAGTACAGTGACAATACCTCTGGAGTGTCTCACAAATGCTTTGTATTGACCTTAAAGCATTTGCTGACCACAAACAGGTATAGGGGGCAGGGGAGGGGGGCATTTCTCCTGTGGTTAGGAGATGATTTTCTGTGGCAGACACACAGGATCACTGTTTTGGTACTCTAAGCTGACCTTCCACAGACACTAGCACCTTGCTCCAGGCCTTCAGCCTAAAAATCTTTCTTCCCCAGAATGTATTGGGTTCCAGGACCCTCTCCTCTCCTGGGACTGACCCAACCCGGGGAATAGAGGGCTTTCATGGGAGATCACAGGTGCTTATATACAAAATGGCAATTTTCTTCTTCCATAATTCCATGTTACTGCATTACCAGATCTTATCGTGAGGCCAGTATCTCATTCCTGAGGTTTTAGACGTTAATGAAAGATGCTTTGCCTCCGGCCACTGGGGGCTAAATCAACAAGCCTAAGATTTCTGTTGGTCTTTGTAGGGGAATACCAAAGACAAGAAAGCAGACTGAGCTGGGGTCGGAGGCAAAGCATGGAGCTGAAGATGGAAATGCTTTGCCTTAAACAACCCTGTGTGCAGTCACATGTTGTTGTCCCCAAATGCTTTTGTCAGAACTACCCACAGAGCCCCATTCACACCACACATTATGTGCCAAATGCAGTCATTTGAATTGATTTGAAATTGGGTGGTGAAACCATTAATGATGCGAATATGGATAAATAGTAATGTTTTCATATAACTCCAATGCATTTTCACTTAGAGTAGCAGAATTGAAATGTTTCAGCTATTTATTAATTTTACTTAACCATTTCAGCAGTTTATCCCTCAATGTTAGCTAATTATATATTACATTTTATGAAACATTTATCTAGTAACTTTATTAAATATTTCATCTGTTTAATTGTTAGGCCACTTATGCTATTTAAACTTTCAAAAACAACTTTCGTGCATGCCCTGCTCTTGTTGTGTACAGTTTATGACAGTCTCTGTGATGATGATTGCACCCAGCGGAGGGGGTGTTTGCCAAAAGTTCAGAACTTTGGCCTGAACAGCACTGACCTTTTTAGATGCAACCAATCACTTCTTGGATAGTTAAAAAGAATAAAAATAATTAGCCTGTTTTTGTTTCTGAATTTCCAAAACAGTAGAAACTAACAAATCCGAGCCTATTGGCGAATAGCAACCTGCAAATTGTTACAAATTATACAGTTCAATTGTTTTCACACAGTTTATCAATTATATAGCTAAATAGTTCAGACCTCTCTACTCACTTAATTACTCACTAGTACTCGTGCAGTCATATACTGTTATAGTTTCCGTAAAATGCAGATTGTTTTCCTTTATCTACTTATCCTTTATCTATTTTTTTTTTCAAACAGGCTGAGATGCTCAACAATCTGCCATGCACCTGCACAATATAGGGACCCTGAGTTGGGAATCACTGATCTATTGCACACGTGCAAGCCAACTAAAATATATTCCCCTCTTGTCTTTTTCAGGTCACACGTGGTAATTATCTGACTCTCATACTGTACAATTATATAAACAACTAAATATTAAAATGAATGTACCGGATCTATGCACACCATGGTATAATAATACAAAATGAATGGCACATTATTCTTTTCATTGGAGAATTGAAACATTTTGATAATTACTTTTTATGCCCTTAGTGTGCCCTGGAATCAGACTAAACCAACCTTAACAATAAGTGTGAAAGATATGTAATTTCAACCACTTAGGATCATTAAAAAGAGATCATATTGAATATCACTTCTAGACAGGGAAAGAGAAAGCGAGAAAGAAATAAAGAAGAGATTTGTTTGTCAGTCAGTTCCGACCCACTCAATCTCCTTAGCCCTGTGAAAGAGGGGGAGAGAAAGGGTCGGGTTCAGCTTTCTGTAAATCTTCTGATGAAATGTTGACAAAACAGCCAATTTTCTGTAATTTTGCTGCAACTGTCTTTCAGCAGCTTACTCACTCAGAACCCCTTCATTTGAAACAGCACCACACTGCGACCTCTGACATGTATCTCGTCCCTGACTTCTTTGGCCTGGCAGAAAGACGTAACAGTTGTGCCTTTTAGGTCAGGTGGATGCCGTTTAAGAAGCCAGCTTCATAAAGGAAGCCTTTGTTTCTCAAACAGGCTCTCTTGGGCCTCAGTAAAAGGATAAGAAATGTAGTTAATAGCTCAGGAGTGGCCTAATCATCAGCTGCCATTACTGCTCCAATATCAGCCGAGATGACAGACTTATCAATAACAAAGGCCCAGCTGAAGCCTCCACCGCTCTGTCATTTTGATCTTTGCTCCACTAATCAGAGCTTTCATTTGAGCTAAGCACCGGGCAGCACACCTCTCATTCTCTTCATGCTGTGCCAGATATCACTCATCTTTACAAGCCACTCTGTATTCCCTCAACCCCAGGCCACCATTTCCACAAATTGGCTTAATTTCTCAGGCAAATATATGACACATCTGAGAGCTCATTATCCTTGCAATGCAAGTGATTATTGTACTTACTGGTAAAACTCGTAGCTTCTGAGGTTTTGTCTTGAATGGCTTTGGTTGGAGCCAAGCTGATTTTTAAAATGAAATGAAGATATGTCAAACTGACTATCATTGTGGTGCATAAATGTTTCATAAGCATATGCCGGGATTGCTTTAATAGTGCACTTCCAAAAACACAAAAGGATTTTGAAGTAGATTGTCTCTATTGTTATTCCAATATAAAGCATGAACGAAATGGTGAAACTATCATATACCTTATGCTTTGTCAAACAAGAAAAACACTCATTCAAAGGCTGTCAGTCATTTATGCAGAATAGCTGTGTCAGTAGTGTCAACAAACAAATTGACCTTATGTAGCATATTGCATATTCTAAAAGGTATTATGTACATGCTCTTTGATAGTAATACACATAGTTTAATGCCAATATTTCTCTTCCTCATTCTTCCACAAAAAAGCTTCTCCATCAAGGAGAAACCTGAGAGGGCCAAAGAGGTGCTCCTGCACCTGGGCAACCTGGTCTTTTCATTTACAGTCATGGTGAGGATCAGGCACTGACTGACTCAGACACCTGCTATTGGGAAATATGTTCTCCATCAGTGAGCTATAGACTATTTCTGGACAGGAGTACTGGGAGACCATTGTTCTCCCCAGCACCATCAGCCAAGGTATTCTGGGACTCTTGGCACACATAGAAAACAATGTCTTATTCATGTTGAGCTTAAAATTTTGTCCTTTTTTCATCCTAACCAAACGCATTTGTTGACTGTGGCAAAATGATTTCATAGCTTCATTAAATCCTTAAATAATATTGCAATAAACTGCAGATATTTTGCAGAAGATGGTTGCATATGTAGTTTTTAAAGTAAGTGTAAGTGACGAAACAGAAACTAAGAAACCGAGAGATCAGCATAATTAATGTAATTAATATATTTAGACATAATAGAACACATACATACCAGAATCAGAGCAAAGAATAAATATCTATCTTTCATATTAAGTGTACCCTATAGTCTCAGACGTAGCTAAAAAACAGTGGAACCCCTTATTCCTTTGGTTTGATACATGATATGCACTCTTTAAACAAATCATCTGATCTCTGTTCATATACAGTCTTATTCAGGGGCAAGGGGTTTGGGGATTTTGCAATGTCATCTGGGATTAAAAAGGAGCAGCACATCAGAGCCCCAGGCCACACCACCTGGAGCCCCTATATGATCCTGGCGCTGCACCACTCAAAACCAGCCCCATTAGTTTACCACCAAATAATTCCTGGTCATCCAAATGACACTGAGATAACAAAGCCCTATTTCAGAAAAGATTACAACTTCAACAGGAAACCCTTTGATTGTGAGTTTGTTTGAAACTTTATCAATACCGTGATCATTCCTGCAGATCAACAAAACCAGCTCTTATCACCATACTTTGGCTGCACCTTGGAGTGGGCATCAATCTCCTGAAAAAAAAAAAAAAATGCAGGCGAGAATAGAGGACTGACTTGTTTAACAAGAAGCACGTGCAATGACAAAGCGATTTTTTTCTCTATGTTGATCACCCACCTGCACACAGATTAGGTCAGATATTCACCTGAGCTGCCAACCTGTCACTCACACTCAATAAAAAAACACACACAGTGCACATTCATGTCTCCCCACTACAAGTATTGCAGATAAAGTTCTCCTTGCAGAAACCAGCAGACCCAACTTTAGCTGCCCCTTTAACCAAAGTAAAACTATTATTCTAAAAGTGACATATTAAACACAGATCAATATAATCTACCATTTGACAAACACAAAAGATATAAAATTACAGATAATGTTTTGAAATTGAAAGTTGACTATAACCCTTGTCAGTCCCCTCTCATTAAATCACTCTAAATCTCTCTAAAACTTTCTCATTATCCATTGCTCAATCAGTTATAGACCTAGATTTTTCTAATTTATAATCTCAAATAATATGGTTGAAAGCATACTTTCCAGGACATGCTGAACCATTTCAACCTTTTGTGAGTAAAACAGAGAAAGAGCAAAAAAATGTTGAAGTTTCCCCATCAATTTAGTCGCTAGCGCCCCTTTGTGGTATCCACATAGAACTGCATGAATTCCGTCTAAGTTCATAAAACCAGATAATGAAACACATTCAACTAAGGGCTGTAAATGTACAGTAAAATAAAATCTGACTGTCAAAGCTTCTAATAAGTTCAGAGGTGACCAGTATCATTTGTTATACTGAGCAACTCATCTGAAATGTATCTTTAAGCAGCACATCATCACAGTTTTTAGCTTCTTAATAATTACAGAAATAATAATCTACCGTTTATATTAATAAGATAAGATAAGATAAGATAATTCTTTATTGATACCACAGTGGGGAAATTCAATTGTTACCACCGCTACCGGACTGTAATAATCAATAGACTAAATGCAACGAGAAGAAACATACAATTTATTTCCATCATTGAAATAATGTTGTCAGAGGGAACTTTTCAGAAAAGAAATACTTTCTGTTTCTCTGTGTTTCTTTCTGGATATGTGGACTTGCATGGCCAACGGTAAGTCCAGGTCTGAGGTCATTTTGACTGTCTCACACAGGGATGTTTCAGGGTTTGAAGACTTGGTTTGAGGGTTAGGATTAGATTTTATTTAGGTTAGAGTAAGGGTTGGGTTAGACATTTAGCTGAAAATATTCCAGTTATTAAAATAAGGGGCTATGAAAACTAATGTATATGTGAATGTCCTCACAAAGACAGATGTACAAATGTGGGGGGTGTAAGTTTACACTGGATGAGTTCAGTTTTACAGTCAAACTCAGTCAATACCAGCTCAGACTGAAATAAATAAACCATCGTGTTACAATGTATACACAACTATCAAAGAGGAGTAAAGTGCATTTTGTGCTCCTCGCAGTGTCCGTGTTGTAATGTGGAGGCCCATGCAGCAGACTGTGGGTGTAGTTAGGAGATAAGAGTACAGCCGCCTTATCTGTAGAAACTATTTGGGTCCGACTGGAGGCTCCGGTGCTTTACATTCATTTGTCTGTGTTCTCGGTCACGTCGTATATGAAGAACACGATGTCTCCTGTACATGAGCAAGGGAGGGGCTGCTGCAAAGCGCCCTGAGAGAATGAATGCAAAGAGCCAAAAGAACACTTCCTGTTGATGCAAAAATTGCAGCAGCAACTGTCTGACACATCTGGGCTGGAGAGGGGGGGAGGCCTGGCTGTAGTGTTAGCCAACTATTCAGAGGAATGGACAACGTTCAGTGCTAATCTGTAAGACGGTGAGTTCGGCGGGCTTCACCTTTGGCTCGGACTGCTTGCTGTTATGGCTTTGTGATTTCTGAGAGCCTGCTCTCTCGCTGTGTGGGTCCCGGGGAAACACTTGCCGCAGCCGTACGTTAGCATTTACCCTTAGCGTTAGCCGCTAATTGGCTAGTTAGCTGGTGCTAGCTGTTAGCATAGCAGCTAGCGAGCTCCTGTGGCAGTCGACGGCTTGTGCCCGCACTCGACGCTGTAGCTTCGCTGTGTGACTACATGGTGTTGTCAGGTTTCTGTGTAATCTCAGAAAACGCGACCACGCCGTGAAGTAGTCCCCCCGTGTGTGCGAGAGTCGCGTCTGAGCTAAAGTTTAGCGTTTTTCCTGAAGTACTTGTCCAGCTTTAGGCTACGCTAGCTAACGGAGCTAGTTAGCCAGTGCTTGTGTGCCACTTGGTAGCTGGGTGGCTCGGCCCGGGGAGCCGATGCGTGTTCATAATAACACCAGCCTAACTCACTTTTCTCATTGCCACAGAAATTAGAAACATTAGAGACAACTAACAAAATGTAGGCGGGTGCGATGGCCAAGCTACTGCTACGTTAGCAGCCCCGCTAGCTGGAGCCAGCACCGATAGCTGACTAACTATGAGCAGAATAAACTTTGAGACCCATTTGTTCTCCTGTATGTTGGTACTGTATTGATGTGGGGTGGGACCAGGAGTACCGACTCCCACAGAAAGGAGCCCACATGCTTAAAACGACTTTAAACGAATCGGTTATTGCCCTAAACATTGTAAGACTTTATTTAATCCGGTGTCAGTGTGTGTGGTATCGCATCAGGCCGTAACGCAGTTTTGAGTGTGTCTGAGTTTAACTTTAACCTGCACAGTAACGTTACTGATTAGTGTCCTCAGGCCATTTATTAGGCTGAAAGATTAAAGCTGCCAGTCTCAGTCAAAGCTCTTGATAACAGTAAATGTCCCTGTAAACTAGTTGTACTTGATGTTATGGCAGGAAGGGCCAAAGTGCAGGGACTTGGCAGGTTATTAACCACAATAGGGTTCACTTTGATCAGGAGACCTGTTCGCCTGTTTTAAACCCCTGTTTGAAACCAGTAACACACGTTGTTCCTTGAAAACTGCATCTAAAAGCAGCCCAAATATTTTAAGTATAAGGCGTGTCAGAACAGAGTTGAGCCAAACCAATTATGACTTTATCATGAATAGAGATTATGACTTTGCACCCGTTCAACCTCCCATTTTTATCGTCCCTTCTCTGTCTGGGATAGGCAGTCAAACAGTGTTGGTTTGTAAGCTGAAATTAGTGTTTGTGCAGTACAGGACAAATTGAGTGCAGTGGTTATTGCTTGTAGAAACTTTGTAAGTTATGTTCCTTAAATTTCTAAAGTAACATTATTTTCCTCTAAGATTATATTCGCTTATCTATAACTGTAATAAATGTCACTAAATGTTTTAATTCTTCCTAAGTAAAAAAAATTAAAATTTGGTTAATAAAATCTGCAGTTGCAATAGTATGACCACTGCATACTGGATCTAGATGAAAAGACACTGTAGCTGGATGATATCCTTGGTTACTAGAGCAAATCATTAAAAAGCACTTTCTTGCTAAATTTGTCAGGCTTGACAGTAGACAGAATGCAGAATAAAACTGCAGGAGGAGCGAACCAGATATGGAGGACAGAGTCACAGCACTGGTGTTGTGGATCAGCTATGTTCCCTTTCAACTAGTTACTCTCATCTGCAGATGTAGAAATCGGAAGATACTGTTGGACTGTCCTTGTGGATGTCCTCCATCTTTTTGTTCCTGTTAAAATTTCTAACCACACCTACAATCCAGATCTACATATTTAGACAGTTAAACATTTTTCCTCTTCATCCTCTTCATGTGTGGTTCAGAATATATAATTTCAAGTAAAATAATAGTTACTAGATTGAAGTGCCTAATATTTTTTAATTTCATTAGGAGTTGTGGTGTGGGAGATGTCATTTTAACACAGCCCAAAGTTTATGTGTTGAAAAGTAATTTGAGAGATACACATGAACTCAAAACAAAATTGTCATATTTGATCTTTTGTGGAAAACCCTTTGCATTCAGCTGTCTGAAGGCTTTGACTTACAGACACCCACAGATGCCCTGTATCTTTATTGGTGATACTCTCCAAGACCTTCTCTTGTTTGGCGGGTCTCTCTTCCTTTAGTTTTCAGCAGGTGGAGCTCAGATCAGCTGGACTGAGATCAGGCAACTGACTCGACCAGTAGAGGGTATGCAACCTCTTTACTCTGAAAAGCTCTTTGGTCACTTTGGCCACACGCTTGTCATCCTGCTGAATGATGAAATGTTAAATTAATTTGGATGCATCTATTTAAATCTTAGTACGTGCAGGGGGACTGTACACCTCTGCATTGATCTGGTTGCTTTCATAGACAGTGGAATCAGTGTGGCAGTTCCACTGGCATTTATATATGTCCAAGTCATCGTAAAACCACCACAATGTTGGGCAGATCGGGTTGTATGCTTTGGGTCTTGAGCTGTTCCTTTTTTTTTTTTGTTCTCCACACATTAGACCAGACCAGTTATTCCAGAACTGTACTACTTTCTTTTTGCTTCCTACTTGTTGGTTTTTGAGTCTTACCACAGATTGGCACCTTGTCATGATTCTTATTAGATTATGGTTATGAAGTGTTGCTTGATGATCAGGGAATATCATCAGTCAATCAACATCAATTTCAGTCCTTTTGACTTGCTGTGCAGTCATCAGAGAGTTTTTTTCTGAAATCATTTTACAGTTATCCACAACACATATGGTCCTTGGTCTACCAGACTACCCAATTTTCTAGTTTTCCTGTGTGCACCAGAATTTTTAGGGTGAACACAATTGTTGATCTGAGCAAGCCAGGATGGCTATTCCAGAAAGTGGATTAAGTGAAAACATGGGGTTTGTTCACCCCAAGTTGACAGAAACTCTGGGTTTTCAGTTCCAGAAACAGAGATCACTTTCACTATGAAAGTTAGTGAGATTATTTACTCTATAAATACATCCTGCTCTCTGTCAGGTTTTATTCAACAATCCCTGAGTTTCTCTCTGTTTCCTCCCTCTTGTTAAGTCTGAAGAAATTTGGGTGAAGAGGTTAAAAATACCAGTTAGACAGTAGCCTTATGGCTTGTTACCCATGACCTGATTTGATTGCTTTTATGCTCAGTCAGTCATCAGAGAACAGCCAGTAATATTACTTCACATTTAAATACTCATAGACAGCGTGGATTAAGCCTCAGTTTAGAATAAAATCTGTATATTCTGTCTTTATTACACTGTCACTCTGTGGACATGAAGACAACTGTCCAGTTTCCCTACATTTTTTCAGGGGATGTTTTGGTTCCTCTGCATGAAAACATCTACTGTACATTACTGTGAACACTGGAACTAAAAAAATCTGTATTGAGCTTTAGCCACATGGGACTGATCTATGAATAGTCCTTTCTTGTATTCAGATTGGACACACTGATGGAACGTTTCTCAGTTATTATCTTGTTGGGAATTATATAAATATTTCTGCATGAGAATGAATATAGTGCCAAGTTAAAAAACTTGAAGAAATCAAAACTGAGTTCAATGTAGCTTGAAAGTTAGTTTTTGTATATAGCTGCATATGTTCTCAACACACACATATCTCTTGCTTCAAAACAAAAATTATTTTAAACATTGTAATTCATACACTGGTACATCAAGATCTCTCTGAGTTTTCACATTTCACATAGGCAGCCTGGACTTTGAAAACTGTTTAGGCTACTAAAATTAGCTTTTGAAAATGGTGGTTGCTGGTGTACGTCATTCATGGTTCCTGTTGTAATGAAAATGATCTATTCTGAAGTAGGAGATAAAAAAGTCCCCTAAAGCAGCATTCTAAGAACTGTTATAGTTCTCGGTTCCTGTGCTCTGGACACACAGAAGGGGGAACTTTCTCCAAAGGTTATAAGAAATATGAAAATGTTCCCCAGGTCCAAAAGTGGCTTATGTTATGCTGTCATTACTCAAGAATGCCCTGTGCACCCCTTACTAAAGGTCTCGTCCCCCACTTTGGACACCACTGCATTAAGAGAGTTCAAGCCTGTTACATAATGAATGAGTGGACTGTGCTAAATAAAATGTAAAGGTATTAACTTAATGACTCTTCTCCAACTCGGGCTCTTTGACTGCTGCTGTGTTTTTTATAAATGTGTATTGATGTCACATGTTATTTGTATCTCCATTGGATGAAAATGGCAACTTTATATTTACTTATTGCCATAGTTTCATTCCAAACAAATCTGATAAAATAACAAAATCCATTTCCTGTTTCGTTGTGCATGTTGAGCTCCCACTAACGATTTTCATAATGCCTGTTACTCTTAAACCAGCAAAATTCCTGACATCATACCTGGCACTTAAGGCAAGTTTATTTATGAACATATCAAAATCTAGTTTCATCTTATTTACTGAATGTTTTAAATTGCTCTCCCAACCTTTGCTTGTTAAGCAGGTTCCACTTAGGTTTGGCCCACAGTCTGCTTTTCCAAGTAGATTAAATGCTTCTGATGTTGAAGAGTGTAAACAATAGTTACCTGCTGGCTTTGATTTTTTTTTTTCCCTGTTATTTTTATTATTTTTTTATCTAAATAGCAAGTCAAATCTATAGCCTCCGTAACTTTAATATGGTGTCTTTGCAATAGAGTTTCGCTGATCTTTTGGTTGGCCACATGATCAGAACATACTCGGCATCCTTTTTACCTACTCCTTGGAACATTAGTGTCCAAAAGGTTTTATCAGGCAGACAGCACGAGCTGCAGATGGAATTTCTGAGCAGAGTTTAAACATTTTTGGTTTTTCCACTTGAGCAAAGCATGTGACCCTCGCCCAGCATGTGCGTCTCATCTACTGAGGGGGCATTCTTTGGCTGCCTTTCAACTTGGCTTCATCCACTATATGAGCTGCTGGCAGCCACTCGTATGTTTTAGTGTACGGACATGTTCTATATGAAGGGTGATAGGGAAGAGAAAATAATATACACCTTCTTATGATAATACTTCATTTCCTTCTTCTGTGCCAGGATGTGAACATACAGTTTGTTGGATAGGTGTCTTGGCAAGCTTTGTCAATTGCGGAAACTGTTTACGCTCTATAGGTGCTGACAGGTATTCAGTGTGCAGAAGAGCATGCTAAATTGCCAGGAAGGGGGAGGAAGATGAGGAGGAATAGGTGCAGAGGGAGAGATAGGAGAAGGGCAGATGGCGTACGGGGAGAAGACGGGTAAGATAGAGAACTGACACATACTGTACTAAGGTTTTGCAAGACAGAAGTATTTGTTTTATGAACACGGAATTACAGTCAGTATATATATAAGTAAATATAATCGGAGTTGCAGCATTCCAAAGTGTGGTTTAACTGCCTCTGCTGAAAGGCAGGGCCTGCGTCTGTTAATATTTTATCAACCCGCCCAAGTCAGTATATTATTGTGAAAGGGTAGTATACAACTACTGGTGCAGCAATGACTGTATGGAGGGGATCTGATAATTTTGCCAAAATGTGTGCCAGTCAGAGCTTGAATGTTATGGATAGTGAATTGCGAAATACCATAATTCTGGAGTTGACAGGTGTTTCAGTAGCTATGAGAAAGGCATTATCTATAATTAAGAAATTACAAAAGCATTTGCTTCAGTGCAGGCATTACTGACACTCATTTGTTGAAATATAGCAGAGAAACCTCTAAGAAAGGAATTGTAAGAGGCTTTTCAGGATGATCTTCCAGGCAGAACCAGATTTTCTTCTTTCCCTGCCAAGTGAGATATGTTCTGTAAATCTTTGTTGCTTCTCTCATGTGCCTGTTTCGTTACAGTCAGTGTATGTGGTATGCTGGTACATTATGTTCCAATAGTTGCAATTGTTTGCTTTCACTTTCATGTGTAGCAACAATGGCAACGAATAATATATATATATATATAATCACTAAATGACAAATTCAAGAAGGGGTTAAAAAATGCCTTGTTGCCACCTCTGTTGCACTAGTACCAACCCAGGAGAACCAGTTTTTCCCTATAGCACTTTCTATTTTAGAGTCATTTTGAAAATACACCTGCATGTTTTAATATGTAATTATGCTGGAGATTTTTTTTTCAATATAAATTTAAGTAAATGTTTGGACTCTATAATAGTTATTATGTGCTATGTCAGTACTTTGATGAGGCTGCTGTTGACAGATGATGGTAAATTTAAGAAATGTAGTATAACCTTTAAATGCAAATATATCCATCACCTAGCAGTGTGTCATTTTAAAATGAAAGCAAATACACCGAATTAAGGAAGATGTATTTGTGGTATTGCATTGAGTGTTGTAGTTTTCCCATAGAATCAGTAATTTGTGGTAATGTATAAAATTAGCTTGTATCAAATGTTTAAGATCGTCCTGTTTCTCTTGTCTTATGGTATAAAGATGCTTCAGTCCATTGCAGATGCAGTATTTCAAAAACTGATGTTTTTGCCTTTGTCTCTTTTCCTGTTAGGCTGTCGACAAACTGGAGAAACATATCCAAGAAATGGACGACGGCAGCTACATCGAGTTTGATGTGCCGGAGTTCAGTAATACTGTTCTGACCCAGCTCAATGAGCTGCGGCTGCAGGGGAAGCTGTGTGACATCATTGTTCACATTCAGGGCCAGCCGTTTCGAGCTCACAAGGCTGTGCTGGCAGCTAGTTCGCCCTACTTTCGTGACCACTCAGCTCTCAGCACTATGAGTGGCCTTTCCATCTCAGTCATCAAAAGCCCTGAGGTGTTTGAGCAGCTTCTTGCATTCTGCTACACAGGTCACATGTCCCTGCAGCTCAAGGATATTATCAGTTTCCTCACTGCTGCCAGCTTTCTGCAGATGCAGGCCATCATTGACAAGTGTACCCAAATCCTGGAGAGCATCCACTCCAAGATCAGCCTCCCAGTTAATGTCTGCAGCCCAGAAAAGGATGACTCACAGGCCAGTCGCAATGGGGTCAATGATAACAGCCTCTTTGTAAACCCTACCCAGATCTCCCCCCCTTACTACTCCCGGCAGAGTCAGGCAGGACAGGGCTTGGGCCGGGGGCGACAGCAGCAAGAGGAAGGCCAGTCGGACCGTGGAAGTAGTGACAGCGTGTCAGAGCATGATGCTCCCATAGAGGGAGAAACAGAGCAAGTGGAACTGATTGGCAAAGATGGGCAAGTAACAGATGTGCATGTGAAGGTAGAGAAGACGGAGAGGCCCACTTATTCAGATAGTTCCTCAGCTGGTGATGATGGCTACCACACAGAGTTGGTCGACGGAGAGCAGGTATTGGCTGTTAGTGTGGGTTCTTATGGTCCTGTCATCCAGCCTGCTGCATATTCTTACTCAGGGCTGTCCTCCCCGTGCTTTGTTAACCTTAGCAGTTCCAGTCCCTCCCGCTCAATACTCAGTGGCTACCGAGGTGGGCGAGCCAGGGCAAAGCGCCCTCTGGCCATCCCAGCAGGGGTGCTGAGTCACATCAAGCCAGGCTCCGATGATGGCGAATCAGCTGTGGGACCCACAGGGTTGGAGAACGATGTGCGAGAGCGTAGCCTTCGTAGCCAGTGGTACCCCTACAATGAGAGACTCATCTGCATCTACTGTGGAAAGACCTTCAATCAGAAAGGGAGCCTGGACCGCCACATGCGCCTGCATATGGGAATCACCCCATTTGTTTGTAAATTCTGTGGCAAGAAGTACACAAGAAAAGACCAGCTGGAGTACCACATCCGCGGCCACACGGACAACAAGCCCTTCCACTGTCAGATCTGTGGCAAATGTTTCCCATTTCAGGGCACCCTTAACCAGCACCTGAGGAAGAAGCACTTGGGAGCCTCAGAGGGCAGCAATCACATGGACTCTCCAGAGAGGACGGAGGGAAGCTCAGGTCAGAAGGACCAGGAGGATACATCTGAGGGGATGGCCTTTGAGGCGCAATATGCAGAAGAGGCACCAGCCAATGATATGGAGGAGAGTTCAAAATGCAGTCCAGAGGAGGCTCAAGCATCAAGATGTGATTTTTAGGTCCTGCTTCAGGTTATGGAAGCTTTAAGAAAAGTTTATTTCCTCAAGTTAAAGGACAGTTTTTGTTTGTTTTTTTTTTTGTTGTTGTTTTGTTTTTTGTTTGGTTTTTCGATTAGCTCCCTCTACTGTGGACATTTCTTGCGTCAAGGGTTTCTGTCAATTTTGTGAAAGTTAGCTGTTGACTGCAGAGAGCAAATGAGTGCTTTATAGAAATTTGATTCTTCCAAGCAAAGGGAGTAACAACTTACTATTTTTCAGGAGGTCCCAATAATCAAGACCCCCCAATTGATTTCTCTTTTTATCTTTCCATGTTTTTTAGAACATATTTACAGAGTTATATAGGCATGTTGCAATAACTGATAATGTGAAAGCTCTGGTAAGATGCTTGTCATATCACCTTTTTACCTGACCTGTTTTTGCACATGTGGCCACAGGAGGTCACTTACTCACAAGGAATGATTTTCTGCCAGTGCAAAGCTTCGTGTGACATATCTGTTCAATACCTCATGATGCAACTACATACTCACAACAGACAGTATTTTATCTTAAATGAACTCACCGGGTTCTACCTCATAGCCAAGAACCTACCAGGCACAGATGTGTTCACCGTTTGAAATCCATTTTAGGTTGTATGTACAGTATCTTATTGCCAAACCCTGTAAAGAATATTGTCTCAACACAAAGCCTTGATACTTAGGGGAAATGTTCCTTGCTGATTGTATGGATTAGGGACAAAGTTCTTGTCAGATGTTTCATGGTCAGCCAGGTTAAAATGATGATTTAGAAGGTGCTATGTTAGGAGTGCATTAAACTTGCTAGCTTACTTGTGTGTTAGTTTTTGTCAAATTCAGAGAATAGAGTAAGAGATTGGCCCTATATACTTTCATAATATGATTTTGCTGTCTTACAACGTTCTACAAAACACTTAAGGATTTTATCTATCATCACTACTGGAGATCTCACTCTGTTGGCCAAGGCATGGTTTTAGATGCTGTCATCTATGTAATGGGTGAATTACATCCATACAGTGAAGTCATTTTTATTGCTCTATACTCTGATGGCAGATTTATACAGAAATATTGTATGTGTAGGTTGTTTTGTCCTGAGGTAGGCTTCTAGGTTAATACTCAGCATCTAACAGAGACAAGAGCACTCATGTCAACTCAGCACAGTAGGAACAGCTCTGGATCTGTTCATAAATATCTATGTAGTATGCTAGATGGAATAATATGCAAACAGAAAGAACAAAGGAATTTCAGCCATTTTGATATTTTCTTCCATTATTTCGGAGTACTCTTGGTTTATTGCCTTGTTCTTTTATTTGTTTTCCTGTTTTCCTCATTTGTCAGTGCTAATTTATGGCAGTGACATACATGCAGCATAGCTGGATGAAAGCTAAGAGGCAAATGTTGCTAGGGTTGACTGGTGATCCAAAGTATTGATGCACTTTGCAGAGTTAATGGGTGCGATGGGTGCTGTCCCAGTGATAAAATGTGCTAATCTCTGTCTTAATTCTGATGCAGCAGCAGTGTCAGAGTAGTGCTTTCTTCACAGCAGTGATGTTTCCTCTGAGAATATGTTGTGAACTTTGATGAGACTCTGCAATCACATGAATACTATTGGCTATATGTCATTGCATATGGCAACATTGTATTGTACCTATACTATCTGAACCATGGGGATTAGGGGTGGGGGTGGTGTTAGTATATCGATACTTGGTTTTATTTCTCTTGTGATTTAAAAGAATCTACATTCACATAAAGGCACTTAAAAGGCCTGATTGATCTTGCATATTTTAAAGCTCAGCTGGGTGGTCCCTTTTGTGCTAGCCTGCTTTCTTATTTGCCATCCAGCTGTTGTAATGCCTTTTTTTATTTTCTTTTAAAACTTCTGCTATAAGCTTTTATTTTGTCCCATCCGGTCCATGCTGAATTTGCATAAATGAATTGAGTTTGTTTTACAATTTTCATATAATTTTCTACTTTGTGTGCATTTGGTGGGAGAATATTGTGTTTTGTTATGTGTAATGTTACATCAAGAGTGCAGTCCATTTTATTCCACTGAATGTGCAGTAATGTTCACTCACTGACAGTTAGCAAACCAAACTTTAGGATGTTTAGCAAAAATCGGTATAGCTAGCTTTTCATTATCTTTTTGTATACAGATTCACCTCAGAAACCTTCTATCACCCACAGTCCATCAACCTTCACAGTACTTTTTAGATGAATGTTTACCAAGTTAACTTTGTTTCTGTCAGCCACTGATGTAATGTACAGGTTTGAAAACGGATCTGACCTCACCAAAATCAGTCGCTGATTAATTTGAATGCCTACGGTGATTCTTGCCCTTCACATAGAAAAAAAAAAAAGTAGCCAATACCTATAGGCATTATTGTAAGTGATGTTTTGCAAAGTAGTAGGTGCAAACCGCTAAAACAATTTTGTGCCAAGAGTTCACACCAAAGACGAGCAGGTGATGTTTAACAGCAAATTTGACCTGTATTTCATAATTGAATGGTAATTAAAAATAATAGGTTATTAATTTTACGTAGGACTAGTCCGTTGCAATTTATGAGGGATGTCCGTTTCCCAGCTTATAACAATAACTTGTTTGAAATTTCTAACATTTACCAATAGGGCATTAAGCAGCGAAGTCATAGATAGCATTATATATTAAGCCATACAAAAGCTGACAATATAGAAGCTGTGCAATAGGTATTGTAATTTAAGCCAATGTAAACAAAAAAGAGAATACTTAACAAAAAGTGGCATCTTAAACTTAGTGCCTTGCCACAAGCTTTACATTTTAAATTCTGGCACTTGGACTTGAGTGCCTCTTTCTCATTTTAAATGGATTGAAAAGAGAGATTATAATTAAATGTGACCACATTTGTTGTAAAATGGTACCAAGAAGGATTCATGTCACTCTTGTCCATTTTGTAGTTTTTTTTTTTTTTTTTTTTCAGCTCAAGATCTGCACCCCCAACCCTTTTTTTGCTTTTTTAGAATTTTTATTTTCTTTTGTCATGCGATGTACAACTGATTTTAATTTTTAATTGATTTTGTAGCAATGGGTTACAATCAAATGAAGCAGACTTGTTCCCAGCAAGCCATCTCCCCTATGTTCAGAGACTACACTGTATCCCCCCTCTCTAACCACTGAGGACAATCTTACTAATGTACTGTAGTTTTAGGCATTTCAGTGATGTAAGGAGATGCATGAGAAACAAAATCTACTTCCTCTCTGTTATTTTGGAGCATCTGGCAGGGGAACAGCTGCCTCAGTATTTAGCAGATAATATTTGAATAATTGTGGAGTTTAAAAAAAAAAAAAAGCTTACCCTCATATACTGTAGCTGAATTGCACGTTGCTCAACCACAAAATTGTATAAAATTGCCAATGGATAATTTTTAAAATTGCGTTTTTTTTCTATTTATGTCATCAATTGTGCACTTAAAAATTTTCATAGTACATACCAATTCCATTGGGGAAGTTTAGGTTATATCTTTAGGTACCCTTAAGGGACTCCGCTATGATGGCCTCAGTCACTTTGGTAGGGGACCTTTTTCCTCCTTAATGGTGCTTTTAGACTAGTCATATTTTATTTCTTATAAAACAACATATATTCATCATAGGTGAATAGAGGGGAAATAGTTTGACTGCTTTTCATTAACTACCGTTACTTTTGTGATAGTACACACCTACAGAACCAACTGAACTTGACACACACTCGAATCGACTCTTTGTCAACTCTTAGTTCCACACCTCCGAGAGGAACAGGAGATACAATTATGGGCCACAAGTAATCAAAAGGAAGTGTTTACAGGGAAGGCTGTCAAACTACTTTTTGAAATTGCAGCTCATCCTTTTCCTTTTCTAATAAACTCACTTCAGGTAGTTTACAAACACTGATACAGGCTTAGAAAAAATCTTAAGTCTTCCATAGCTTTTCTGTCAGTTTCTGTCCACTGTGTATTGTAAAAAAAAAAATAAAAAAAAAAGCAATAACCTTTTTAAAAGTGGTGTATTGGGATCATCAAGCCTATTGAAATATTGGCCTGTCATATATCAAACAAACTGAAAGTCAGGGAGCTGTTGAACAGAAGTAGGACCAGGACAATTTGATATTGATTTATTTTTTATATATTTTCTGAAACTTTGGACAGGTTGACTTCGTATTCAGAAAAAATATATATAAATGGAAAAAAAGTGGTCTTGCTTGCTGGTGTTCTAAATGCTCATCAAAATCCAGTGGTAGTCAGTAAACTGCAACACAAGAACTGAGTGTGTTTTAGTCATCCAACTCAGTGGCACTGTTCAGAGTTGCACCTCCAGCTGTGTCAAATAATGAAAGGGATTTGGGGCTGTATAGCCACTGTTTAGGAGCGGGCGGTCTGTTGTCATGTTGAGGTTCAGTGATCATCTTTGGCTCCTCAGGCAATGAGACTTTAGTTGTAGTTGTTCAGGATCAGAGGGGAAGTTTTCAGTCTTGCTATTGTTCTTTTTCCTTTTACAACTCCCTAAACTCTGCACTAAAAGGTCTCTGGCTCATATGTTATTTGGTGACAAGGCAAAAAAAAAAAAAGAAAAAAAAAAAAAACAACTTAGAACTCAGGGTATTTAGTGTTAAAAGTGGTCTCATTGGACATACATCTTATGTCCATAGTATAATCGTGCACTTCTCTTCAGGTGGGGGAAACAAGTCCTCAGTCAGTGGTTCCCAAACATTCTGCCTCAAGGTCTCAATGAGCCCATATTTTCCACAGAGCTGTAGCTTGAGGAACACTGGAGGCCACGAACTGAACCATGATAGCAGAAATGCCCCAACTCCTGTTTTGTCCACTCTACACTCAACCTCACAACCCAACTGTGAACCTCAGAACTCTACTGTTTTGTACAACTATGAAGTAAATGAAGCTAGCTAGAGCTGATGTTGTATCTGTTGCCATTTATGAATTTATTTTATAGCATGAAATAAAATATATTTATTCAAATTATATATTTTACTCATAATCATTCTGTGCTGCTTCATTTTGGTTCTTAAGCTTGTAAATTGCTTTTTTATTAAAAAAAATGTCAATAGAATAATGCGTTTGTAAAATAAAAGATGCTGATTTGGCTCTGATTTGTCTTTTCTTTGTTTCTCACAATTGGATTGATGTGCTCTAACCATTTACATGTGCATAAAATCTCAAGTCATTCAGATAAAAGCATATTGTACTATACAACCTCTCTAGTTACGTGTTGAAGAAAAAGACATATATATGTTTGCAATGTGCTGTTGGCATGCATTGAATTTGTATGGTCCTAAAGCAAGACTATATATGAATGTCGCCTGGAGAGATACCTGATGTATGTCCAACTTTAACCCTCCAGAGGGAGCTAGAGAATAACAAATTCACTTAACTTTTAGGGCAGATGTTCTGCAACTAAATTTAAATAAGCATATAAGAATTACTAGGCCATTGTAACCTAAAACATTGGGTTGCTTGAGTCATTATTAAAATATGACTGATACAAATGGCACTGAGTGTGTAACTAACTGAGTAATTATGTAAGTTTTGTTTTTCCACACCTTTTTTTGGCATAATAAAGAGAAAATAAGGCCTGTAGTCGTATCTTTTGATTGGGGAACAGTTAAAAGCTATAGCCACAAGTATGAGGAGTTAAATTGATTTTGATAGATAAGTAAACCAGATGTCTGAAAAGAACATTTCCTTTTATATGTCCTTTAGAGGTTTTAAAAATTCTTTCTTCTTCTGAGGTTTTTTGATGCAAGTGGTGCCTGTGGAAAATCAGCTACTCAAAAGTTACAGAGGCCAAGTAGAAAAATATAAAGCAATAATTTGTTTAAGTCTCGGATGGCTGGTAATAAAATTTATTTATCACTAAACATGTTTGTTTTCCTGCTGTATCTTCAGTCATCTCCTCTGTCTATTCCCCAGCAGTGTTATTGTTCTTGTCCCTGATATGTTAAAAACGCACCTGAAGGGAGAAATATGTTGATAAAGTGACACAACTATACAACGGATTCTCATTGTGTAACCAGTGTATATATTTGGGTTTTACAAAAAGTAAGGCCATAAAGGAGCCAAATGACTAATAACCACCAGGCAGGCCAGCTCTGTGCTTTACTAGCATTTTCTTGAAGTAGCTTATATCTACCCTGCTGCTGGTTGCAGTTCCGCACCAACCTCGAAGAAGAGAATTTCTCTCTAATATTGTCAATTACAGATAATCTCTGTAAATGGCATAATACTTTGCAACCTATTGTGAGATAAACTTCACTGATTGCTTAAAACTGTAGTAAACTGGGTAAATTGTTGAAATTACAGCATTATAAGACTGGACGGTTAGCTGATCCTAAAATAATAGGCTAAATTTCGCTGTTCAGTGGAATATGAGAATAAAACGAACCACAAAATACAAGGGCAGGAAAGTCAAAGTCTTCGTGTTTCCACAAGGGGTCTTTAAGTGCATTCTATGGGTTTGTTGTATTGTAACTCAAACCTGGCAGATTGGTGTAAAATAACAGATAGGTATAGCCGTTTCACGCCTTTGTTCAACATCCAATTTCAGGCTGACCTTTAAATTTGATCTTCAACTGGAACATGACCAGTAGGTTATAAATTGTCTGCACATTCATTTATGACAGGTACTCCTGCCTTATTGTGTGTTCAAGCACTCCACAGATTCTGTGCTGTTTGACAATGGGAAAACCTCAAAAGGCAGCTAGATGAACATTTACATTTTGTTGAAATCAGCAGTGTCAGGGTAATTACATGTGCACTTTTCTGTGTGCCACCCTGTTGATTGGCATTATTGTGAAGGGGCTGATGTGGAAGTGACTCAGGACAGTCACGGCTGGCCTCACTGCCCACAGGTCAAAGGGCAATAATCATCGCCCATGTTATTTGTCTGTGCGATAGTGATGGCAGGTTACAAAGGTTTATGGAGACAAGAGATTAGTTGGTGGAGGAGAGGAGACAAACAGACAGGTCACATGAACAAACGACAGAGTTGATCCCGGGCTCATTTCTGGAGGGATGTCAGTCAGTCCATCTCAACCTTTGACCTCTTGGAGATGAAAGGCTGCCAAGGCCGTGGACAGGAAAAAGCAGGAAAATGAAGCTAACTGAGCATGACAGCTAACAGGTGAGGTCACATTTCTTTCTTAATAGATTAGTGTTATCGAGCTGTTTACATTATTAAATGCAATGTGGGTTTTAGCTGCTTGTTAGCGTTGGCGAAAGAGTCTGGAGCTAACGCGGCTATGCTACATTAGCATTAGCGGCTAACGTTAGCTGTAGCTAAATTAATGGTCTGCTCTGGCCCACAGCTGTGACTGGTTTGGGTTATCTCACTGTAGAAATCCCCTTCATTATTTCCTTACTAAGAGTTTAAATGGGTTGTGACAACATGCTGGTAGCTGTGGGAAAGTCACGTGACCCAGTCTACCTGTCTTGTACGTGCAGGTGACCCGGTCATGTTCAGAAATAAGTATTTGTCTCAAAAACACCAGGCGGCGCTTCGCTTATAATTTGTCGTTTTGAGGTGTAAATGATGAAATGATGATTTCGCTGGCTGATGTTTCTGGGCTTGTTCATACTGGCTCACAGTCATGGCTTACTGGAACAACGTTATTAGCAACACCTGCGGTTTTCTTTCAATGACGAGTCAAAAGGCCTGTTGTGGAAAAAGCCCGTCACCATCAAACTGGCTGTGAGACTGCATGTTTGGCTGAGCTATTATTACCCCAGCTTTAACATGGGAAAAATGAAGTAACAGGCTCAATAAATGAATGAATGAATGAATTACCTGCATGATTAAGACGCTTGTGTGTCTCTGTTCCAGCTTTACAGCAAGATGATGCACTTATCTGAAGTGGCTTTGGATGTGTATTCAAATGTTGAAGTATATATGTATTCACTCTAAATCTTACATTTACACTTGTTAACCCAAACCCCAAGTAAGAGGAAACATCTGTCAGGATCAGAGGAACCACTCCTTTTTCTAAGCCTTTTCATGTTGTTCATATTTTCCTTTATTAAAACCTAGTCCATCCTTTGTTCTGGACTGGATCCGTTTTGACTCACAGGCAGGTAATGGTTTAGTGTACTGCTGCTTTTGTTTTGGTTTGTTTGACTACAGTGTGTTTCTTACAGAGCACGCATTAACAGCAAGTTCTCCAATAGATTCTGACAGCTTGATAGATTTTGGTAGGAATATCATTTTTGCCTGATTTAGTGCCGTTACAGTCACCTTTCTGTTCGTGGTAAATGTAGTGTTATAACTTAAGGCAGACTGGTGGGGGTGGGCTCTGGTCTGCTCTCTCAAACATACACTGTGATTTCAATATCAGTTCGGTGTAGTGTATGAAGAATTTGGCACTGCTGTGTCATAATCTTTGCCAAGAACTGATTTCACTTAAGTGTCTGAACTGGTTTTCTAATGGATTTATCAAATTAATGCCAGATAATGAAGTTTTTATGTGGGTCTTTGTGTCCTGTGTCTGTGTGCAATTATTACTAAAGAGAGCTGTTGGAAGAAAATGCTGAGGGAACAGAGTTTGAAAGGTTACAGGCTGCACATGGAGAAAATCTTACATACCAAATTAAAGTACCATTGTCCAGTTCCCAAAGATGCATTGAATTAAACTGTGTGCAAGAGATTTTTATTTGTCTAACAGTAAAGATACTTTGCTAATAAATTTTTGCCTAGCTGTGAAATATTACAACACTGGAACATCCCCCCATAATACCCCTACTAAATAAAATTTCCATTGTATTAAGGAAAATTCCTCTTGTCTGACCCTGAGAGATTTACTGCAAGTTCCCTGTGGAGGACTCAGACGTTTTGGAATAACATGAAACGGTGGTCATGGCAAGTGGATATAAGCAAATCTGCACAGTTGGAAATCAGCTGAAATGCTGAAAAAAACCTGCCACTCCGCTGTGTAAGTAATAAACAACAAATTGACTATTCGAGAGGCATTACCACATTATGTGTTTCTATTTTTAAGCGTGTCTCAATAACAACCATATGTGTCATAACAATTTCACAGCAGGAGTAGGGAGTGATTTGGAAAAAGATGTTGGTTACCTTTTATTGCACAGCATTTTGTTGGATCTTACTGTGTGGTATTCAGAGTTGTGTTTTTGCTGACTTGGAGTGTGACAATGGCAATTATAGCTTGTGCTTTAGCCAGTGTTGTGCCATCTCAGAGGTATGCTCCATTACGCAATGAGACAGAGAAATGATCCAGGCCCTGAAGTGATATTGTAGCTGCGTTACCTCAGTGTGTCTGTGGTGAATTTTGACAGAAAGATAGAGTGATCACATTGCAGAAGAGAAAGGAGGGAGGAAAAGGAGATGACAGTAAGATGGATGTTATTTCACTGTGCTGACACTTCATGGTTACTGTTGGCATTAAATGTGTTTAACGTTTCCTTACAGGATGAAGGATTCTGTGTTAAAACGACTGTCGACGTTAGTAATATTGTATTATAATAATCCCACTGATACAGCTAATTCATGGTATTTTGTAGATATGCTAGTTACTCACCTTGACCCTGGTTCACAACCACTGGAAAATGGGAAAGGACTTCAGTGGAAAAGTGGCCTCCCCTACTACACAGTCCATTCAGAGTGTTAGATGTCCAAACATTTAGTAACTTAACCTGAACAAATGCTGGCATCTTCCATATAATCAGACTTCAAATAGTTTCAAAAGTTATAGGCTAGTCACATATTGTTTTTCACTGTGACTGACCTGTTTTAAAGCCTATGATGTCTGTACCAAATCATGAGTCAATTTTGTTAGACTTTGAGTAATTACTTGTGAATTATTACGTGGCATATGAAGGCCCTAGGAGGATGCCTGCATTCTGGTCTAGTAAAGGCATGAACTGTGAGTGGTTAAAGCTCCCAACAAAAATTTATGATAACTACGGTACATTTACTGAAAAGTTGGAGTGAAAGGGATTCACGGGAGTGCATGAGAGGTAAAAATGGCCTTATTAAAAGTAGAAGGACATGGATTTTTACAGATGTAAAACAACAAGACAGGCCAGTTTGAAGGTTCAGGTTTGAAGGCTAAGGAAATGTGGTTCTCTTAGTGCTGAGTGAGCACTGTGTCAGCGCATGGTTTTCCATGTTGGTTGAGGAGTGGGAGCTGTACAGGCCACCCTTACTGAAGGTTTTCCATCGTGGTAAGTCCTCAGACACACAGGGCATCCAAAGAGTCTGTCGTCTGTTTATGGAGACTATGAAACATCGTCCTCTGTTTTACCACGATTAGGTTAATTGACAAAGCAGACTTTAACTGATTTTAATATGTGTTTACTATAAAAGAAATTCTGGAAAACATTTTTGGAAGACGGAAGGATTTGGTGATTTTAAGGTCTCATTCATCTTTAGTGAAAACAGAGCTGACAGCAGTGACATTCAGTGATGAATGTCTTCCTTTGTCTCAACCAAAGCCTCTTTGTCACAGGGAGGAAGGCGTTTTAGCTTTTGACTTATGTGATTTTTGCAGCCAGTGTTCATTAGTTAAATGTAGGGTTAGTGTTTTGGTTTCTATCACATAATCATCCTTTTTCCATCATGGCAGCACAAAACGATAACTGATGCGAAAGTTGGCTTTTATTCAGCTCAACAGAATTTAAATAGTAGATGTCAGGTTTTGCTGCGTTCATAATTGATCTCTCTAGACAATTTCAGATTGTCAAATACAAGCTTTTATACTAAAATGATTTCACATTCTCTCAAACCTGTCTAAACCTTCTTCAACTCAAGTCTGGCCACAAAGTTTGACATTAATAGAGCTTGGGTCATTGCTGTGTAAAGTCATTTTTGCTTCATTTTCCAGCTGTCTTTGGAAATCTCATCTACACAGTAGTGAAGTAAAAGTGGTTTAAGCTGTCACTAGATAGGACTGCTGGATGCATTGGTTTTATAAGCCTGTCACATTTCGTTTGTCATTTCCTGGTGTTCTAACGCTATATGCAGACACCATGCTTGATCATGTTTGAGACAACATGTTTTAATGCAACCAGTTCTCATAGTTTAGTCCTTTTGATGGGAAGAAACATGTTCTTCATAATAACAGGTTATTTTTCTATACAGCAGTATTTAATCACAAAATAAAGTGGAAAAGGGTGCTGCAATGCCAAAGCTGTTACTGCAGCATGGTGAAGGCACGTACTGTAAAGTGCGATTTTTGTTTTTTAAATTTTTTAAATTTTTTTTTTTTTTCACTATGAGAACTGCGGTAATCTTTGTAAACTAATATTTTGCATTTCTCCAAACTGTTTGGTCAGAAAATCAGAAAAGTCTTCTAACTTAAAAACTGAAGTACACCAATTACAATTCATACATTTCACTTTGAAATGCTCCACTGAGATTCCTCTTCCATTCACACTACATATGTAATGTAAATAAATCCTACTTATACTCTGCACCAAAATGGAATTGTTAAGGATTAACATTCAAAAGCTTTGTTGTTCAGAGGAATACACGAAACTGGCATAAGTCATGAAAACTGTATAAAATTATGAACTTATTATGATTTTAACACTAATAGCACTGTCATGACAGAGCTGTGTCAACTCTTTATTGAAGGTGTCATTGTTAACCAAATTACACTTAATGGTTACATCGCATTCAAGCAAAATGTACATATAACATGATAGATGATATATATCAGTGTTATGCCAGACATATGCTCACCCTTCCACCAAATTCTTATTTTCATTTTTGGAAAATGAATGAATGTTAGTTTGCCGGCAGTTATGACTGATTATTTCTACTTTATACCATGAGACACAAAAACACTCACAAGCTGTACATATTTCATTGCAAATGATTACTGTTGTAACAGGTTTTAATACATTATATTACAAATATCTTATGTACAAACTTGATGTTTTGGATCTATTGACATCGACAAACTACTAAATTTATACAGTAAATACAGTGCTTGGTTCATACAAGCAATGCTTGTTCAAGCAATTCAAGATTTCAAAACAAGTATTCAGAAAAAGCAGGACGCTGAAGAGTGTAAATCCTCAAAATTTGGTATTGAGTTGATGTTTGTCCTTAGATCTATTAAAGGTTGTGTGAATGGTGTTAATAATGCCAGGAAATGGTGTAAACAGTTTTGGATTTATGTTAAAGAAAACGGCCCTATTTCTATACTATTTATAGTATTTATTTTACTGAAATTGACAACTGTTAACTGTTCCTATCAATTATACATTTGGGGAATGAAATTAAATGTCACTGGATACATTTCCTGTGTCATCCTCATTTGTTTGTTACCCCCTTCTTCCCACAAAAACAAACAAACAAAACAAATAGCAAGTAACATCAGGCATGATCAACAAGGAGAATGTCTGAGTTACCTTGCTGAACCAGCAGACACTGCAACCCAATCCAGAAATAGATGGACTGACAAAGTGCAGGTTTCCGATCTCGACATAACTGAATTGAGTGTAATGCGTTTGTTTCATGTTAAATTAGATTCCTATTATTTTACTGTCAACTAGGCAGATTTTTTTTTTTTTCAACAGTGTATTTAAAAATCTCCTGAGCAAACAGGAGATTCAAAACATGTCAGTACGGAGTTATGTGTAGAAGGGAAAATGGACAGACAACTAAATAACAATGCACAAAGTAATTATCAAGAGGTACCAGTATATCAGTCTGATTTTTTGATATCACAACATCACCATTCTCTTTGTCACATGGTTTGATTTGGTGTTAGGATTTGAAAAGGTTTTGTGTGGTGAGAGATACAGTACAGTTTGTGTTCCTTGGCTGATTAGTGGAAGGTATTTGGGTTTGGACGGATCATCATGACGACTTTCTTTAGAGAATAGGCTCCTCCTCTAAATTCTGCCCAGTAGACTCCATCTTGGTAGCGACTGCGATAGTGTCCTCCTCTGTACCAAACTCCATTCAAATTTGAATGAGCACAAGAGTTGTACCACCAGCCTCCTTTCTGGTAGTGGGCACAATTACCTAAAAAGATTTGGAAATAAATAAAACAGCTTGTTTTCATAGTGCATACTTGAATTGTTGGTTTTAAGTTGCCAAGATTTGTATTTAACTTTTTTTTTTTACCTGTATATACGTCATGGTCTCTGTCCAGTGTTGTGAACTGTTTGCCATTGTGCCAGGTGAGGGAGTCTCCCGCATTGCCGTGGTAACGGCCCACCCTTAATTTGTAGAAATCAGCTTCAGGCTCCACTCTAAAACTGGCATACTCTGCAAACACCTTTCTGCCAGACCAGTCCTCCAGCGTGACCAGCAGTTTGTAGTTCCCCTGGTTGGTCAGCCAATAGATGTTCTCCAGACCCAGCCAGTACTCGCCGTCAATATTGCCAAAACCTTGCTGTGAAGTGCAGTGATAAGAAAAACATTATCAGCACGATTAGAAAATCCTTTGTGAATGCTTTGAGCAGTTGGTTTGGATGTCAGAGGGATGATTCAGGGTCGTTGCTCATGCTCTGGAGTTAATTATGAGTTTAGCTGTTCTGTGGGGTTGTTTATTGTTAAGGAACATTGTAATAAATGGACCCTCTCAGTCAAGTTTATAGTTTGCATCAGGTGTCCAGATTTCCATTGTTATTTTGTTATTGTAAACACAGCAGGGTACAGTGCATATAGTATGAAATCCAGCATACTAAATGCTGTGTTTCTGCTTTGTTCTGGTCATACTGTAAGCTGGTTTGTGGTTTCCTCTACTATACACATGCTTTGAATCATGGAAACACTCCTTCTGAGTGTACAAATGGAATTCAAGATCTCATGGGGTTTAAAAGTTTGTGTATAAGACTTAAAAGTCTCTATTGTTGCCCTTAGCGAAGATTTAATCAGGACCTTTGTGAATTGTTGGCCTGAAAACAAATGTTTACTAGGGAACTGCTGCTCCCTGTGAGAGGGGTTTCCCATTCAGAAAAGAAAAATAAGTTTGCCTGTGTAAGGAAAACAAAAAGTTCTTCACTTTTTAATCAGATATATTCTGATGCAATATTCACAAAATAGGATAATTTTTCTAGAATATTAGAAATGCTGATAATCATCTAATGTGACATTTAGGTACAGTCAGCGATTCAGCGAGGTATTGCTGTTTTCATCAGCATCTATACAAATCCATGAATAGCTACCCATGGGGAATTTAGTTGTTTTTGTTTTTTTTTTTTTTTAAATTATTCTTAGTGGAAGGCAGCAAACTTTACTGACCTATCCAGATCAAAAAAGTGCAGCCTGTGTGTACGTTAGACCTTTCAAATCCTGGAGGTGTCTTCATAGAAGGAAAACGTTAGCTATGTTTACACAGGTCTTTGGGCTTGCCTGATCATAGCCCATTCTTTCCGATTTTTGCTCTTCTGACGTTATCCTCTTTGGTTGGCTATATAGGCTGGTATTTTGGCTGTGCCGTCAAAAGGGAGGGGTGGCTCCCTTTTGTAGTGAATTTCAGACTCTTGCCTTTTAACCCCCAAGATTACGCCACTTTCTCCTCCCTGCCCAGCTGTATATGAGCGAAAGTGCTTCCTGTGCCCCTTGGCTGAAATTAGCCGAAGTCAATGTAAAGAAATTTTCCGTTCAAATCGTGAACTGTACCTTTAAGTCCAGTATCCCTGCATTTTTATTTTGGTGTGAAGTGTTTCACAAAGACCTACTAATGTTTCTGGGATTAATGAGTCATAACGCTGCAGCAGTGCCTGATGCAGGTACCACATTAGACACATTGAAAGCTTAACAAATAACCATTCATTGCTTCGCATCTGGTAGGTATCAAAAAGATCTGCATGAGCCACCATCTTCCCTCCAGAATATGAGGTCTTTGAGTTGGTGTAAGGTTGTTGCACCTTGTATGTCTCCCAGTTCCTGAAAAAGTTGACAGACCCGTCCATCCTCCTCTGGATCACTGTCCAGCCACCTGGGTCATGTCTCTGGTCACACCACACCTGCATGAGCCGATTGGCATTCTCTGGCTTGACCAGGAACATGCCACTGGCAGTATGGCCATCTTCCAGAGCCTGGAGGCAATCCCTAAATGGTCCTAAACAGACGACAGATGACAACATGACCTGTATAGCATATAACATGCAGTCAGTTGCAACAGTATCTCTAAGCTTAAGAAAATGAAAGTGAGCAAAAGCCACAGTGATACAAAGAGGTGGTATATTTTTACCACAGGGAATCCAATGTTTCAATAGAGGCTCTCCTTTTAACTGTGGAATTGACTTTGGCTGTCCCTCTCAAGAGGGAAATGGCTGTTGGCTGTGCAGCCAAAAGAAACACTGGCATGAGGGCAAAGGGAATCCTGACTACTGAATGATGAAACAGAAGCAAAAACGATTCCTTAGAGTTCAGGATTTTTTTCACTTGGTTTCTCTGAGGTTGTTGTATATTATACAGATCCATCAATTTCAGAGGAGGCATACATATTAAGGCCTAATAGCATGTTAAGAGGGGATTTCCAAAACAAAATTCATTTAAAAACAACTTGAAAATCTTTATCTTAAATTGCACTTCTTAACCAGTAAGTTACATGAAGTAATAGACTCCACAGCAATTTGAAATAATATATTTATATACAATATTTATACAGCATCAGCCCTGCATTATCCTGCAGCAGTAGAATTCATGTGGCACACGTTTTGTGTGAGGTTATTTTTTTTATTGGATTTTATGGTGTAAATCAGTGAAACTTAATTTCCCTGTGTGCCATTATTATTTTACCCCAAATTCAAAACTCAGTAGATCTGACTAATGGGGCAACTGTCTCCCCTGCTTCAATTGGCTGTGAAAGTGTTCAGGTTTTTATGATTTCAGACTTGTGAGCTTTGCCAACTGGCCTGGATTACAAAGTACTTAAATACAGTGGAAACAAGTGGAAAGAGATTACGATATTGCACAAGGGATGCATCAACAGTTTGCAAGAGAAATAAAGACTGAGGAGGTCTATGAAAGAAGAAATACAGCATAGCAGTTATTCTACTATGTAATGAGGTCATATTTAGCTCACATAGACCTGTAAATGAACATAAAGTCTGACTATTCAGATGTTTTTGTTTTTTTTTTTTCTCTCAATAACATGGTTGTTTTTGATTTTTATCAAATCACTGTCTCAGCCATTCATTTAATCTCAGGGATGCCTCTGTTGAGCAGATACAAGCCAGAGAGCTGCCCTGCCGTGCCCTGCTCTGTTCTGCCTGATAAAGTCTGTTGCTTTGCTGGAACATATGACTGATTCTTGCCTGGCGCAACTGGAACAAATGACATCACTGACTCCCAGTATCTCTTTCTGTTTGTACTCCTCCCGCCGCCCTCCAAGTTTTTCTTAGACTCATCCCTCTGTTTGTCTCATGTCTTTTAACTTTCCTGCATTGTGTGGAGCCCTCTGTGTTAAGGGTTTATGTAGCTTTTTGCTGTGTTAGTTGCATGGCAGTGGGCAGGAAATTACTTGCCTCCTTTCAAGCTTTCTATACAAAGGCTACCGTTCACATGCAGCCTAGTGAAAATGGCAAGCAATAGTTCAAAATGTCAATGGAAAAAAGCTCCCACTAGTCATGTTGGGCATGGTTTTTTTTTTTTTTTTTTTGGTTTTTTTTCCCACCATTTTAAAATGATATTCTCTAATGACAGGGAGTAGCAGTAGACTGTTCACTCTGACTAATACCACAAAACACCCTTTGATCAGATTTAAAGCTTTATCTTCCAAGAGACCAATGGGCTTGAGGCCAGCTATCCATTTAGACACGTATATTTACCCTGCTAATATACTTTTGAATTTTTGTGTGGGTTAAATCATGGCAATTAGATGATATGCATCTCAAAAGGCTCTAGACAACAGCATTTCTGTTCTCACTGTGAGACATTTTCCCTGGGAATGTGTGGGACTTATTTAAATTGGCTGTTCTGGAAGAATGGGTACTTGGTGTTGTCTTGTGATTAACGCTTAAGACATTCATAATATAGTTATCTCTGACAATCAGTCCTTTGTGACCCTTGTTTGTGATGGCAGCTGCTGTGTTTAGTAAGACTGCATCAAAAATAAAATGTCATAATGGACTTTGTTAGACTCACCAGATGGTTTGTCAGTGGTGGAGGGGCTGTGTGTGGCAGTGGGCATCGTTGGTAGAATAGGGGGAAGAGATTTTTGGTCGCTCTGGATCTCGTTGCTGATTGGGTTGTTATTTCGTGGAAGGACAGGTGGCTTGTTGAGAGGTGGTGATGGTGGAGGTGGCTGAGGCCGTGGCTGGGGTACAGGCACAGGCTGACGAGGGGGCGGTCGACTCTGGCACTGCTCCTCCAACAGGGCAATAAGAACTGATTGATTAGTAGCCAGAGAAGCCAAGTGCTGGTACTTGTGCTCGAGATCTTTGTATCGACTGGTGAGCTGTTGCATCTCAGAGGTTTGGTTCAGGATCTTGTTCTCCATCTGAGCCAGTTCTAGGGCATTGTCTCTCTTCCTGATTATCTCATGGAGCAGCTGCATATACAGCTGAGTGACTCTGGAGTTCATGTTTCGGCTCTCCTTCCTCAGGAGCTTGACCTCATTGACAATACCTCCGTCCACCTCTACTAATTGCTGCAGGGTCTCAATCTGCCTCTTTTGTTTCTGTAGCTCGACATTTAGTAGCTCTAACTCTTGTTTGTTGACTCGATTCTCCAACATCGCGTCTGGTTCCTTGGAGTTGACACAGATGGCTCCAGTTACTTTTTGTTGAGGCACAATAAAAGTATAGGAGCACTTGTCCTGCTGCTGGTCAGCTGGAGCACGTTTGCTCCTTCCAGCATAGAGAAACTCTCTTTCTGGACCATCCTCACTACTCTCAAATTGCTGGGTCGTTTCCCTGGTAGGGCTGCTGTTCAGTAGACTCCCATCAATCTGCTGGACACCACAGGCTAGTCCATACACCAGTAGGAACCCCAGCAGCACCACTGAAGGGGGCTCCATGAGTTTCCGTCCGACTCACCAAAGTCTGAGGATAATGGAAAAGATGATCAATGTCATAATTTTGTTGTGGTAAAAAAAAAAAAAAACTGTGATGACTGATGAGCTTTGTAGCCTGTAAACATACGGCTGCATGAGCAAAGCTTTTCAGATAGTGTTTTCATAGTTGCATGCTTATTTTTACAGGGTATCCATGGGGGTCCCTAACAGCTGTGTTGACTGAGACCAGAAAAAGGCTACCTGTCAGCATACATTGGTCCTCTCTAGTGACACCAATTAGGTGCAGACACACTCAGCCCTATGGCAACTGCACATCTCAACCGAGGCAGAACTGAAGGACATTGCAGCTCACAAAAATATGGGCTACTGAAAAAGATTAGATCTAAGGGGAAATCCTCCACTTGGCTTGTAGAGGTTCCGAGTGGCTGTAAATTTTTGTGACAAGAAACACATTACAATCATGTGTAATGTATAAATAAAAAATCTCATGGTTGCTATACTCAATAAACAATATGACTACTGGCACAAACTGCTGTTTTTATCCTTTAAGTGCAATTCAGTGTATACATTTGGCCTTAATCTTAGTTTGTTTAAATACGCTCTCCACTATCAAATATACACAATATAGGCTGTTTGAAAGTTACTAATCCCCTCACTGCCACTAAGAAAAATATTTCTTTTGTCTAACAATGTGCTACTCTCTTTAGTCAGTCACATTGCTGTTAAGGGAGTGTTTTGCTTAGATTGCTGTACTGGCTCAGGTTCTCTTTGGGCGACTGCCACTGCCTGTCATTGACACACAGAAGCACTCCTATCTGCTCCCTTCTGCAGGCCTGGACATCTTTGCTTATGGAAAATTTGAGGCACATTGAGTTCATACTATTCTGGGAACTGCTTTCAATGTTGATTGTGTTGAATCAGTCCTGTCCATAGTCCTTACCAAGACAGGGAAATAACTTTGAAAGGCAATTAATTATGATTTATGCATTCACTTTGAACATGTCTGCTTCTTTTTACTGTTAGCTTACTTTAGCCATCAAGCATGGTAAGGAAACTAGAAACTAGGGATGTTACAAAACATTATTTTTGCCTGTCTTCATTAATTTCTGTTTATATATGAGATATATCTGTATTTACTTTACAGTTCGTTTTAAATTCTTTCTTCCATAATTGGACCTTTTGGTACAACCCCTAACTTTCCTCAGGACTGAGATGCTTAACTGAGGTCCAAGTGTTCTTAGAAAAAAATGCAGGCAGTTTCTGAAGATGATTTGGTGTTATAATAAATGGAGACGATGCCATTGAGGATAACAAGACCTTGAACTCCTGAGGCAACTTAATTAAAAGCTGCTGTGTATTGGATTACAAAATGGTCCTGTGTAACACGTCCCCAGAGACAGGTGGGTACTGTCCTGTCAGGATGGTATTATGGAAAGGCCTACCTTGGCTTGGTTTTGAAGAGCTGGATTATAAGTGGTTTCCTCACACATTTGCTATAGCTCATCTCTGTGTGAAAGTAGACTACCACAGAATAAGTAAGGGAGCAGAAATGTTTTTGTCTTGTTAAGCTGGGCATACTGCCAGCACATTAGGTTGGAGACATGGAGAAGAGAAATGCAGCGCTCTCAAAGAACATGACCCTGGGCACATTTGACCTTTCTGGTTTTATCTGTCCAGAGTAGAATGTATAAACACTTAGTGGAAAATGTACTTTGATAGAAAAAGAGATTGTGCAAACTATGCTCTGGTGTAATATATCTGCCTTTAAAGTGGCCATTAAACATTACCCAAACAAATGCTAAATAATGAAGATACTGTGGTGTCATAATTATCACACTATCAAAATAATTACTTATGAATTGTCACTGAAATTAAAAGTCATCACTAATAATATCTTACAAGCCCATACCAAGATAACAGCAACCCAGATCCTGTTCTTGCAAAGTGCTGATGATTGTATTTGGCCAGAGGCTCCTGTGGTTTCTCCCTCTGAAGCATGAGCTCTGACTTTGAGAAATGCTGTGATTTGCCCATGCTGGAGAGGAGTCCCATGTTGGCCATCGTTAGCCCGGAATCTCCTGCTCCTGCAGCTTCACCACACTTCAAAGCTGAGGGGAAAATGTTTGCAGCTTGTGATGAATTGCATGTTTTGTGTGAGAGTGTGTGTGGGATCTGCATGTCTAAGAGGTTTTTTTTTTTCCATTAATGTGTTTTCAGATAACACTTGCTGGGTTGAGTCTCCCAGCGACCAGAGAGAGTCCCATCTGCCCCGACAGGCAGCCTGTTATTAACCCATCCACAGTCTGCCCGAGGGAACAACAGAAAGCTTCCTCCTCCGTCTTTGCTGGTAACAACCCACACAGCTCATTTCTGTCCTCACATCAGTTCTCTTTATCAAGCTGCTATTGACTGGTCTATAGCATGATTAACTAGCGTTGAGAAGTGCGATATATGTGTACTGTGGTCAGCGGTGCAGTGAATAACTGTTCTGTTTGTAATTTGACTGACAGGTCTTCCTGGGTAGATTCTTCAAGTTGGCTTCACACCAAAATGTTTTTGTTTTACTGTCTTCAGGTGGTAAGTCTGTGTTTACATGACTCCTGCTTCTGGATTTAACTCAAAGTTAAATTAAGTGTGATAGGTGGGTACGGTGGGTATGTCTCGGCCCGTGCTGTTCTCCAGCATTTTCAGCCGTGCTCAGCACATATTAATTAGAAGATGGGCCACCTCACTCAGACTGGCTGATGTCTCTCACCCCAGCCCCTCTCATTTCAGTGTGAGCATGGCATTCCTCACATTCTTCGTCACCTCATTAGAGTGAGATGCCATACACACATGGAGAGTCAATGGTGGTGGCCAGAGCTAGACCCTCTCCAGTCAGGACCGATATCCCTGCAGTACCTGTAATACATACTGTATCTGCTGGTTCAGTTTGTTGCCAGGGTCCTACTTTCTGTGTCACTTCATACTTAACCACATCATCCACTGCAGATCAAAACACAACTGTACAGTAGCCAAAAAGCAGCACGCACTGTGCTGGACGGCTTTATGTTGCATGTTCAAATTAGTACCAAATCCGCTGAGAATTGGCAGACTCCTGCACGACACCCGATATGTGTTGGATCAGAGCCAAATTCAATTTTCTCATGGTAATCTGTACTATTACATTACCTTGAGGGTCGCCCCATTCTTTCTTGAAGCATGTAATCCTTGTAACATGACATTTGGAACCATTAAGCACCTGCTCAGTTTTAAGGGCAGAGGAAAGTATGTTTTTAGCAAAATAGTTTTTGTTCAAATTTGAGTTTCGTTACATTGGTGCGATCTTCGGTACCAGCCAGGGAGGCAAGGGGTCTTGAGAATTGTTTCGATAAGTTCCAGGATTCTACCTCAAAGCCCCCTTATCCAAACATTTCCCTGGCAAGAGAAACAAAGAGGGGATTCAACTGCCTGCTTCTCTGTCCCGTTGAGCTCAGGGGAACATCCTCAAGCTGCAGACCTTTGACATAGTAAAGATCTAAGAATCTTTTTTGATGACTTTTATTTTTTGAAGTGATTGGTACAATTTAAATATTAGAAAAGAAGACTTTGACAGCATGTATGCTTTAATTCAATTCTCTTGCTGTATATATCTGATGCACACTGTTTTAGTTTCCCATGCGCAACAAATTTAGTCTTGTGTTGTGACAGGCTGAGTGTTGTATCAGAAGAAAAAGCACTTAACCTAAAGAACCCACTCTCCAGCATCTCCCTGCGCTGAATGAATCCCCTTCCACCAAGTCTATCAGATTTATCTGTCAGTAGATCAGTAAGTAGAATGACCCTTTAGCGTCATGCAGTCAGGTAACAGACGCTGAATGACAACTCCTTAGTTCAAAATAAAGCCAAATACAAAATAATTATGTAAAGTGCAGCAGCTTGAGGATGAACAGCCAAAGTCTGACATCAGTTAGTTTAACAAGATGACAGAATAATGGCTCCAACATTGTTTGAAATGTTTGAAATGATTGATTCTGAGTTCACTAACAACTTGTCAAGGGGTCATAATTTACTCTGTAAGATTACCTTTTAAAAACATAGATAACTTATAAATTATTATCAATGCAGAAAGCTGAAGTAGTTTTTGTGCATGTGCATTAACCCCTTTAAATAAACTAAAAAACACGATGCTTACAAGATAACCGTAGAGTAATGATGGAACTCCCTCAGTTGCCTTGTCCTCCTGCCAGAGCTGATTGAAGTTTCTCTTTGTAGAAAGTCATCCCAAATGTTTCTGTGCTTTGTCCTCCTTACACACACCTTGGCACCTTAGTCCATTCCAGCAGTGGAAAGATAGCTGTGTTTTAAAGCCTCTTATTACAAGTCTATCATTAGCCCAACAGAAGCTATACCTGTCAGAAATTCTTCAACAAACATTAAGTCCAAAATCCACTTGGAAAGGCTGGCCCACGTTCAAGAGAGCTGGAAACTTCAGCTGCTTGTTTGGAAGTAGTTTCCTGAAAAAATGTGACAGTCCAGGGCAGTACGCTGCCTGTGGCCTGTTAGGAGAAGACTGTCACTTTTCTGTGGGCTGAATCCATCACTTCTGCCTCACAGCTCTAAGAGGCTGTCTCTCTCAGCTGCACCTCTCTCTCTCCTCCTCCGCTCCCTGCCTCTCCCTCTCTCCCTCCTTGATGCTTTTAAATGAATTGATGAAAAATCGTCGAGCAGTGTTCGGCAGGCAGATGAATTAAGCTCAGAGCCTCCCCCTCAACCTTGAGCACATTCCCGTTTAAAGCAAGAGCCTTCTTTCTCTACCCCTCCTCCTCATGGCACAAAAGAGATCCACAAGCATGCACAACACAAGCCACGCACGCACACACACACACACACACACACACTTCTCGAATTTCCAGCCCCCTGCCCCCTGGCCATGAGTTCATCACCACTATTTCTGGCGTGGACTCTGCATGGTTCTTCTGGTGGTGGACAGCACTGATCAGATCATAATTGGGCATGAATGAACACGTGGCTCCTGAAGAGGCGACAAAGAAACTGTCATATGAGAAGGAGGTCCAGGTGTTAGACTTAGGTGTTACCTACAGGGTCTGGGTGAGAGACTTCTGGCCCTGGTTTATAGCCTGGAAGTGAGATGTGTAGTGGGCTGGATCTGTAAAGTGCTGGGGGATAATTGTGTAATTACTTTAAAAGTGAAGCTGTACTTACTTGTGTCCATATGTGTTGGTGGACAAAAGGATATGAAACACTTTGTCCTGTCATCCTGTCAGTGGTCTGATGTTACAGATGTAGCTTTGGACACTGTTGCCTTGGCAATTGTCTTGTTTCTCTGTTGCCTACCTTTTCTCAATAAGATTTAAGTTTTTACTCAGCCCATACTGCTGTCAGTTTGGTTTCTTGTTTCTACTAACATTGTTTAGTATTTTTGATATCTTCTTAATCTGGTATTGCTGTAAGATAAGATGTTTAAATAAACTGGACCCGTAGTAACACCAGATGCACAACTGTATGAATCAACTACTCGTAACTTGTGACTTTTAACCTTGAGCAAATTGGAAAAAAAAAAAAAAAAAAGCATTCATGCTATCAAACTCCAGATTATCCTACTGTGTGTGCTGACGGAATCTGCAAACAGCTACTTTGCTGTTTTATTGTGGCAGTGCATTTAATGAAATGGCTGTGGAGTTTGTTTTCTAATGCACAGGATGTGTGATTCTCCCCTCAGCAATATAAAAATTAAATGAGTTACACATGGTGGCTAACTTTAATGTGTGTTCAGTGTAAACCCCAAAAAGTGTTGGAATGTGTTAAATCAGGAAAGGAAGGGGAAACTGACAATGTGGAAATAGTTGCATTCTCTATAATGTGTCAAGGTTTGGACTAAATACTTTAGTGTTAATTACCGGGCCTTTACATCAGTAGTAGTACCCCTCACAAGGAAATTCAGACATCCAGATTACCCAAATGTAGTAAGAGTGGGAAGGTTTTTACAACAGGTAGCACTGAATCTTTCTGATGAACTCATAGACCAGCAGCTGGATGTACAGGCTCATAAGTACTGAGTGAAACTACAAAGTGTTGAAGCTGTAACCAGTTACAGTGGGAAATATGGAGTGAAATATGTTTAATAGTCAACCTCATCACTTCATTAAGCATAGTGCTTGGTACATTTTTAGATTTCACATTAATGTGTGATTTCTTTGTTCAGACCATGTGTGGCTTTAAATACGGACAGCCATTGATTTCTTGCACAGTTGATTTGGTTTCTTCCTTACGTGAATGTGACTGTCTAAATGTTTCCCCTGATGACACTGTGAGAATGTACAATTGGCTTCATGAGAGAAAGTTCCTGGCTGAATATACTGGACCAGAAAGACGTGGACAAATTCATTTCATAACATCTGAGATTAAGCCAGACTGAAGGGCTGGTCTCATATTTGGCGAGCTAATCCCCTAAAGGCATTTTTGATCAACTAAATGTGATTGAACTTTCCTGTGCCACATGTTATATACTCCACTGGTATTACTCAGTTGTTTATAACCTCTTTCATCTCTTGCTTCTTCTGAATGACAACTGCTGCTGACTTTGCGGGTAACTGGTGAATAGCACTCTTACTCAGTGGCTGAGAAGCTGAGCTGCTTTTTAACATTGGCTGACTCATTGGATCTTATTCAAAACCACAGTTGTTGGTGCAGTGTTTAGTTCTCTTTCCATCTCTAATCCTCAGCAGGTGTAGGAACACCAGATCAGAAAATTGTCTGGTGGAAAATTTTTAGTCCCATATCGAAATAGAAAGGTCATTTTAAAGGTGCCAGGATCACAGGGAAGAGACCATGGAAAGTGGCTTCATATTGGAAATGTTTCACAGATGGGCTTTATTTTGGTGGATAAGTGAGCATGTTGAGAAAGTTGTCTGGTTTTTCTCTCATTAGGGTTGGCAGGAGCAAAGCTGCCAGGTACAATGTGTGACCAGTTAAATAATAAATTTAGAATAAAAAAAAAATCTTATTAATGTTGTTAAATCTGATGCTCTTTGCTTTTATTCATTAAAAAGATTTACATGAAATATTAGGAAATTGTCAGATTACATAAAATTATTCAACTACAATAATTAGTAGTCATATCCAGGAAGCAGCTACAAAGGTACTGAGTTATATAATATTATGCAACAAAAGTGAGTACACAACTGGTCAAGATCACTAAAATTAGTTGAAGTCCTGTCAATATCATGCAATTTTCTTAGTTTTTTAAACAAAAAAAGAATTTAGCCAGTCTCTTTGAAACTGTAAACGTTTAACCAGTTAAACCGTAATGGAAAATCTCTTTTAAGGACCATCTGCCACAAGGCAGTACACTCATCAGTACTGAGATTCCTTTCTTTGTTTTATTTTGCTTGGCTGATGACATTTGGTGACAGATGAGAGGCTTCGTGGTATGGCCGATACCAGTCTTGAATTAATTTGTGCAGGTTTTTCTTTTCTTTTTTGCTTTTGGCCTCATCATGGTTTTTCCTTTTGTATTCTTTAAAAACTGCCATGCTTTTTAAGATTGGAAGTCACCTTTTCACTCAGCATTTCATTTTACAAGCTCTCATTCATAGTGTCGCTTACCAGTGTGATCCTACACCTTTTGTGCTCATGTAACCCCCGGTCGCCACACTCACATCTCCATGTTTCAACATCAGCACTATGCAGTCATTGTGGTTGTCCTGGCCAGGTCCATGGCAGAGATGCTGGATTTATATTGTTTCATCTGACCAAAAAATATGCTGCCAGTCTCAACAGCTTTTTTTTTGGCAAAGTTTGCTCTTGCAGTTTTGCGCCATTTTGTGAGTAATGGTTTTCTTACTGGATGCTCTCCATAGATGATGACGACATGTAATGTGTTTAACATTGTCTGATGAATCACTGAAACATTGTTTTCCACAGATAATCATTGTGACAAGCAGAAGTTCTTACCCATCTGTTTTTCAGTGATAGATTTCAAAAATAATTGTGGCCGCTGCACTTTTGCTGCTATTGTTAGTATGGCTCTTTACATCTCTTTACCTTTCAGCCAGTGCTGAAACTGTGCAGCTCCTAATCTTCAATATGCTTTTGTACCCTCTCTCATCTTCATGAAGTCTCACAAACTGATTTCAGCCATTTCCTGAACTTGTGGAGCCATGATTCATTAGACACAACCAATATATTTTCTTTGTCGTACTGTATATGTATGGAAGCTTTTTGGCTCCTTCATCCAACTTGCAGTTCAATTCAGTGTCCAATCTGCAATTTGAATCAAGTTGAAAATGCAATTGACAATTCAGCATGAAACGTGGCAATTTAATACTATTCAATTTTAAATGAAAGCTATGTCAGTTGCATGCCATATTGATTTGTTTTGTTTTGTTTTTTTCAAATGTGCTGGTGAACGAGCCCCCCATTCGATTGCATTTAATTCGATAATATTTTAGTGTCATTGCACAGGAACTTTATTCTGTATTCTAGCAACTTGCACTAGCAACAAAACAAGCTCACACAAATGAAAGTGTGTGAAAACTGATCCTGCAGCAGTTGAACACTAAATTAAATTAGCGTTCAAGTATTAAAAAAAATAGTAGTGTAACCTGCAACCTCGTGTGGATGCTGTTCATTATGCGAGAAGTGGTCAAAAATTCTAGAGTGATCTGCTCAAGAACTAGGACCATTGAGGATAAAACCAGTGTAGTACTGTAGCATGCAAAAAATATTTATACACAGCACAGTTTTATTCAGAAAATACTCCCATCTAGGCACAGTATAATGAACAACAATGTTAGGACTAAATTTTGACACATGGCTCCTTTAGCGTATTGGGCCACAAGACTATAATAATGCAGAGCGCAGTTAAACTTGAGAGGTGCAAATTCCCAAACAAATTACCCTGGGGCCCTCTTCCTGGTTGGGAATCTAGTTTTGTAGCATATCATTAAATTTACCATCCTGACCCTAATAATATCTGGACCTGAAAAAATAATGAAGCCTCAATAAAGTTGTACAAACAGAGTAATTGGGCGCAATTTATCATAGACGAAATGCTCCTACTTTTATGTACAGCTAAACTGAGGTGAAGATTTTTTTTTTTTTTTTTTTTTTTTAAATTAATTTTGTTTTCTTAAGTAGACGTAAAATCTTTAATTTAAAAACCTATAGCATTGGGACTGGCACTTTAAATAAAGAGTTATAGTAGCTCGCCTTCAAATCTTCAGAATATGAAGAGAAAACAGCAATGGATTTTTTTCACCTAAAATTATGAATGGAGATCCAACTTGGTTTCATAGGAAACTGCCCCATAAATATTTATTTCACTCTTTGGCAAATATCCCTGCAGTTGTTCAGTGTCAAATGCTTTTAGAGTGGTGACATTTGTAGGGTACCCTGTAGTCTATGTAATTCAAGTGAGGTAGCTACACTAAAGTAAAACTGCTAGTACAATGGTGTACTCAAACAGCCACAAATACACCTGAAAGCTACAGTTGCAGCTCGGTTACACTAACAGGCATGAATGCTTTTTATTATTTCCAGCCTTTCCAGTCAGGCCTGAAATCTGTGTTTAAAGCATGATGCACAGTATTTGATGTAATCCATGTTATATGTTTCTGTGAATGGGATGGGATCAGATGCAGCGAGGTTGTTGATGTACACAGTTTGAGTGACTTTCTTTGTGAGGCCACCATAGTGATCTTTCTTTAAACGCAGGTATGTTCAAACCAGCAGGTCTCCCTGTCTGAAATCCATGATGGATGGTTCACTGGTGACCTGTAGTGACCTTGTCACCCCTGGCTTACTGTTGCTTGCTGTTTATTATGCACTTTTGATTGACAGGTTTAATACAGCTGTGAATTCACTTTTGTAAATCGTTGTTGTAATGGGACTCTTTTTCCATGTCTATTCTGTTTGGTTTTATTGATTGTCCTTTAATTGATTGTACAGATTGTCCTTTAATTTCAAATTTATTACAATCGAAATATTAATATTTTTCCTCTGTCATGTGGCGTGGAAAGACTTGGCTTAATTATTCAATGGCCTTGCTGTGTAGGGCTCACTGTGCCTGGCGGCTAGACCTACAAGGACGGTTCTGTTGGGAGGAAAATTTTGAGTTTTATGATCTGAGTGGAAAGAATGAGACTGGCTCAGGATTTTGTCCCCCCACCCCCACCCCAAACTGTTGCAGAAAACGCCAAATGAGACCAGTAAATATGGACTGTGTGAGAATTCAGTGGAACAGGATTTCATTCAGACTTCATTAGTGTGATGTTGAAAGCACGGGCAGCCTGTGTGGCCTTGTCTTAACTTCGCTCGACATAATCCATGCAGGGATTTAACGATATATTGCGAGCACTGCTGGAGCTGCAAATTACATTAGGAGTTCTTGCCGCATATTCACTATGTGACCAACTTGTATTTGTGTAAATTCAAACAATTAAGAAGCAATCACTTTTCCCTGTTATTCATACTTGCAACTTGTTTCTTACACTCTAAATCAGCTCAGTATCTTACTGTGTTATTTATTATTACCTTTCACATCATGTTTGGTACCTTGGGATGTAAAGATCACAGTTTCTCTACTTATTGATTTTGAGAGCTGAAGAATTTCCGTGTGGTTTCCAGACGTTAGAAGCGGGCCGTCTTTACGTCATTTGGAAGGAATCCAAAGGAACACGCTCAATAGGTAAAGGCTTTTTCACAGGCGCTGTGGTTTGGGACCTGTGGTAGCAGCAGAGAACAACAAATAAAAGCCTGTGGCCATATAAGCTTAACTTAAAAATATGATGTGTGACTAATGTGCAGGTGGAAGGCAGTTACTCTATATGAGTTTTATGCCTGAGTAGACTTCAAGGGTACCACTTGGTGGCTTCTCAAAGACTCTTGAGGAAAGAGTGAAGTTTTCATGGCTGACATACTGTACTCTGTTATCAGGGCAGGTTGTCAGTAATAGAGTTGGACAGTGAAGGTGAAGTGACTATGAAGTGTGGATTATGTCAGCAGCATATTTGACCTACTCTTTCAGCCCAGTAGCCATTGCTTGTGCAGATACAAAGAATTCCCTACTACATTGCATACTGAAGAACCTACAGGACTAGAACGTCACATTCAATATAATAGATGTGTCCTTTCTACTCTGTGCCTAATGTTTTTATGCACTGTTTGCACTGCAGTTGCTTCAGGCACGTATATTTATAGCAGGGAGGACTTGTTAAGCAGTTATTAGCATCTTCAAGTGATTAATGAATCTTGGATCTCAGTTCTATTAATATGGTCATTCTCCAAGTTTATGTGACAGGTTTTTTTTTATAGCAACAGTGATCACTCTGTCACTTTCTTGGCTCTGTCAAATCTTAGTGGACATTTATTACGCAGCATTTTTGGATAAGCCAGGTGTGACACTGAGTAAAGCTATGGTAATGTAGGATGATTCGTAGCCTTTTTCCCTCTGGTTTCAGCTGCAGAGCCCTGGAAAACAAGGTGTATTCTGTAGCCGTGTATTTAGGTTCAGGTCTGCTAGCTTTAACGACTGATGTCCTGGGTAAAGAACAGCCTGGGGAATGACTGGAATGGCACCCTGGCTCAAGGTGGACTATAGCTCGTTTCCCTACTGTTTATGGAATTACCGATGTCAGCAGGGACGCTCCCAACCCCCCAGCTCAGCCTCATGTTAAACTGTTACTATAGAGCTGTAGTTTGTTGACTGATGTTGAACCAAGTGGCATTAGAGAAGCATTATTTGGAAAACAATCATGAGTTTATGTTGTTTATGAGGATATACATTTAACATATTTTGGTGTTAAATTGCAATCTTTTCACAGAATATGTTCTTAATCTCAGGTCTCCGGCCTGCCAGAGAGGTCCTGCTTGATAATTTCCTGTGTGGGGAAACTGCTAGGAAGCACAGCGGTGCTAAAATAATACACCTTTTATGCCATGGACTTGTGTTGGACTAGTGTTTGGTATCACTGTTTGAAACGATTTCTATGCAGTTGTTACATTGTGCTATATAACTGCTGTCTGTTTTGAGATTAAACTATGTGGTTGATAAGATCTACTGTTTTGTAAATAAAGTGTGCATTGCATGTGTGTTGATGAATTTGAATAAAAGAATCACTTTCTTTACCAATTGTCACAAAGTAGTAGAAGTTACTCAGCTTTGATTTCCAGTCACTATGGCTCTTGATGAACATGATGGTCGGACAAATCCCTTAAAATCCTGATTACTGACATGCATATTTTTTGTAACTGCAGAACTGTATCAACTGGTTCACGAATTGCCTTTTGTTCTCAGTTTTATCCATTTGCTTTTTATAAAAAAAAAAAATAAAAAAAAAAATCTAATTTAATGAGCAGGTTTCCAAGTGAAAGCCACTGACCTGAAACTCCCAGGGAGTATTCGCTCCAGTTTCTGTGACCAAATTAGTCAAGTGTGGCCTTTTCCATCCCTGTATATCCACAAAACGTGTATGCTTGCTTCACCCTCCTGTGAATAATCAGTTACTCTAATAAGTACAAAATTATTAGAAATTTAAAATTACAGCATAGCTTTTTTTTTCCTTCATTCTCCTTATTCCTGGGCTTTTTAGTGTACTGTCAATAGGTGATGAAATTAAAGAGAAAAAAAAATCAGCAATCAGTCCACTTCAGGCATCCACTTTTTTTTCATATACTATCTCATATAACTGTCACTGTGATGCCTGCAGAAGACAACAGCAATAAGTGGGTCTACAGTGACTTTACTTTATCACTGTGAGTTGCTGATACCTCAGAAACTGGGGCTAATATTGAATTTTTTGTGACTTGACAGCTTATGAAATCTGAAATTTCCATATTGGTAACTTGACAGTTTACCAACAGCTTGTAAAATGCTAAATACCTTTGGTAATTGTAGACTAATTCTATATACTTAATATAATACTGTAAGACTTATAAGACTTAACAGTTTGATGATGAAGTAAACGCAACATTAACAATGTGACTGGCATGCTGTGGATTTGACCTTAGTAAGGGCTACACAGGAAACACTGGCCATGACAGCAAAGTCTTAGCTACAGAAGCAGCAGCATTTTTTAAACATGCATCCTAGAAAATCTGCTATAATTTGAACTCCTCTAGAAATCTGACTTTTTTGCTCTAAAGGTGCTGGTAGTTGGATTTTGCCAGTCTAGCTGATTCCCAATTCTGGCTTTTCTGCTAAACACATTTAACCAACTACTAGCTGTAGCTTTGTATTTCCTGTACCTACATGAGTAGCTCTTAGTTCCTTGTTGTGACAGTGACTGTTTGTACTATATTGAAAATATACTGTGATCTCTAAACTGTAGTTGTATCAGTAATAAATAGGCATCTTGTGTTCTTTGTACATTAAAAGCTTGAGTCTTTATGGGTACACTGTGCTCCTGTACAGACCACACGGTCACATAGCTATACTCTGAAGCTGCAAACTGTGTGTCTTGGATCATTGATCAAATAAGCAACTGAGGTTGTGTTTGAGGACTCTTCTGTCAGCTTTCAGTGTACAGTAGCTTCTCAAAATAGGCCCACAAAAACCAGACTTGTAAGTTTTAGCGCTGTACTCACCTGCAGATCCACATCACAAATGACATACAGACTATTCAGTGATTTAGTTGAATATGTTGAGCAGAAGTGTTTAGAATGGATTTGTATTACATCTTTTCCTCTCTCAGTAGCATTACATTTTTATGAGGTATTTTCCACAAATCATCCCAGCAAGAAGCAAATGTTGATAAAAATTTTTCCGTTCACTGTCCCTATGGTGATTTTTGTTACACAACAGCTTACAAATAATTTGTGATGGTTTCCTCTGTCAAAACAGTAGTTAATCAGCTGCCGGAAAGCCTTTGTCTGTCTCAATGTGAAAAACAGAAGTGGAGTATTGCTTTAAAGGACGACCTACTTGCTCCATTTGGCTCCAGGTTTTGATTACTTCTCCATGTGTGAAGAGGAAGTCTTTGACTGAACAAGGGCAGCTAGAACACATAACACACCAATGTCATCTATTACATCTTTACTGGCAGAGGAGTGGTATAGTAATCTGAAAGCTCAAAGCTAAGTGGACATTCATCTTTTAAATGATGTGCAGCAGCTTGCTGTAGTGCAGGCCAACTCTACCTATACTATTACCTGAGGGATTTCTGCTCGTCTGCAGTTGCTCTCCAGCTATTCTACTTCGCAGGCTGCCCAAGGCAAAGGCCCACTTTAGAGGGAGGTGGAAAAAGAACAGCAAAGTATGGGGGCCAAGTGGGTAGTTGTGGTGAGGTAAAATTGCAGACTCCAGCATATCTTCAAATCACTGAGCCCAGAGGATGGAAGAGGAATCCTCCTTGTATTATTGTTTCCCATGTCCCCCCTCATTCCCCACTCCCTCGAGTAATATTTTCCAGATTAAAGCTGCTCCTTGCCCTTACTCCAAACACAGACCCCACTTTCACAGGAGAAAACTGAAGGAACCACATAATGGGAATTGCTTTTTCCACTGCACATGAGATAATGTGTAGCAAATCGTGGTGTTGTGCCTTGGTCAGCTGCCAAACTAGATCACTTTTATAGGTCAGTTATTAAGACAATTAATGTCGTCTTGTGACTTAAATAATAGTTTCATATCCTCAAGTTCTCAGAAATTAGGTATGGATTGATAAATAATGTACCCTCCTCCTGTACTTTATTTGATTCTGTAGGTAGCAGTGATGCAATGTGATTTCTAGTTTTATTGTTAATGAGTACATGCCTTCGGAAAGTTTTTTTTTTTTTTTTTTTTTAAGGGTCGTATACCATGAGTCTTATAGCATGCAGTAATCTGGCTACAAAATGTTTACTACTGTAACCTAAACATGGCTCAAGTGGAGCAGTGAGGCACTTCCTGAGCACATCAGAAGACGAGACAAGCTTAATAACCGTACACTTCTACACAAACACATGTAGGCACTTAGTATCCTCTAAGCGCAGGCTGCTTGCAGAGTCCAGTGTTGAGCTCATAATTTGGCTGAATGTCTGCAGGCTCTTTGTACTGTGCCGTCAGACTAAAACAGAAGACCAGTCCTGCACTCCCACTTTGGACATTGGCAATCTTTGTGTATTTAGTTTGGAAATTTACCTTGGAAACATTCCTGAACATGTAAGCTCAAGTAGTCTGTTGGTTGCAGCTATGATTGTGAGAGAGATGCCCCTAAGGTTTGGTCAGGGCAGCTGACCTGAACAAACACAATGCATGAACAAAACGTTGTGTCACTTCTGTAATTTGGTAACTGTACAGTAACAGTAACGGATCACTGAACACCACTTGAATTAAGGTCCTTGGAAACTTATCCTGTATCCCCAGGTAAATGCACGTTCTGCAGAGTGAGACACAATGTGGAACGTGGGCCAGTTCCTAAAGTGTGCTCTATTCACAGTTGAAATGCTTTCCCAGTGCCACTGGCTTCATGCAGATGAATGTGTACAGTGCTGACATCAGAGTGTCAAGTGTTTAGTTTGCTTCAAGTGGCAGAACCCATAGTCATGAATATTGTTGTAAATGTCACATGTCATTGCAGAAGACCTGATGGCGCGGCATAAAATTCCTGCTGAAAAGTTGTATTTATCCGGCAACAGCAATCAAATGAAACGTTTTATTAGTTTCCCTTCCCCAAATTGGCAGCCGTTTTCACTTTGGAACAATAGGGAGCCTGTTGATTGAATTGTCTCATAAGTAAAATTAGCTGTTCCCTCCAGAGCAATGCAGCTGATTTTCTTTTTTTTCCTAGAGACCCATTTTTGCACTGCTGCCTGGATGATCTTAAGGTAGCAATTTAGTGGGTTTTCACACAAAAGCTTTATTGTTCTGCACATATTTAGTGTTGCTGTAGTCAGACATGCAATCAAATCTAAATTCTAATCTGCATCGTTATAGAAGATGTATGAAATGACATTAATTTCTGGGTTACAGACGTAGTACAGTAGCTGTTGTTTGCATTACAGTGGCCTCATGACTTACTGTTGAAATAAAAAGATGGTAAAAAAGTAACCTAAAAAAAATAGAGAGCTGGGAAAACTTAAAAGGAAAGACGCCTATCAATCAGCTCCCCATCAATCATGCCTTTATGGAAGCCTGGCAAAGACAGAAGCCACTTTCAGTGAAATGTGTGACATATGACAGCCTGCTTGGAGTTTGCCACAAGGCATCTAATGCACATAAAGGAAAGGATTCTGTGGTTTGATGTGACACAAACTGAGCCCTTAGGGCAGAACTCCAAGCACTATGTGTGCTCAACACCAGGCACTGCTCCTCACCCTGATAACACCATCCCTAAGTTGGTGGTGGCAACAATCTATGAGTTTCTCTGCAATATGGAGACTGGTTAGAACCAAAGGAAGGGGGAATGCAGCCTGATACCTTTGAGGTCCTGGAAGGAAACCTGCTCCAGACTGCACATGACGTGAGACTGGGCCAGCAGATCAACTTTCAACACGACAATGACCTGAAGCACACAGTCAAGACAACACTGGAGTGGCTTCAGCTCTGACTGTGCATGTGTGCCCAAGCTAAAGCAAAGACTTAAACCACACAGAACATCAAACTTCCTGTTTGACCTGATGGAGGTTGATAAACTTACCAAATCCATGCATGCAAAGCTTGTACAGTCTCACCCAAGAAGACTCAAGGCCTGTAAATTCTGTCCAAGGACTGGAGTTCTGTATACTTTTGGAAATGAGAGGTTTCAGTATTGAATACATTTGCAAACCTTTCTAAAAACATTTGTTCTTCATTTTCTGATTGAGTTATTGAGTGTTGACTGATGGGCAGTTTTATCCGTTTTATCCATTTTAAATTAAATCTTAAATACTTATGTGTAAAAACAGACAGGGCCTGAATGCTTTCTGAAACCAGTGTTACCTCTCTCTGTCTAAATACCAGAAATTGAAAGACAAGAACCAAAGTTACCAAATGTTTATCAGTCATAGCTTCCATCTATTTTCAGCCAGTATTTAGTCCTGACAACTTTGCCAGTATTTAGTCAGCTATTTCCACTGGCCAGGCAAAGTATTGCCATTAAAAAGCCAGAGCTCCAGACAGACATTATAACACTAGTCTGTCTGTCCTACTTAGATGATGTAAACTCTATTATAGTGCTGAATGTTATGTCAACATCCTTGAATGCTTACTTCAGTTTTATCATCAGTGTGATTAGGCTAAAAGCAAATTTTGCTAATGTACTGCCTCTGGATGAAATCCAGTCTGCACCTTCTCTGCTTGTGTTTACATATTACACAGATAATATTGGACATGTGCCCTTAAACTTTAGGTTGAGGCCCATCACTGACTAAGTATCCCCACTGTGACATGAACAGATTATTATCCACTGTGTCTATTAAACCTGCCTCATATAATCACTGCAGAAACATCATTTAAACATAACAACACCAGTGCACAGCAAAGCAGGCCTTGTTAAAGATAGCTGCCCCTCCATCCACTGCACCAGATATTTACTACATTGATTTAAATGGATGCAGGAAACAGCATTTATGGTTTTCTTCTTTACTGTGGGTTTCCTGTGACTTTGCTGTGTTCTTCCCAGACCTACTCCCAGACATTGTATAAACATGTGAGTAGTAGTTTTCTAAAATATGTTTAAAACATGTTTTTAATGGTCTCCAAAGTTAACTGCATCTATCAAAGGCTAATCCTAGAAATACACACACAAACACACACTACCAGTCATGATCGATTTTGTGCTCATTTTTTTATTTTTTTGACGAAATTGACTAAAAAATTTCACAGGTTTATTGAAATCATTGTTCAGAGTGATTCGCACCCCATTCTCACTTCTTTTGACAAACAGCCACGCTGCTCTCATTTACTTTGCACCATAACAGTTGGCGTGCAGTAGCTAACCTTTTGGGAACTAAGGGCTATAAAATGAACTCGTAGTGGCTATAAATATTATTGAGAGATACCAGAGAAGTATGAGTTGTAGCAGCCTATTCCCCTGTCCTTGACACTGCAACAGGGGGTCCTAGACTGCAGGTCTGAACCCCAGTCCCGAGCTATGAAGCCAGAGAGCTGATGGAAAAAAGTCTCCAGCGAGATAGTTTTATTGCTTTCTGGGCCTGCTGTCCCTTATGAGGTCATTTTAGAAGAATGTCCCAGAGAGTAAAGTAAAATTCAGGTTAGAGTACTTGACCTGTTGTTCTTACACCTAAAACTTTCCATTTCTTTAAACATGCAGAAAAGTAGCTTGAATTTCTTGTCTTGCCTCACTGAAGTAGGCTCTGTGTACTAACAAGCATGGAGCTTGTAAAATGATGCAGAAAACAGTTTATACTAAATAACAGTGGAAGATCTAGCTTAGGGAAGAACTTCATTGCAAAAGTGAAAAGCAGTTGGAGTGGTAAAACAGACTCGTCTGGCACTACGAGCCTTGACTAAAGCAGTTCTGTATCAGGTTTTAGAGACTTATCCAAGTCTGCCAAATTTCATGAATCTGTGAAATAGAACAGGTTAACTTGGTGCTAATATACTTTGCTTTAACGCCAGTCAGTTTACTATTTTGTTTTTGAGCAGAGCAGGATTAGAGAGACACTATTTGGAGCCTTAAATGTCCTTCTAAGGGGTGCACATCCCTGTTGTTGAACTGGCTGAACAAAAGTTTGCAGTGGAGTGACACGTAGACACAAATCTGTCGCTTTTCAAAATGAGCCAGGTGCAGATTGTGGGCAAAAATGCTTATCTGACAAAATGAGATGTTTTCACTGGCTGTGGACAGTGTATGCAGTAGCTGCTGGGTAAATTTAACTCAGGTTGTCAGGCCATTTGTTATAAATACAGAAACACAATATATTCGCTAAGGGGGTTATAACACAGAAACAAAAAGCTGTGTTCATAATTCCACATTGTATGAGAGCTGCGGTATATTTCAGAGGTGATTAGTATACATTACGACTGTTGAACCAATTATGAATATGATTTGTGTTTGACAACTTATTGGATCAGGTCTGTTCTGGTTTGGGCTAGCTGCTTTACCTGACCTCACCTTTGTTGTACAATGTTCGCTCACCTCCAAGCTTTAGTAAAGAAGAGGACATCTGAGGACAAGGTGATTTATAATCATTTTCTTTTAATAGTATTTACAGAGTGAGCTGCAGTTGTTTTTGCTGACAGTGCTCGGCTGTCTGAGGGCCAGCCCTCCAAAAACTCTCTAATTTACTGAAGTGAGTAAGACCAGCATGAAAACAGGGTCCAGTTTTCTTCCAGCCTATTTCAGCTCATTTGTGGCAATTGTTGTTTTGGAGGAATGTCACTGAACCACACTTTAAAGTTCAGATTTTATCAATAGATTTTAAAAGTCTTGTAACTTTCATGTCAAATGTTCCACTGTCGTCAAAGTGTAATTCACCAGAGGGCTTGTTGTTCAGCCGCTCCAGTGGCTACTCAGAGCAAAACAATTGCTATGCTGGAACATGGAAAGTCTTCACGCATTCAGTAAGGAGATAATGCTTTGCGTGCAGCTTGAGGAAAGCATGAAAACACATTATACAACAGAATGCTTCTGTGTTTTTAAGGGACATTTTGTTAGTAACAACTGGTGAGCTGACTTTGATATATGATAGGGCTGATGAAAGGTTCTAGGCATGAGTTATATTAACTGGTTCTTAAAAATCTAAAATTCCAGCGTCATTATCCAAGTGTGTTGATTTATTGTCCACAGCTGACTTCCATTTATCTTTTTTTAGTCCTTCTCTGTGGTCACTTGCCCCTACATGTTATTTGACAACACAAAAGCAGTCTGTTGCCAGGGGCCTTAGTATTTCATACAGTGGCCATTAACTGGTATGTCGTGGGCATTTGTTGGTCCTGCTGTCTGTGTTGTAAAATGTGGAGAAGACGAGCTAAATATAAGCATGTATTGGATTTCAAGAAGCATGAAATGGTCATTGCTGAGAGGAGAGAGAGCACACTGCAGCCGTGCTCCCCAGGTTGTCCCAGGCCACTGGCTGTGATGGATTGCTGTCAACCCCTCCAGCAACACGCCATTTCCTGAGGTCACACCGCTGGAGGTTACGTCTCTCTGGAAGTCAGCCACCAGCGCTCTCAGTTCCAGGAAGAAAAACTCTGATCTAATACATCCTAGTCACTCAAACAGAGCCAAAGTGAAAATGTGAACGTTGGCCTGGTGATAACTAAAAGATGATTCTGCCAAGACAAACAGTGCTCATAGCGTGGGATGCTGTCTTTTGGTTTCCTCCAAGCTGTCTGCTAAAAAATATACTGCAGTGACCAAGTCTTAGAAGTGGTAGAACATGTCTTTATTGGACCCCTTTTTATTTTCTGTAAAAAGGCCTGATCCTCTCTTGTGAGGTAATTCTTACACAGGGGGATGTTTCTAATGATGTCACCCTGCAGTTTACTTGGATGTTAATTTCACACACTTGTTGATGGTCTGTGCAGCGTCTGACTTCTTATCAGAGGCTGGAAATGTCCAGCTACAACTGTTTCTGCTTAAGTAGAATTTTTCAAGATTTTGTGGCTCGTTTTTCCATGTCACTTTTTTTAGGTACAGTTACATTTTTATTAGTTGTTACTTTTGAAAGTGAGAATTCCTTACATAGATTATGTAGAAGCTTTGTTTATGTTCTCAAAAATTATAGGAGTTAAGTTTTCCTCTGTTGAGTGAAGTCATTACACTTCTTTCAAAATCATGACCACAGTTATAGCATAGCCCAGTGTGTTGGAGGATGAAGAGAGTTGCAGGGGCCTTTCGTTTTCCCCGTCTTTCCCGTTGCCTCTGCTTTGCAAAGATATTTATGACTTTAAATTTCCATCCCGTCTCATTCCAGGCCGGTGACTGATGGTGTTAGGAGGTATTTGTGGATTAAAGCTTATCTTGAAGTTGAGAAATACTAGCCCTGCAAACCTCTGCAGATTGGAGAACAGATGTCAAAGACACTTATACAACTTGAACTTTAAAAAGTCATTTTACAACCATGTGATTACAGACATAGGGCCATGGGACATCTGGTTGACAACAGGGACCAAAAGTGTGGTTTGGTCTCTCTGTTTTCAAGTTCAGTATCCTCGCTCCCAACATTGTCTTCATCTTTTCACGTACTTGGTTTCAATACATTCAAATATCTTTGTAGTATCTTGCAAATATTAGTAGTATTTTTTTTGCTACCTACAAAGTTATCCTTTATACTCCGAGGACATGTACAGGGGCATCACTTAACCTGCTACTGAACATGGTTTCTTTTAACCTACAATATTGCATGTATGCTAGTTGCCCCACTGGTGTTTTTGCAGATACCCTGAGGTTCTTACCTTGTTGTTACTGTCTCTGTCTTTGGCATGAGAAAAAAAACCTATTGACCAGTTGTCTTGCACAGTATGGCTTGTATGTAAGAGCAGCATTAACAATTACCTGTCCAACAAGGCAGTAAATGTCAGTGGAGTGGTGACTGAACAACTGTCTGTCTGCCAGGTTTTGGCCTCACTAATAGAGTCGACACTAAATATCCTGAGGGGGTAGCAAACCTGCTCACGCTGTCAAATATTCAGCGTGGTATGTGTCTTCAGTTTGGTGCTGAGCAGATACCATATGTTTAGCTTTTAGAGCTGGCTGCTGCTGAATGTCGAGAGGCAAAAAAAAAAATCAGTACACTTATTGTTGTAAAATCACAACGATGAGGAAGGTGGGTTTGTCACTATGGACAACACCTTTCACATTACACTTGGTCATTTGAGACAATTTTAATATAAAATATTCATTATCACGTCTTTAAATTGGTGTTTATACTGTACTTCTCCTTAGCACCAAGGGTTTATGTAATCCTCAGTTTGCACACAGTAGTAGTTAATAAATTATGCATGGTTAATACATGTATAGCTCAGCATTTGCACTTAACTACTGCTACCAGTGTCCTGCTTTCTTTTATTTTACTTGACCTTGTTCTGTAAATGTTTATATAATAGTTTTTATTTATGTGGATCTGGAAAATCATTTTGTTTGGAAAAAATGTGAAATGTGAGGAACACAGCAACTCTGGCGTCTGTAGTTCTGTGTTCATCCCTGGACTGATGTGAAAAATATTAATCATAGAATCAACCCCAGAACAGTAGCTTTAAGACGTTGTGTGGAACCAAAGACCTGCGTGGTTTCCCTCTTGTTTTTCACCATGTGGTGATCTTTTCACCTCTTTCCATCCATGTTAGGATTTTATACAAGTCTCTTTTCCCCTCTCATCTGCAGACCCAGCGAGTAATGGTAGGAAGCAGGGCTTGGCTGGGGCACTGGGAAGCAGGATGGATGGAACTACTGTGGTAAGTGTTGTGGTGATGAAGTCAGCGTCTGGCCTGCATTAAAACTCCACCAGGCGTATGGACTCACACAACAGCTACATTCCAGTCAGTGTGTTTAGAACACAAAGCAGCGTTATCCTAGATATCAACAAGCTGGTCTCTTTTTACATTTCCTGCAGGTAAATGTTAGTAAGAATGAGCAGTGTGGGTGGTTGGCACAGTGGGGTTGTCCCAGTGATGAGATCATTGGCTGTATAGTCAACAGTCTCATACAGGGCTGTAACACTGCTCCAAAAGGCTGATGTTTTTGGCAAGCTATCCCTTTAGGTGTGCAGAAAGTATTGTCAGGCTGTCTGATTGAAAATGATGGAGTATACCACACCGTGTCCTTGTTTTTTATTCCCCTGCTTAGAGGGGTCAGCGCTTTGAGGGCAATGCTCTGTTTAAGCAGTATCTCATGCTGGTGTGAGCTTTTGTCATGCTGATGGACACTGACACTCTCCGGCCCCATGTATCAGCCCGTGTTAGTGCTTATACTAAAGTGTCTTCCTTAAACAAAAGTTTAAACATCACAGATCCACACGTTATAAACAACCAGCTTTCAGCTTTTTAATACACAAATGACCCCAAATTATTGTTAGTGTGCTGTGTTTGCATTATTCCAAACTTACTTTTTTTCCACTGACCCACTTTTTAAAGATTTCTATTTCACTGCTACTATGGCAACACATAAATATTATCATCACCACCATTGCATCCTTTTCATCTGTGCAAGTTTACTTCCAGCAGGCCACAGGGTGATGTACTGGGTGGGAACATACCACACATGTATTGGAGTATCACATTTGTTGGCACTATAGCCGTATAAAGAGAGAAATTTAATATGTCATCTTGGAGTACAGTTTCACTAATTTGTCTCCACACAGGAGTGGCATGTTGACAAGGTGTGTGCTAGCAAATCTATTAAGACATTGAGCCAAAAATCCTCAAATTCGTACTGCAGCCTGATTACATTTGAATTTCTGGCATTAGATGACCCTCATCATGTGCTAATTAACAAGGACAGGAGATACAGTGTAAGGCTGTTGAATGGATTGGGATCTAACCACTACTCTGAGCTTACTTTGACTATAGTCAATGCACCAGACAATCTAGTCTCAATGTGGCCTATACACTCAATACTTTGTGCAGCAGTGTCCAATACGGCTGCTGTGACTTCTGCTCTTGGAGTCCTAACAGACTGTCCAAATTCTCCACTACACTTTCACTGTTGGTTCTCCATCACCCAATTATAGTATTACTCAGCCTCTCCACACCGAGTTACAGACAGTAGAGTTATAACTGTCTGAAGCTGGGCATTACTCATGTTCATTCATGTTCCTTCAAATCCAGCTTCTTGTGTGAACAAAAACTGGCCTCATTCATTTTCATTTTTTTCCCTTTTTTTTCCTGATGTTTTGCCATGGTAGTTTTGTAACGTGGCAAATCAGTGAATCTGTCTTTGACAGCAGAAAAATACTGAATTGCAGCCTGCCACAGTATCATTTCTAAATTCAGTGGCTTGACTTGTAATGCAATGACCAGCAAGACACATTTTTGGATATTTGTTGGCTAGTTCTAACCTTGACATAATATATTAACACTTCAATATGTAAACACTATTTACATATTGAAGATGCTGAGCAGCATTAACATTCACTTGCCTTCATCTAACAAATGACCAATGTTCACTCACTATTTTGCTCTCCACTTACTCCAAAGGGAAATATCTTGCTACACTGTGCTACCAGCTAACTTTGTCTGTGTGCTTTTTGCTGCTGGCCAAGCCACCGAGTCATAACTGGCTCATAAAGCCAAAACAATGACTTGAAAGATGTGGAAATGATTTGTAGAGTTTAGAATTGAATTATTATTAATATTAATAATAATAATGTTGTGTTTAAGAACCATTTCATATTGAACCTCATATATGTATGTGTGTATATATATGTATGTTCAAACTGTGAGCAGTTTGTCCTGGTGTATAAAGGAGCATTAGATCTCAGGCAGAATATAGATTAAAATGTTTGGCAAGACTTTGACTCCAAGAATTCTTTGTTTGCTGGTTTAATTTGCTGCAGGGTCCATTGCTTTTACCTGCTAATAGGCAGCAGTGTTGTGCTCATTAGTGAGAGGAGCACAGCGAGTCCCCATTTCTTCTGACATCCTGACTGTGTAAAGCAGTAGGGGAGATGGTACAGGTAGCCATTGCTCAACCTTAAGCATTCATTCTCACTAATACTTGGCTTTTTGTTTTGTTTTTTTAAATGGAAAAGACCTCCTGTCGGCTTTGCAGTATATTCCACACATGGAGGGATTTTTGTGAAGCTTGATGAAACCTTAATGAATGACCAGTTTCCACATTGGTGTTTTGTCCTGCTGCTTTACTCAACTTGTCCTTTTCTTTTTCTTTTTGATGTTCTCTTCAGTTATTTGCTTGTTCTATTTATACCTGCTAAAGTTACTGCCCATAGTTCAGAGATATTAGGTACACAGCACGAATTGTTTTAATTAGCTTCACATAGAACCACAGTCAAAAAGAATCAAGTTTGTTATGAGAGGCTGGCAGTTCTTATGTTTGTTCTTTTGCAGCACACCACAAAGAACACTTCTATTTACAAAGCATATTTGAGAGTAAATTTTGTCATGACAGTAATGACGAGCATTGCTGTGCAATGGAGATCTTTACACTTTAGAGAGCATGTGAGGTTAGCTGACCAATATTGGTAACGTTTGACACTCAGCAACGGCATCTGTTCTTTCACAATCACTAGTTACTTCTTAAATCCACGGTAAGCCTAATGACCACATCACACAAACAGCAAAAAGCAAAACAACTCCAGGCAACTCCTCCCCACACACACACACAGACAAAACACTGAAGCATCAACAAACACACTTTCTCGGTACAGCTCAGGTCAGCTCGGTTTGACTCATTTCAGGGAAATGAAGAGCAAAAACATCTAAAGAATGAAGTTCTGCATTACAGATGGCCAGTTTTATAAGCTTTTCAACCTTGCCAGTTACTTGTATCAGTCAGGCCAGGCGCCGATTTACCTCCATGTGCCGCCATAGAAATGCTGTAATGTTGAATTCCTTCCTGTAGAGAATAATCTGTTCCAATGTTTTTTTTTTTTTTTTCCTCAGCTTTCACAACCAGCATCCTGACACCTGGCAGCGATGACAGCAGCACAGTCACAAGACCTGATCTCCCTGACCAAAAAGAACAGCTGATATATTACCTGAGGTAACTAACAGATTTGTTATATTGAGATCAATTATTACTATCTGTCTAAAGCGTTCTTGATTTAAGCATCGAAAGACCAAAGACTGTTGTAGGATTACTGTAGGAACACAGAGCACAGCAGTTTGATTTATCCCATTAAACCACAGACTGTGCAGTATATAAAGATGGATGACGTGACAGCCCATCTAGAAGTTGAATGCCCTCTGGTGGCTGATTTCAGTACTGTCATAAACTCCAGCCCTTCTATGTTGGCATCTGGGACATGAGCCAAACTAAAAATTACAAACAAATTATATTTTTCCAGAAGTTGATTCCCATCATTTAGGTGGATATTTTTGTGGTCATTTTCCTGATAAGTTTGTGTCGATGCATCTCAGATGATTGATGGCTGTAATTAGCAGCCTGATAGGCCTCACCTCTGGTCACTACTGCACAGAATCTGATTGCAAAATGTGTTACTGCAGCTGCCATCTTGCATTTGGGGTTTACTTTTGCACAGTGGTAGTAGGTGGTGACACGTCATTCATCTTTATATACACTCCATGATTGAAGGCAGTCCGCTCTCTTGGATCCCTGACAAACAGGATGTATCAAGAATGAGTCCTAACAGAGTAGGAAGTAAATCTTGTAAAGTTTACTGAAGATTTAAGTCGAAATGGCATAAAATAGTCTAAAAGACTGATTTGCATCTGATTATAGCTGGAACCTAATTCATTACTGTTATTGCCATGTCTGATTAGATGTATGTATGTATGAACTCACCCCATTGGTTAATAACTGTTCCAACATTATTGTTTGTCAGATGCAAAATGATGTTTGTAAAATGTTCATGTATATTCATAACAGGATATAACCAAGACTGATTGGGACAAGGGTACAGCAATAAGACAAAAATGAAAGTGTTGTTCATTTTATTTCTACAAATATTTGACATTTACAGCAAAAGAGAAATATTTGTTTAATCTGCCAGATTAGGACAAACATTGTTACTGCAGCTGTGAAGCATGTTATGGTTTTTGATAACTTCCCCTGTGTTTTGTACATTGATGGCACATGATTGATTACTTTTATTAACACCAACTATTACAAATGTTGAAATGAGAATATTAAAATCCTGCATGTAGTGTCATAATTCCAGGAAATACATGCCATCTAGTAGTTAAATACCACACTGCAGTAACTTTAAGTGCAGCCCAACTGCGGCATTTGTAAATAACTTTCTGTAGCAACACCAGCACCCGTTAAAAACACTTGAGTACATTCAGAATAGCACCTTGACTTTTTTTTCAAATGATAAAAAACTGTTATAAAAGAGTACAAAGGCACACACTGTCACCAGCTACCGGCCACCGTTACAGTCACACTGAAGGTTTTTCATCACAACGCCAGCAGATCTTCTGTGAGACTGTTTGAACCCAGTGATGAGTTCAGTTGACTTAATAAATTATAGCAGGGAGAAACAGCTGTAAAAAAAAAAAAAAAAAAAAAAAAAGTATTTCCATGTGCTGGCAGCACCCATTTTCATATGAGAATCTGTCCCAGAACTAGATATTCAACATCTGAAACTAACGTATGAAGTGAAAGCAGAACATAAACAAAATCTGGCAGTTTCCGATGGATACTAAATAACGTCAGTGCTTAGTTTACAGTACACTTTTTACCATTCTGTATTTTCAGATATTGAAAAATGCTCTCGGCATATTTTTTTCTAAAATCCAGCAATGCTCTCAGTTCAGAGTTCTTCAATAGAGTAGGCTCTGCTCTGTAAGTAATTCAACAGATCACAGTGAAGGCAACTTTTTTTTTTTTCCTTTTCTCTTACACAACTTTTTCCCACTATGAGTTTTGAGTCACAGTCTGGGAAACACATCCACATACTATCCATGTGCACCTCATCTTGTACATTAATTTCTATGCAGGGATATGTCCAAGGCACAGGGTTTTGGGGACTTGCCTTGTGTCCGAGAGGCCACCAGGGGGCAGAGTCATCTTCAAAGCAGCACCGAGGCTCAGTAGGGGTACGGTGAAATGGAGATGTAGATGATGAATATGCTTTGGTAGGTGATGCGGCCCTGCACTGAGATGGTGGTGGCCTGAACTTTGAGCCGCACTAGTCCTGATCTGTCCAGAGTCTTCCGGGTGAAGATGATCCCCCTGCCTGTCTCGTCTCTGATGCCAAATACCTGTCCCATCGCCTCTGTCTCCGATTCTTGTTCGAGTATGGTAAAAGACGTACGCTCTTGCAAGATGCCAGACTCTGAGAAAGCAGACAGTCGTACCACGTTGTGATTGGCTGGAATGCCAGAGGGAAGAGTGAGCAGCTTGTACTGCAGGAGCAGAGTAGAGCCTCCTGTGGTGCAGTCCAGAGAGCAGGGCCTGTAGCAAGTCCTTTTAAAGTCAAGAGGAAGGAGAAAAGCGTCACTGAAGGAGTAACATTAAATTACATAATAGCTACAAAACATGCATGTGTACAGTCTGATCACTGTGTTGAAACACTGCAATATTTTTTAATTGTGCAATTTACCCAGGGCTTCCTCCACTCTGATAGGATGCAGGGCAGGGCGTGTCCAGGCACTGATATCCTCCTCTGGTATTAAAACACATCTGATTGTGTTTGCACTGGATGCCTTGTTCTACACACTCATCAATGTCTAATGGTAAAGAAAGAGGATCAGACCTTAGCTGCAGTTTTTAAAGGACGGGTGAACTTTATGCAGCCTGCAGATCGTTTAATGAGACTCTTACCTTTACAGGTTCTGCCATTGGGCAGGAGCTGGTAACCAGGGGGACACAAGCACTGGAAACTGCCTATGGTGTTTCTACACTCATGTTGGCATGGCTTCCTCTGCAGACACTCATCCACATCTGCACAGAGAGGAATGTAAGTAGAAGCTCTGCAAGCCCTGCAAGCTCTTTGTCTACGAACTAGTTTTGGAGGCACACTCACCAACACATGTGCCGTCTCTGTTGGTGTACCCCACAGGACAGCTCTGCCTGGTAGTGCGAGATACTCCATGGGGACGGGAAAGGATCGGTCTGCCTAGAGACGACACTAGCTGTGGACGGAGCCTTGCCAGGACTCTGGTCCCATTCGTAAACGTTTGCCCTCTCTCCAGCCCCGCACAGGAGCGGCCGTCCCCAAGCAGCACAGTGCCAGGAGGACACAGGCACCTAAAGCTTCCAGGAACATTACGGCACTGGTAGGCACAAGGGTTTGGTGTCTGCAGGCATTCGTCAATGTCTGAAAGGTGAAACAAAAACCCAGGTTAGTTCTAATGTGTGCTCTCCATTAGAGCAGGGCTGAGGTGTATCAGGGAACAGACATACCCAGACATGGGAGGCCTACTCCCTGTGATCTGTATCCTCTAGGACATACACAGCCATAACCTCCGATTGTGTTTTGACAGATCTGAGTGTACCGACACATGTGACTTCCATCCTGGCACTCGTCAATATCTGAAAAAGAGGTAGTTGATAGCAGCATCTGGCATTAAACACATTGTACCTGCTGCATAGGGTCACAGTTTCTGTAGTTCTCATCAAACTTTAATTTGAATTGAAAAAATGTTGTGGGTTATACTTGATACCTACAATATAATAATTACAGCCATCAGTGTAATAATAACTACAGCCAACAGTGTGACTCCAGAAAGTATTGTGACCCCTGCACTTTACACCAGGTGGTGGCCAGTTATTTCCCATCATTCTCCACTCGGTTACCCAGAACAAAGTGCAAGAATATTTTTCAAAATGTATTAAGAGTCAAAAGCTTCTGTTAAGGAATGCCAAATTGTTGACACACACTTCAAATCTGCCAGGTAGAAGTGGACAAAGTGGCCCAATCCGACTTCAGTTTGTACTTACTGCCAATGGGAGCTCTACACACCTCTGAATTAAAGGTCTGAGTACTTCTGTAAATTGGAGATTTAAGTCTTTGATTTTAATGCAGTGGTAAAAATGTCGTTATAAGTTGTTAGTTGGTGGGTAAAAAGTGTTGTTTTCTACATTTCTGAGTAAATCTTTTAGACATATAGTGAAGGGCATGAATATTTTCTGAAGCCACTGAGCGTAAGAAAAACAGGCCTGTAGCTGAAGTGACTGCACTGTTGAGCTCATGCCAGTGGTGCTGGAACAACAGTGACCCCCAGTGTTTCTGAAAGCAATCGTGTGAAACCTGGTGTTTCAGAACTTACAATGCACTTTGCTGTTGGTAGAAACTGCCAGTATTATCACCGAGGGTCCTGCTGCTTCCCACTGATTACAGCGCACACAAAACCAGGCAGTGTTTTAGAGGTGTGAACCAAATCTATAAGCCCCTCATGGCTGAGAGGCATGCCTGATGCTGCTGTCATAAAAGGACTGCAGGAATGATTTATGTGGGAAAATGGTACATTTAGACTCACCCATGCAGGCTCCATTCTCTGCTTTGGTCATGCCAGCTGGGCAGCTGTCAAAACACTGATATCCTCCCTCTGTGTTACGGCACTGCTGGTGAGCTGGGCACACATTTCTCATGCACTCGTTTATATCTGTCAAAGTGCAACCATTGCAACACTGTCAGTTACCACCTGGCTCAAAGGATATTCCACTTATACAGATATTACAATGGGTGTTTTAATACTACTACTACTACTACTACTAATAATAATAATAATAATAATAATTAATAATAACAATAATAGTTAATAATTTTAATAATAAAGTCAAAATAGTGACTGACCAATGCAGCGATGCCCTGACAGCTGGTATCCAGGGTGGCAGATACAGCGGTAGGAGCCCAAAGTATTGAGACACTGATGCTGGCACGGTGAGATAGAGGACTCCTGGCACTCGTCCACATCTGGAAAACATAATGGACACATCTGGCTCAGTCAGTCTACTGCAGACATCCAGTGTATGGTAAGAACTCTGATACTTCTTGTTGATTGTAGCAGGTGCCAAAATAATTGTTCAGTGGCAGAATTTGTTAACGCCTTAAATGAAATGTTGAGCACAGAAGTCAACAACGATTAACAGTGACTTGCCTTCACAGCTGGTTCCTGTGATGCTGGGCTTAAACCCTGGTCCACACTTGGCCTGGCAGCGATATGTGCCCACTGTGTTGACACATTGCTGGTTGTAGTGGCACATGTATGAACCCTGGGAACACTCATCAATGTCTGGGATGTAATAAAACAAAGATGTAGTAAAACAAAGGTATGAGGCCAAAGGCTGAGGCAGTGAGGGTGTAGTTAACTTATTATCACAGAAAGTCCTGCAGCCATGTCTCCTTTGGGCTCACCTTGGCATGTATTGTTCTCTGTGGAGATGGTGAAGCCAGAGGGACAGGCACAGGAAAAGCCTCCCATGATGTTGTTACAGGAATGAGAGCAGGGAGACTGGAGCGCACATTCATCTTCATCTAATATGAGCACAATTAAACATAATGCTAACACTGGCACTGTTACAGACTTTCTAGCATGACGAGGCATAAAAAAAGCAAAGCAGCATACCGGCACAGTAGGACGCTGTGTCAAGAATGAAACCTTTAGGACAAGTGTCTTCATAGGCGTCTGCAAATGAAGAGTTCAGTTAGTGTTAGCTGTTTGAACATTCACATCCAGGATTTCATATGATGTAGTGATGGTGAAGTTTTAAAGACCTGGTATGAGAAGGCTGGCAGTAAGATGGAAATCCAAAGTGAGAGTGAACATGTTGTAGACACTACTGATCCCAGAGACATTGAGCAGCTGGAGCAGAGGGCCCTGGCGTTCCTCTTGACCCTCATAAATAATGGTGTGATTACATCGCAACACCATGGGGTTTCCTCCTCTCTGGTGGGTCTGTGAGGACCACGAGTACAGCTGCCCTTGGCCTGTCTGCACATATGACTCCTCAAAGTCCTGCAGGACCCAAAAGAATTCAGATCAGAAAAACTGAAGAAGAACTTGTGTATGTCTACAAAAGCTTAATGGAGTATGTTCCTCTTTAATACACAGCAGTGACTGGACCTGTAGGCTCAGATGAGATGATGCGATTGAAGGAGGCACAAATCCATTAATGACAACATCGATTAGTAGAACTCCCTCAGAATCCAGACCTCTGGCAACATGCGTCAAACGAAGGATCTCCCCTGTTAAGATATTTTTAAAAACACAATAATATCACCGGTTATTTTCAAGCACAAAGGAACATACTGAGAGTCTGCAGAAGTAATAGCCGTCAGTGCATAAGCTTGTGAATGTCAGTCGAAGTAAGTGGAGCCATCTGCTGGTGGTTTCTAAATAGTCAGTAGTCACAGTAAAAAACTTTGTAATATGTGTGTGTGTATGTTTTTTGTTTTTTTTAACACTCACTCACCATAATTTATACCAAGGTTAGCATGGATGCTTGAATTAATACATGGGCAAAGCCTGCATAACTCACCAGTGTCAAACTCCAGCTGAGACTCCTGCCTGAACTGGCCCTGAGTGAAGGAATAGCCATTTCTGGTGGCACCAGTCTGCAGCACCGTGGTCCAGTACAGGGGGGCAAACACTGACACCAGCACCCGCAGCAAGGGACCTACCACAAAGCAGCATCAGGCTTTGGCCTCTTACAGAAATACACTATATGCAGCTGAAAATGAACTCTCCTATCATTTATTTAGTGATGTGGTAGTTTATATATACACATACCAGTGCCTGCTCTGCAGCATTATTACATTTACTTGGAGATCCTTTCTTTCTAGACATGTAATGTCTAGAAAGAATTACTGTACTGTGGCCATACTGTACTATGTGCAATCACTCACCCACACTGGGGGGGACGTTGTCCAGGTGGACCTGGAGGGTGCTGCTTCCCTCTTCCACATTGTCTGTAATATTGGCCTCCAGGAAGGACACCCCAAACTCCCTCTCGTTCACCATTCCTATCAGGCTGCCTCTGGTCTTACGAGGAGTCTCTCCTTTCATCACCAAAAATAGCTTACATGCACTTCAACATTTCATAATTATTGACAACAGCAACAGGTTTCATGTTAATAAAAACTCTGTATTGCTTTGAATTCAGTGACAAAAACCAGCCACAAGGAAACTAAATTAATTCTTTGACCCTAAAGAATTCTAATTTACCAATTAATAATGATGGAATAAACAATTTTAACAGCATCTCAAGAGGATACTTGGAGTACATTCATAAATTAAATAAAAAAGTAAGGAACACAGTTTCATTCCATGATAAGAAATGTCCTTTTTAAAGAATAGTGATTAGAGGATGACAAAGTAGACAGTCACACCTGGACAAAGACCAGCTTGACATCTCCTTGAGTCGATACTGGGGCCACCGCACGATCGGCCACCATTAGCTGGTTCTGGGTTGTTGCATAATCTTACTCGTTCTTGAAAGCCTTGTCCACAGGTGCTGCTACAAGGACCCCATTCCTCCCAGTTAGAATAACCTCCATTGACTGTTAGAAGAGAGGAGGAGAGTATCGTTTCAGGTCTAGATTATTGTGAAAATAAGAAATGAGGAACTTACAGAACATTTTCTGAAGTGAAAAATCAAAGCAACATGAGACGGGAATATGCCTTTACATCAAAGATTTGACAAATAAAAGAATAAAAGACATGTTGGGAAATCTTTTTTGAAATAGTTTTTAGAAGAGGAAGCCAGACTGAGAAGTAAAAAGATATTATTGGCGTATGGTTTTGTATTAATTTCATATCTTGTTACAAAGTGTGTAAAGATGAGCACAGAACTCACTCTGAACTTTGAGACTAATGGTTCTCTCAGCTGTTCCAGCCTCACTCTCTGCCACACACTGGTACTCTGCTTCATCTGCAGCCTGTCGATAAAACAGGAAGAGGAGGAGAGTTTGATCTAATTGGCACTCTGAGGAACAGTTATCCTCTGATAGAGCCACAGACCTGTATTTTAGATCACATATAGTTTTATGGTAAAAGAAAGCTGACATTACAGCATACAGCTGACATTTTCTGCTGGGCAGTTGTGACTTTATTCAATTGAATTGTTTGTCATAATCGTTATTTATTGAAGCAGATAAAGAAAATTTCACATTAGAGCGCTCTGTGGGAAGGACAGTCATCTGTCTGTGAGAAAGTCTCAGCTGCAGGCTGTGCAATTACAGGAGCAGTTAGAAAGCTAACAAGGTTACCAGCCAAGGAAAGAGGGGCAGCCTCCTGGAACATCCAGCTCTCTGGTCCTAATGCTGTTAGCCTGTCTTACTCAACTCAATCTGATTTAGGTGGGAGAAGGACACAGTAGGACAGCCAAGGGGACTGCAGATTTAGTTTGGCTGGAAGGAATACCACTTCGTTGTTTAGACATTTATTGATGTAACTAGTTTGCTCATGGAGGCTGATTCATTAAATCCTGAGTGACACTGTTTAAAATAAGTTGTCTATAGGGAAGGTCGCTACTGTAAATCTGAAAGGGGCAAAGTAAACTTTATATTTACAGTGATGCTGTAAATGACCAACGATCCATTGTGAAGTGTTTGCATTCGGAGGGAGCGGAGTAATGGTTTTCCATCTCGGAGCCAGCGCAGGACAGGGCTGGGCTCTCCGTGAACTGGACAGTCGAGCACAGCTGAGGCACCCTGGATGACGGTCTGAGACATCTGAGCTTCACCCTTCAGCACTGGAGGCTCTGGAGGAACATAGCACACAGACCATAACTATGAATCAAGTCAGTCTGATTGTCTGTGCAAAGTTAAATGAGTTCATTTAGAAAAAGCTCACCTCTGATGCGGACAAATGACAGCGCTCGGATGGAGCCCACACTGTTTTCAGCTATGCACACGTAGGTCCCAGCATCACTTGCAGTCACGTTCTCAATGATGATGGAGCTCCGACCAGCATCATCTACAGTGGCACCTAGAACATTTTTCATCATAAAATTGTTTTGTTTTGAAACGAAATGCTGCCTTAGTTTAAACACTGTGACAGCAACACTGAAGCAGACACGTTGAACAGGACTGTCACAATGGAAGTGCAGAACTGTGCCGATACCTGGGTACGGACTGTTGTTGACAGTCCAGGAGATGACAGGAGAAGGTGTTCCCTGGGCATGGCAGAACAAAGCCATACTTTGGCCTTTGTTCAGGGTTGTATCGCCTGGCAGCTCCTTGAAGGCAGGCCTCATGTTGATGGACAGGTGGATGTCTTGTCTCACAGTGCCTGCTGCGTTGGTAGCCACACATGTGAACACACCAGCATCTCCTGGCTGTGTGCAGAAAGCAGTCAGAATCGATTCTCATGAACAGACTTGGGCAGACTTGGTGAGGAATATTTGATACATTGAAGAACATGGATCGTACCTCAGCTCTCTCGATAATCAGCTCTCCTGACCGCAGGACAGTGAATTTGCCTGGTAGGTTCGGCATGGTGGCACCATCCTTTTCCCATGATACTCTGGGTTCTGGTGAACCCTGAGCAGCACATGGTAGCAGCGCCTGAAACCCTTGAATGACTGACAGTTCGGTCTGCGCAGTTGGAATCATGGGCGGAACTAAAAACCAACATCATCGTGAGCTTAAATGAGCATGTTATAATAGTTTTACTTTACATTGTGGAAAAACTGATTAACTCACCTTGAATAACCAGCCTCATATCATGGCTGGCTCTGCCGGCGAGGTTTTTGGCAGTACAGGTGTAAAGGCCTGCATCACTGCGCTGGGTAGATGCAATTGCCAGAGTTCCATTGGCAAAGACATGTACATGAGTGCCGTCAACCACGGGCCTCCTCTCTTTGTGCCAAGTAACTTCAGGTTGAGGCTGCCCATCAGCTACACACTCCAGACTGACTGGCTGGCCCAGCACTGCAGTGTACTCCACACGAGGCACACTCAGCACCGGTGGAACTGGCAAAACATTTGTTGACTTACAATTGTTAGAAACTACATGGGAATGGGGGGGTTCTATTATTGCATGTTACATATAATGTGACCAGAAGGAATAAGCACAGATAAGCTGATCTGTGAGATAGAAAAGCTCATGTTACCTTGAAGAACTAGTTTGGTCCTGCCCACAGAAACACCAGCTTCATTCTTTGCCAGACACTGGTAGGTCCCTGCATCACCCAGCGTGACCCGAGAGAACTTCAGCGCTCCATTGGAGAGCACAGTCAGCCTGTGGCCTGTGATTGAACAAGACAGTCACATGAGCAAAAACACCTGATGTCTTCTGTAGTCCAGTTTGACTGAGCTGCTGACGTGACAGTACTGTCGTCCAGACTGAAAATAATGTTAGTAAGTACCATTTAAGATTGTGCAAGTATTTTACATACTGTTACCTGCTGCGATGGGGACTCCCTCTCTTTGCCAGGTGATGGATGGTCTGGGAAAGCCTTGGACCTCACAGGGAAGAACTGTCCCATGATGCAACACCACCTGCACTTCCTCTGCCATTGGTCTGATCTCTGGAGGCTCTAAGTACATAAAGAACATATTATATTATCATATGGTTTAATATGTTTCACTATTAAGTATTCCAACAGGCCTGTAGCCTGAGCACACCTTGCACTGTAAGGGAGATGTGTTTGTGAGCCACTCCAGCTGGGTTGCGTGCTGAACATGTGTATCTACCAGCATGACTTGGCATAGTGGCAGTGATCTCCAACAGTCCTGTATGAAAATGAATAGAAAATACAGTATAATGTCACATTTGGTGAGCAAAAAAACATTCCTTAGTCCTGTGGCATTTTTATTCCAGTAGACCATAATAAACACTAATGTAAAGAGCTGAGAATTGTTCCCTAGTCTTACCGGTTGGAAGGACACGATAACTTCCTCCCCTGGAGCCCAGTTTGGCCCCACCCTTCGTCCAAGTGACAGTGGGCTGAGGACGTCCTTGTATGTGACAAGGGAGGACCACAGGAGACATTTTGACGGCCGTAACTGTTGTGACGTCATCTTCAATATGTGGTGGGACTAAAAGAGGAAACACCAAATTCATCAGATCAGCCAGTCAAATGTCTTTCTACAGCCTGCTTTTGTACTACACTCAGCATCAGTACCTTGCAGGATGACCTCGATGACCCTGCGCTCCTCTCCAACATCGTTGACAGCAGTGCACTCGAAGTAACCTTCATCCTCGTTAGATGGTGACAAAAGAACCAGGGACCCAGAGGACAGTAACCTGAACAGAGAGGCTCGACAGCATCAGCTTTCAAGTCCTTAAGAGCTGTGTGAGCTGTGTTGCATGTACGCGCTGTATTCAAAGGCAGTCCCAGACACAGTTCTTTACCTGTACGCTCCAGGCTGCTGACTGATATCAAGTGGAGTGCCATTTCTCTTCCAGGACACTTTAGGAGGAGGTATACCTGTAGTCTCACAGCTCAGCACAGCCCTAACCCCTGTGGTTACTGTCACATTGAATGGACCCAGGCTGATTGAAGGGCCCACTGATAAAAGACAGAACAGTTTCAGCTTGATAGACATGCTGACCAGTGACTGACTGTGTTAAAGCAAAACAGCTTATGGAAAACTCTAAACAAGGACACACTGGTAATCTAAACTGCTGTCATGCTGCCTGTGCTGTATAAACACTACCAATGGCATGAAGTCATTTCTTTGCCTCTATTTACCAAATACTCGCAGATCCATTCCCTGGTTGTCTGAGCCAGCCTGGTTGGAAACAGTGCAGTAGTAGCGACCAGCATCACTCAGCTGAACTCCATGGACACGCAAGGAGCCCTCTGATAGCATGGTGTATCTAAAACAAGTGCACGGTTCAAAAATGAATGGATAAATAGATTCTATCAAACATAAACTATTGACAGGCCCTGATGCTCAGCTTCAACATACTTCTTGTTATCCAGAGACACAGGGAAGCCATCTTTCCTCCATGTGACTGTAGGTGAAGAGTCACCTTCAACTTCACAAGGTAAGACTGCATCTTGGCCGACATGTGCAGTCACCACTGAACCGCTCTTCTTTATTACTGGGGGTACTAGATACGTAAAAAGAGGCATATCCATGCAGTGATTTGAGTTTAGCGTGAATAGAAGCTATTTTTTAAAAATGTAAATTATTTGATTATTGGTAAAAACACTTACAGAGAATCTCCACTGTGAAAAACAGACTGGTGCTTCCAGCCATGTTGGTGACCACGCAGCTGTACAGGCCGCTGTCCTCAGACTTGACTTCCTGTATCTCCAGGTACTGACCCCCTGCCAGACGCTGGGTACGATCACCCTGCTGATATAACAACAGGAGTGGAGGAAAAGAAACGTCTGTGAGCCCGGGGAGAGAGTTTCTGGCTCATTGCTGTTTTGGTTTGTGTTTTTTTTTGTTTTTTTTTTTCTTCACTGTACCTGGAGTTTGGCCTCATCCTTGTACCATTCAATATTGGGAGGGGGGTCACTGTCAGCCAGACACTCCAAAGTCAAGTGTCCATTAACTGGTACCGTCAACTTCCTCACATCACCAGAGCCAAGGACAGTTGGAGGAACTGAAACACAGCTGCTGATTTTAAAGTGGCTGGATGATTTCTAAAAGTTCTCAGTGTGACCACAAAATATACAGCTAGTTAAACAGATGTTGCCGTGCAGAACAGAAAAACTCAGATGCAAATCATGTGTTTGTGGAGAGAGTGGACATGATGAACGATAAACAAGGAACAGTTTGTGTCACCTTGGACTCGAACCCAGTGGTTTTTTCGATCCTCTCCAGCTAGACTGCCAGCCAAGCAGGTGTACAGGCCTGCGTCCTCAACCTTTAAAGAGACATTGTTTTTCTTCAAAGCAGTGTTTGGCAGAAAGATGTGCCACTATCACTTCTTCTGCTCCCAGATAAGGTATACATGTTTTTTCAATAAAGCCTCACCAGATCTCTGTAACTTTGCAGTCAGAGATCTTGTTGGTTTCTAATTTACCTGGACTTTGCTAATCCTAATGAACTGTCCATCCTGCTGAACAAGGTCAGTCCCTTCCAAGGGGCGACCATCTTTGAGCCAGCTGAGAGTAGGGGGTGGGACTCCCACAGCCGAGCACTCCAGCTCCAGTGGGCTGTCTACTGCAATGGTCAGCTCTTCTGGAGAGCTGGAGCTGGAGATCTTTGGAGGCTCTGCATTAACAAGCTGGATGATTAGACTCAGTTATGACTTTACCTTAGAAATAAAAGAACTATACATACTGTGTTGGGATTACCAAGCACGGTGAGGTTAAAACTCTTGGTGCTGCTTCCAGCCTGGTTACTGGCCACACAGCTGTAGAGGCCTGCATCTGAAGGAGCCACGTCAGGCAGCTGCAGCCGTGTCTCCTGCCCATCCAGCACTAGGTTTCTGTGAAGGGACAGTGGCTGGCTGTCCTTCATCCATGTAAGTGTGGGAGGTGGGACACCACGTGCCTCACAGGTTAATGTCACTAATGATCCTTGGACTACTGTCACCGGCTCCACTGGTTCAACATGATCCACACCTGGGGGCACTGTGGATCACACACACTCATATACACATCTGTATATAACCCTCAGACCCAAAACATTACAAACAGTAACAGCTGTAGAGGAACTCAGTGGGTGGTATATAAGATTGTACCTTGAACCTGAACATCATAGCTAAGCTCAGCAAGACCAGCTCGACTGCGTGCCACGCATGTGTAAACTCCCGAATCAGACAGCTGCACAGGAGAAATCCTTTTGAATACAGAAACAAAAGGGAACATTCAGCCTTTATCTCACCAATGAGACAAAAATGACCGTGTTTCAGCTTCTTCTATCTAAACTGACCTCAGCACAGAGTCACCAGAGAGGAGGCGAGTGCGGGCAGACAGGAGCAGGGGATGTCCGTTCTTCAGCCAGCTGATCTGAGGTGGAGGATTTCCTGCTGCCTGACACTCCAGAGTCACAGTGGTGTCCTGTGTGACCTGCACCTCTCTGGGAACAGTGGTCTCCCCAGAAATAGATGGTGGGACTGTGACAAATCAAAAAGAATCAAAACAATTCACTTAGAAACATGAGCACTAATAGCTATGCACAACAACATGCTGAAACTGACCTAGTACAAAGAGGGTGTAGATTCTGCTCTCCTGTCCAGCCGGGCTGACAGCCAAACAGGTGTATGTCCCAGAATCCTCAGGACTCAGCCTCAGCAAGGTTAGCGTGCTGCCATCAGTGGTTGAACTGCCGGGTTTCAAACACACATTAGATCTCCTCAACACCACCCACCACCATGTATTACTCTATCAATTTTTCCTGTTCTAAGTTAGCATCAATTATATGCCCACCCCACCTCTGAACCTCTGAATTATTTTCTCATCGTCCCCGTCCCACGATTTTCTCACAGTTACAGACACACACACACAAATTTGCTTTCTCTAACTGATGCTGTTGCAGTGTCCGTGAAGCTACTGAACAGCTGTAAAACAGCTGCTCTTACTGTTCCCCATGACGGAATTAGGCAGGGGACTCCATTTGTCTGTCTGCACATTCTTCTGTAATGCATCGTCGGTGACGATGATGATAATTAACACTAACACTAACATTTCCCAAACCTTCAGGGAATAGTGTTGATGGAATCTTTTATTGCTTGTAAAATAAATTCAGCAGTGTTCTGCTGAAAATATTACTACTACTCCATTTGATTCTGTGTGCATTTAAAGAGCAGGCAGTGACTGTAAATGAGTTACGTGATATGATGGTTCTCTGATCCCCCTAAAGTCACTCCGTCTTTCAGCCAGCTGAGGCGTGGGGTGGGGATTCCAGTTGCTCTGCACTCCAGGACCACTTCCTCTCCCACAGGTGCACTCACATCAGATGGGCGGATGGAGTCCAGAATGGTGGGTGATACTGAGTAGGATGAAGAATTACTCATAAATCACACTCAAAATGATCAAATAATAATCCTCCAGGGTTATGTGTATGTCACTGTGTAGAGTTTGTAAACAACACTATACCCTGCACTGAGAGAGTGTAGTCTTTCTGTGCTTGACCCTCGATGTTCTTGGCCAGGCAGGTGTATATTCCAGCATGAGACAGAGTGAGAGGCCCCAGCTCCAGTCGGTTCCCTCGAACAGACCACTGCCACTGCAAACTGCTCTCTAGACAACAACCACATTCACTTAAACTAGCTTGCACACATGACAAGTCCATACTAGTTGTACCCCACCTACTACTGCCTTCCCCTTACCAATTGGAGTTCTGTCTTTAAGCCAGGTGATGCTGGGCACAGGGACCCCTGTGGCCTCACACAGCAGGGCCACGTGGGAGCCTAGAGTGTAGTTCAGAGACTCCTGGAGGGGCCCAGTAATAACAGGGGGAACTGTGGAAATAGATTTGTACAATAAAACCGCACATACTGAAGATAGTTTAGAGTTTAGGCAACAGAGATATGTTCACCATGAACTGTCAGTCTGAATGTCCTGTCTGCCTGTCCAGCCACATTGGACACTTTGCAGGTGTAGGTGCCAGCGTCTGCCATCTAGGAACCAAAAAACAAGGTTGGTGTGGTGAGGAAAGGAGCAGTTTGAGCAGAGGCTGCAGTCAAAGAGAGGTCTTGACTCATTCCTGCAAAGCCAGTTAGTACGTGGGCTCTGAGTCAGGTCATTTGATTTAAACAGGATTAAAATATACTTAGTTAAAAAATAGAAGGTGGAGCATCTTTATTCTACTCAATGAGAGTGAAAGAACATGTATACCTCAGACTTTTAAATAGTTTCTGTATAGACTCGGAATACCTGTGCACCTTGTCAAAAGTTACTTCGACTACTTGAAAAATGTCTTATTATGTTTCCAGACTCAAACATATTATGTAACAACATATTTTCTGACCTGAACTCCTACGATTTCCAGCTGGTGTCGATCCATCTTTAGTCCGTTCCCTGCAGCTAATTGCAGCCCATTCTTGTACCATGTGACCTCAGGCTCAGGAACACCGTGGGCTTCACACCGCAGAGTGACTGAGGAGCCAACCTGTGGGGTCACTGAGTCTGACTCAGCATCAGGACGGGGCTTCAGGGTGGGCAGGACTGATGTTTGCACATACAGACAGAGCATGACGTCAGTTTGATGCGTTCACAATGATTCACTCCTGAACTATCCTCGGTCACAGATGGCTTGAGGTAAACAGATCTTTGGCTTAGACACTGTTTTGAGATTTGATCATCTGCATATGTGGCTGAATTGTGCAGCTGGGTCACCATGTGTTTGCTCACCATGAACACTGAGGTGAATGCTCTTCTGGTCCTGGCCTGCTGAGTTGGTGGCTGTGCATACATACTGCCCTGCATCTGCAAGTCCTGCCCTGTGCAATTGCAGCATCTGGCCTCCTATAGAAACAAATGAAGTTAATATGCACATGTAAAGTGTGTGTGTGTCTGTCTGTCTGTGTGTGTGTGTGTTGCACATGCTGCAGACAGCTGACCTGGCAGAACGTGAATGGCGGTGCTGAACTGGATGACCTGCCCATCTTTGGTCCAGGTGATTTCTGGAGGAGGGTATGCTTGGACGTCACACAGCAAAGACACCATGTGGCCCTTTATCACACCAACCTCTTCTTCCTTAGGGCCAATTATTCTAGGAGGCACTGAAGGAGGAAACAGAAGCTGTGTTGTAGAGGCTACAAATCAGCGTGCCTGTTTTCAGGCCAGAACATAAAATACAAGAGCTGAAAGATGCATCTGTCCTAGTGGTAAATCCATTTGGCTTTACACATATTTCTTACCTTGTACTGTCACACTGAACAGCTTTTCAACTGTTCCAACTTTGTTCTCAGCTACACATAAATATCCAGCCATGTCTGAAACCTGGACTCTGAGGAGCTGAAAAATGAGAGTGAAGCGTTACTCCTTGGTACAACATGTCATAGCTGTATTCAACAATACCATTTCAACTATTACTAACCTGGAGCTGTGTTCCATCCTCGCTGATGTGGTGCTGTGAGTCTGTGTCCACTGGCTGCCCATCTCTCAGCCAGGAGATAACTGGAGCAGGGTGTCCGGCCACATCACAGTGCAGGACTACAGTGCTGTTGACCACTGCTCCTATTTCCTCCATAAACTCCTCTGATGCTCCCATGATCACAGGAGGGACTGTGGAGGTGAAAACACATCAGACATCCCTTCAGAAATAATTTTGTATCATTCCCATGTAAACAGATTGTTGCATACAATTTAATTAAAATGAAATGATGCACATGCACTTGCTTACCTAGGATCTCCAGTTCAAAGTGCATGTGGTCTTCTCCAGCCTCATTAACAGCCTGACATGTATACTTTCCAGCATCTTCCTTCTGCACTCGGGCAATTTGTAGCACCTGTCCACCTGAGAAGACAAACCCATACAGGCAGCAGCAGATTTATCCATGAGGCCTCAGTGATTCAAAACAAACACATTTTGCTTTTACTGCCATCACACAGGAAGGAGTTTCCTCTGACCTGGAAGTAGCATCACCCCATCAGCAGAGGTGAGTTTTCGCCCATTCTTGAACCAGCTGAGTTTGGGTGGAGGGATGGCATTACTCTCACAAGACAGGCTGACTGGATGGCCTAGGACCACCTCCCGCTTCTCTACCATTTCCTCATTATCCTCATCATTTTGTCCCAGACCCCAGGCTGCTTCCCTGTTGGGCAACCGGTGGAAGACCGGAGGAACTAGCAAGACAACAGCATGCCTAGTTCACGACACTATCTACTAATTCACAACATACACAAGAGCTATGAATAAAAAAATGCACATGCTAATTGTAATATAAAACATTTTAACATCAGACAGAAAATGAACAATACGTTTGCATTTAAACATTTCCAACCATGAAACTGAAGATATATACACAGACTTTCAACACACCCTGAATGGTGATATGAAAGTCTCTCTTGTCCTCCCCTGCAGAGTTGGTGACCACACAGGTGTACTGCCCTTCATGGGACAGAGTGGCCTTCTCTATGTGGAGGAAGTGGCCACTCTCCTGAATGCCAGCATGGAAGCTTCCATTCAGCAACTGAAAGCAAAGAAAACACATCAAACAATGAAATATGAAAAATGCAGAACATACTACATGGTACAAAAAACATTAAGCTACACATGAAAATACTTTTGGCCAAGGAAAAGAAAGTGGAGGTGGTAAATTCTGTTGAGCTTGTTGTAATTCATTCTGGTTTCCAGCTGAGGCTGATAAAGGTTTGAACCTGTTTAAAGATGCAGAGGTTGTTAGGAGGACACACCCACCTGTCCGTCTTTGAACCAATGAACCTTGGGTTCTGGGAAACCTTTGGCCAGGCAGGAGAGAGTTAAACTCGCATTGATCCGTACTTTCGTTTCCTGACCACCAAACGTCAAAGATGTGGAGTCACCCTCTATCTTTGGTGGGACTGATGAGGAGAAAATAATAAAACAAACATTAAAAGTCGTCTCACACACTGGATTTTTTAGTAGCGCAGATGTCACTTACCCAGAACGCTTAGAGAATAATGTTTGATGGCGGTGCCAGCTGGATTTGTGGCCCTGCAGGTGTAGAGGCCAGTGCTGTCTCCTTGTGACGAACCCAGACGTAGAGCCTGCCCTCCGCGGGTGTATGTCAGTTGGGGACTGGACACGATGGGTTGGTTGTCCTTCAGCCAAGTTATACTGGGTGTGGGTGAGCCCTCAACATCACAAGGGAGGACTATGGGGAAACCCAGGACCACTGACACCTCAGAGGTCTCATTGGGACCCTTAATATTGGGGGGAGCTGGAGAAAAACACAGAAAAAATATTTATGTTTAACAGCCAGTAAGATTTTTACACACCCAGAGCACAGAAGGACTAGACCCACATGGCACTGACCTGGTTTGTGCAGGAGATTCTCTTAAACAGAAACACAGTATGCAGTACTTGGATAATTAGAGCTAATGGTCTTTGGATGACACAGAGCCATGCATATAGGGATTCATGTGGTGTAAGTCAAATCAGGATGTTACACCCTGTAACTACTTTCTTGGAGAGAAAGAAATCAACTCAATATCCTGCTAACCTAGGGTTGTATTACTTTCTTGTTTCTTTACTTTGTCTTTACCGTGTATAGGACTTAACTAAAAGGGAATATAAGTTTAATTCAGGCTGTGATTCTGGTTGTGAACAGTTTGTGTCTTTACAAAGAGTCAGGAGAAAAGTAGAGACCTTGCACTGTGAGCTTGAACTGACGCATCTGAGTTCCTGCGTTGTTACTGGCCAGACACTGGTAAAGACCCTGGTCCCTCAGTCTTACTGACTTCACCTTCAACACCTGACCCTCCTCCAAGAACTCCACATGGGGGTCTCCATCACGGGACAGAACCCTGGAGAGAGGAGAGAATGGTAGATGCAATCAATATGATAAATACTGCATGTGCTGCCAAATGTCACGTCTTAATAAACTGTGTTAGAGTGAAGCTTACTCTCCATCGCGGCTCCATTCCACTCTGGGTGCTGGGTGCCCGCTCACTTTGCACTGAAACTCCACTTCCTGGCCCAGTACCACAGTTACCTCCTGTAACCTGGATGTTCCTGAGATCACTGGTGGAGCTGCAACAGTTTACACATACACCAGAAGTACACTGGTTTGTTCACATAATGTTAAAGTATTTATGAGGTCGATCTAAATGCTAAATGAGATAATGATCACTAGTTTAGCTATTAATGAGGTCGTTAGCACTGACATTAGCAATTAGCCTTGTATGTATTAAGGCAATGATAACTTTCAGGATAATAAATTATGGAATATTAAAGCTTAATTAAACTTTAATATCTTTTTTAACTCTCCCCTTAATGTGGTAGTTATCGTTACATCTGTCTTTTCCTCCCACTCTACTGTTACTCCTCCAGTCTGTGAAAGCTGCTATCACCTTGCACCACTATGTTATATTCTCTCCTGGCCTCTCCAGCCTTGTTCTGAGCTGTGCAGGCAAACTGTCCCGCATGTTCAGGCTGAACTCTGTAGATCCTGAGCAGCCTGTTCCCATTCTGCAGATACACACCAGGAGTGTCCACCTGGACATAGAGAAACCAGCTTAGTGCATCCTAGGGTTTAACTGTAATCAGAAAGATGGCCACTTGGGGGCACTGTACAGCTAGATATCAACACAACATACAGTATTTACATGTGGCCTGACTGTTACATTTACTGTAAATAGGAATTTAAGATGAAAAAACTCACAGGATGATTATCTTTAGTCCAGGTAATTATTGGGGAGGGGATCCCAAAGGCATCACAGCCCAGAGTGAGGGGCTGCTTCAAGATGACAGTGAGGTTCAGTGTCTGGCCATCATCTTGAATCTCAGGAGGAACTAGAATGGTACAAAAAGAAAGGGATGATTTGTGTGCTGCGTATTTTGCTCACAGAAGAGAAAGCAAGGACAGCCAAATTCTCACCGTTTACTTTTAGCCTCGTCTTTCTCTCCACCGAGCCGGCCTCATTGGATGCCACACACTTGAAGTCCCCACTGTGGCTGGCAGACGCTGTGCTAATTACAAGAGCTCCATCCCTCGCTACAGAAAACTCGGACTGTTCGGGATGTATCTCCAGGCCATTCTTGAACCAGCGAACCTTGGGACGAGGTGAACCTGCAGGTGTAAAGACACATATTCAGAGTGAGTAAAAAAGAAGCTTTATTGATCACGTCTGACAGAAAGAGAAGTTACTTCCCTCGCCTCTGCTTCTCTACAAGAGAACTTAATGGGCAAGCAGCCCAGAGTAGAAAAAGCCAGCTCTACATTTATCTGTTGGACAGTGGGACAGCAGAGGGAGCGTGCCAAAATGGTTGGAGTCCTTGTAGCCTGCAAGCTTAAGATTTCTAGGTCAGATTTACATGAAAAGACACAGAATTGTGGAAAGATGTAGGATTTAAATACCAGCACCAGGATTTATTACCAAACACTGAGGTGAGGACCTTGAGCGGTAATAATAGGAGTGGTTGAACAAGTCGTTCAAAGGCATTGGTGCAAAAACACTCAGGAGCCTAAAACAGATGTGTTCTGTCGATTACTGGGTAGAAAAGAGCTACTAGCCAACTAGAGAAAGGTGCTATGGGGAAAATGTGGCAGATTTGGTACCTAACAACAATTTAACTCCCAGGACAAGGGTCAAAGAAGCAAGTTGAAACAGCAGTGCAGCAGAGTGATCCAAATGTCATGGCTTCATCTATTTACAGATGTGTTACAGATACAAACACCACAGATGAGGCAGGGTAATTAAACACAGCGCTGTTCCACCATTCAAAACCATAGAAGATGCAGCACAACTAAAAAGGTGATGTTATCATCCGTTGCCTCTCTGAACACATGCTAACAGTTAAGGAGCTCCAAAGTTAATTATCTCATTGCTGGGAGGAAATGCATCCAGATCTTGTTTTAGATGTTAACAGATTTCATTTCATTTCATTTCAGATTTCATTAGTAGACTTTATTTATTTGCTGGTGCTTACGAAATCACAGATTATGTCTTCCATGTGTTTCTCAAATAATTACCTTTGTCAAATGCAATGCGCTTGTTGGTGAATTAATAATAACTTTGTAGCAGACTGTGCTTTATCTCCCTCATACAGACAGATCTCAAGAGGCCAATGAGGGGATCCTTGTTTCCTGCCGCTGGCTGCCTCTCTACTGTGTCAAGAGCACCAAGCATTTCTGTGCAAGTGTCTCTGAGGCCTGGTGCAGTCTGTCTGCCGGCGTGACATCGATGGAGGGAGAGCTAGTGTGACTACAACTTCCTCTTCCTGTGCTTGACGGTGGACCTCAGACATCTCAGTCCTTCATCTGTCAGCAACAGCCTGTAATTAGGATTCCTCTCCCAGCAGGCCCCGACATAGAGGAAAGCAGATGTGGCTCACTGAGGCAGCAGGCAGACTGATGTTCCAGCTGTTGCTCCACATTAAACACGCTGCTCACCTTCTCTCACTGAGCTGGTTACCATGGCACAGCTCACACACAATACATGCAAACAATATCTGTTTGTGCACCATCAAAGGAGCGTTATGCTGGGACAGTACAGCAAATAGGCAAACCTGCCCGCGATTTTAAAGTGGAAGTTTCACTTGCTATGTCATAAAAAAACAAAGCTTAGAAAGTGACACATCTATTTTAGGCCCCACATGGCTGCTCTTTCATTGCCCTGTTCTTTTTAGTCTGTCTTAGGCTGACTCATTTCTAAATCATTTCATACCTCCAGCTGGGCAAGAGATGACGACCTTGCTGTTTGCTACTTTCTCCATGATGGCATCTCCAGGTTCTGCGAAGGATGGGGCCTCTGTGTGGACAACACACCGTATTAAATGCTGGTTCCAAGTGCAAGGGCAGCTGATGCATTAAACAATAAATTCAAAGAAATAAAGATTAGTCACTAGTTACTAATAAAAGTTCCAGTGTAGGTATATAAGAGAGGAGAACCCTTGAGGATCTGTTGAGGGTGGAAGATTTAAGCCCTCTCACAGGTACTCTTAAAATCAGTTAATACCAACCTCAGGCTAAGTATTAGTGAAACCGCTGAGGTTTGTGGTTAGGGGAAATAACTCTGTTCTCAGAAAATGATGACTGCACCTCAGATCTCTGATTAAGCTGACACTTAACACACTGCGTTCAGTGCTCCCTAGCAATCAGAGGTTAGCCTCCTCGTCAAACTGGTTGGAACAAGTCTAACAGCCATGCTGACGTCTGTTGAGTACCAACATTTAATCAGGTGTCAAAACCTTTATGTTAGCAACCAAGTGCAATACTATGAACACCTTCCTGGAAAGATGGTCGGAAAATGTCCACTGTTATCTGTATATTTGAATGACACCACATCTTCATGCTGCTTTTTCAATCCCCCTCTGAATGTGGCCAATTTCTGACATTATTGTACAAAGAACTATGTTTTTATCTTCTATCTTCTTCAACATGGAGCTACTGTGCCTCAACAGCATGCATCACTAAAGACTGGGAGAGCACAAAACTGCAACACTGTCTAAATGTTCATATGGCCAGTGCTAGGAACAACATCAGGATGAGAGAGAATAAGCAGCATATACAGAATATTGTTCAGGTACAAACATTTTAAAGAACTGAACTGCTGATATTCACCAAGTATTTCCAGCTTGATCTCCAAGGTCTCTTGACCAGCACTGTTTTTGGCCACACACTGGTAGGTGCCCTGGTCAGCAAGGCTGACCTGTGGGATCCTGAGGGGTGTGATGTTCTTGACCCCAAGAGGACGGCCATTGTAAAACCAGCTGACTTCAGGGCTTGGCTCACCCTGGACCACACATGGCAGAATCACTGTTTGGCCAATCAGGGCTTTCAGGATGGGGGGTGCTGGCTGAATCCTGGGCTTAGCTTAGGGCAAAAGCAAATATCCTAAATGCCTGTCACACCACATCCATTAAACCTGTTTATCTATATATCTCACATATTTTACACATGTTACAATATGTTACAGCATTTACAATGTCATGTTGAAAACACAAATATTAGGGATTTTTAACAAGTTCAACTTTTAATTAAGTCCTGTGGAGTTACCTTGAATGTGTAAATTGTAGCTTAGAGACACGTTGCCTGCTGGGTTTTCTGCAGTGCAGGTGTATAGCTTACTATCAATCAGACGCACATCAGTGATCTTCAGAGAGCCTGAAGGCAAAACAGTGAACCTAGGGAGTGGTAGGGGTCAAGGGCAGAGATGGAGAAAACACAAAGCTTTGAGAATCACTGAAGGACTACAGACACTGTATTTTCAGAGAAAAGATGTTCCTAGTTTGAGGTGATGTTTTTCTCTAGTCTACATTATGGAGCACACATAAAACATCATGAGCAGATAAATGATAAAATACTTAGAAAGGCTGCCTAGTGTTAACAGTACTGGGCATCTGTACTACTGTACAGTATATTAATGTATATAATATCAACCAATGCCACAGTCCTGCTTCAATTACTATTTTGATTTGATTAAAACAGTACACATCTCACTGAGCAGTGCAAATTTTAAGAAGTGTGATAAAGAATGGGGCATAATGGTACAGTATCCACTGTTCTGTACTTTCTTCACTGTAAATGTGATTTGTTGAGCTCTGAACATAAGGGGATGTGACAGAAATATATTGTAAAGTTGTTGATACATATTCACGTTTGGGTTTTTTTAAATACTATGCTCCTATGTGGTGTTTGGACCTTCCTCAGGACTCTGCAGTCTCTCCAGTGGGTTGTTACTTTCACAGATGTCATTTTTTGGGGGTAGTTACAGCATAAAAGACTAGTCAGTGTTTTACCTGATGATGTCACTGTGGGAAAGGCTCCCAAAAATCAATACGTTTCTTACTGTTGGGAATAATAATATGTATAGAAAATGCTGTTTGTTTATTACTAAGGAGTAAGAAAATACAGTTCATTTGGATGGAAGGTCATGGTCAAAGTCTCCATAACTAATATGGTTTGTCTTCCTGAGAACAACTATGTGGAGAGCAGCTCAGTTGTTTTATTGATGTTTCTCCCGGACAAAGATGTGGACAGATGGACATGATCACTTGCATGAACCTCCTCTCCAAAAGCCACGCTTCAAAGCAAAAACAACACCAGCAGACAAACGTAGGTTAAAGTAGTTAAATGTAGGTCAGCAGCTACACCCCATTAAAAGCTATATACATAATGTACACAAGTATAAACACACCTCTGTACTTTATCTTGGTTGAAGTGTATCTGCTAAGTAACTGATTTATAACAACATGTTTAGTTAAGTGGAAATGAGCTAAAAGCACCAATGCGTTCACACATGGTGCTATGTAATTCTGCCTCCTCCAACAGCCTTAGAGGAGGTAACATCATTCAACGCTGTAACCCAATGACTGCCTCTGCAGTGGTCAGTCTGTGCTCAGACTGCAGTGCTGCCGCTCAGCGCTACCACAGACTGACACAAGCTCAAACACATGAGACAAAAACCATCCCACTTGCCCATCCATCACGCCCCACACTGGTGTCAAGTCATCCGTTTACACAGTCTGACACAGACACTAACTGAGACAAATTGGTCTCATCAGGATTAGGTTTATGGTGAACAAAACCACTGACCTGGCCCGAACAGCTCTGTGTCTTCACCCACCTACCTCCCTTGTCTTTTTGCCAGTACTAGGCTAAACACATGGCGTTGGCAGAGAATTTGCTGCCCACTGCTTTGAGTTATTTCAACAATTAGCACCCCTGGTCATTTCCTCTGACCCTCCGTGTGTAGCTGGAGAGAATAAATCTCTTTACACAGCCTGCCTGTTTCCGCATGTCCTGCATATGCAAAGCTTGGGCTCATTGTGGGGGTTGTTCACAGAGATGTGTTATTCTCATCAAACGGGACCAGTAAAGAGTCAGCATGTTGTTTTACTGCTGAAGCACCACAGGGAATTTGAACATCAGGCAGACATTGCTTGTATCTCTTCTCCTGTCAGTTCATTTTCCTCCCCTCTTCCTGCCATACCCCACTACACCCCCACCTGTTCTTTCTAGCTGGCCCCACAGAAATCATACTGTATTCGAGTCAACACAGCTTTCCATCCTCCTCCATCATTCTTCTATCTACCCAAAACCATTGAGTCTGGTGTCTGTCTATCCAGCGTGTCCTGCGTCAGCCAGCCTGTCTGCACCCACAGTGACCACACATGAAAGCTGGGAATCAGTGAACTATGTGAGACCAGATGTTTCTCCTGACTTTAGCCAACATGTGAAGCCCGCGCACAACTCTCCAGTGGACTGTAGCTGCCTCTGCCTAGCTGCTCTTCAAAAGACTTCAACAAATGAACTCCAAACATGAGCAGAAGCTCAGAATGGCAGCCACCTTGAGTCAGATGTCAGTAAGTCAGTAAGACTTCATCTTACCCAGCTGTGACAGGGGGGATGAGATGCCCATTTCTGCTCCATGTGACAAGTGGAGAGGGACTTCCCTCGGCCTCACATGGGAGAACAACTTCTGTCCCCACCTCTGCAGCCATCTTCACTGTGTTGTCATGGCCACTCACACCCATGATCTTAGGCAAGGCTTGAGAAAAGGGAAAAAGGTTGAAATATTCAATATTCATCTGAACGAACAAAGATCAGACTGTTCTGCATCAAATCATGCCATGTTTATTTGACTGCGGTCAAATTTTTTATTTGCCTTACTGTTGACACTGAGCTGGATCTCTCGGCTGGCGTAGCCCACAGGACTGGTGGCGGTGCAGATGTAGATGCCTGCATCATCAGCAGTGGGGTGGGGGATGTGGAGGTATCCGGCAGGGTCAGACTGAAGAGAGGAATGGTCCTTGGGCAGAGTCTGCCTCCCCTGAACAAACAGCAGACAGAAATGCCGACAGAATATACTGTTGGTACAACCTTCCTACACAACAGTGCAAGGACACTAAGCTAAGTTTAAGATTTACAACCCAGTCTTAGACATCCAGCTAATGGTTTTAAAGGCTGAGCACCCCTTCCGGTCGCTCTCCATCTGCAGAATGTGCAACCTGCTGCACATGCACTGGCTTTGAACATAAAATTGCTTTTACAGATTCACTTGTATCTGACAAGGAAAGAAATGTACTTAGCACTCATTTGAAAATGTTTGGGGAAATGCAAGAAAAAAATCTGTTGACATAGCAAACAATAGCATGTTGACCACACTCAGTATTGCTGACTGTAATGGTGTCGGGTATTTATTCTGGGGTATTTATTCTGGAATAACTTTCATCTGTTTACATCTTCATGGGAAGGGTCACACCACTGACTTTAATGGTTGAGGACTGGCTAAAACCATGACATACATTTTATATGATTATACTGAAGTCTGGGTGAATAGCTGCTTACAATCTTTGAGAGTTTCCTTTTGTTCCAGTCTTGCACTGAAAGGTGCTGTGACAAAGGTTTTAAATAGATTTCTAAGGTATAATAAAAATACTGAGTGATTTCTCAGAGTCAGGCAGCAAAATGACAAGTTGCCATGGTTACATCTTTCTTGGTCAGGTTAATCAAGTCCTGATTGCAATGCAAAGTGTTATTGTTACTGGCATTGTGATAAATCAGAGGAAAAAAGGCCAAAAAGAGAGACAGGGTTATCTTAACATAAGCTATGACAAGGGAACAAATATTTATGTATTTTTAGTCAAAGTACTACCACTGAAGGAAGTGCTGACAACTAAGGATGTTAGTGCAGAATAAAACTGAATGCTAACTAATTCATTTGCTCTTTAAAATGCACTTAAAATAATTTCTGAGGGACATGATTTAATTTACACTAAATCATAAGATAATGAATTATTAGAATAAGGTGACTGCTATTATCGTTACTATCATCTTATGTTTATAGCCCAGTGATAATTGCTTTGACTGAAAATTAAACTCAACATTTACAAAAATATCTACATCTCATCACTATTGCAGAACTGAATTATGATCTTTGCTGTTGTTTGACTGTAACTATGCGACCTAGCTGTTATTACCACAACTATTTACAAAGTCTTAATGATGATTCATGCTAAGCGGAACGGATGCCAGTATCACCAGATAATGTTGTGGGAATCAGAGCTAGCCAATTAGTCGTGCATGAGTTTTTGGGATGCAGCCATAGCAGCCATTAAGAAAAGAGGAGATGTGTGAGAGAGTGTGACCTCCTACCTTGGACCAGACAACATTTGGCTTGGGAACTCCGCTAGCCTCGCATGATAATGTGATGGCTACACCCTCATTGGCTATGTAGTGGTATGGACCAGTGTTGATCTCAGGGGGCACTGTGGAAGAAGTAGGTCAGAAAAGCACAGCTGGCCATGAAGAAGCAGGCCCACAGCATTATCACTGGTCTTAACCAGCCTGAAGAATCAGCGCTTGAGGCATTTCTTCATTACAAACCGATGATGAGCTGTAATCTGGCTTGTCTGTCATTACATGCCAATGAACAAGATGACCCTTTCATCAAAGCATGCAGTAAATGAACACGCTCATTATAAAGACAGCAGGTGGTCAAGTCATTGAGCTATTGTTTTTCATGCTGAGTCAGCACTGTTATGTCTAGACTGTCCAGTCGAAATCGGCTATGTCTCCAGCGTGGACAAACTGCATTCAGGAATGACTTTCTGGAGTATCTGAGTGAAACCAATCAACTACTAGCTGTGGCTTGTGGTCATCATGAATGACCTTCACAACGTTTAGTGATAAAGAAATAAGGCTTTTCAAAAATATATGACTTCCCCTTTAAGATATTCTCTTACCGTGGACCTCCAGGGTCACTGTGATGTTCATGGAGCCTGCTACATTCACCGCGGTACAAACATACGTCCCAGCATCCTCTGGGGCGGCTCTTTCAATGTACAAACTGCCATCACTCCTCAAGAACACCCTCCCACTTAGCTGAACCTGTGTAAAGGCAAAAAAGCTGCCGTCACACAGGAAAACAGATATGATCCATGCAACAGACATATTTAAGAGTTACATGTTAGCCAGTCTTACAGGTTTCCCATTCTGGACCCAGTGTCTCTCAGGAAGAGGTATTCCATCTAACAGCATGCAAGGTATACTCAGGGACTGACCGATGCCAGTGGTGATAACAGGGGCACCCTGGGCCAAGAGAGGTGGCTCTGCAGGAAAAGGAAGTGGAAGACAATAATAATAGATAAATGCAGGGAAATGTATTTTACTGTTACAATTGGCTTTGGTGTTGCTGCAGATCTTTCTAAAATGCATATACGGTAGCACAAAAAGATAAAGCAGCCTACCCAGTCCAGTGACACTAACTCTGGCCTCAGCCCTGATGGTTCCAAACTGGTTCTTGGCCTCACAGATGTACAGACCATCATCATCCAGCCAGATGCCTGACGTAAAACACACAAAGCACTTATTTCATCATCTTTACGTACACATCACACTCCTAACATCTGAGACAAGATCACTGCTCTCACTGAGCAAGAACACAGTTCATCTAGAAAAGAAGTCCACACTAATAGCAGTTAAGTCCTCTACTCAGTAACAAGTGGTATTTTTGGTTTGACTGCACTGTAATTAAGAGTTAAAATTAGAAAATAATGGGATTAATGGGTTTGGCTCAGCTGTCAGTCTGATGACACACATGTCCCACTCAGTATATTCCCTGGAGATTATTTGCTGGAAGGTCAAAATATGATTCAGTTCTTGTGTTTAGATAGTCTGGCTGATGTTTAAATGGCTGATGACAAGTCATTAGGCGTTCAAGTAGAAGGTGAGGTGCGGGACAGTGAGAAATGGTGGAGTTTGAGTGTCACACAATAAGGACAGAGACATTTTTTAAAACAATGGCAGGTTAAAAAAAAAACATCTACAACAGATTGAAGTTATTACGGCTGTCGACACAAATGGAAACAGTGACAGAAGCAACATATGTCACTTCCTCTCTAATGTAATATTATGCACTTTATAAACATTTAGTCTCTAGCGCACAAAGAATCACCTTCAGAGGTCAAGATTATATATTGCTGGATATTGCTGGCTGGAAGGCCTCCAGAGTCCACAGCTTAAATTTCCCTTGTACTGAGAAGCATTGGCTCTGTCAGTGAATGGACAAAGGGACAATACTACTGCACTACTCTTGCTGAATGATTAATGGCATTAAATTTATGTGGCACTTTTAAGGTGAGTTTTTTTCACAAAGTAGGAGTAGTGCTTTTCCAGAATGTATATTTAATAATATTTTGAGAGCCATCTATATGCTACAACTTTACTGTTGACATCTAATGTAATCACATCTTTGTTGCACCACTCTCTTAAGAAATGTTGACTGAATTTGATATGAAAGGCTCCACATCCTCTATATATAATCACTTGGAAAATTTGAGTCATGCCAGTCAGTGTAAGTCAGCAGCTGTGCCTGCACTGCAGACCAAAGCTCTTTGCTGTGATAGTGTTTCATGGATAACTTACTCTGGATTAGAAGATGTCCATTCTCCAGCTGCACCGTTCGACTGTGGCTGTCTGTCCTAAGAATCTGTCTGCCGTCCTCCTTGCTCCAGGTCACTGTGGGCTGCGGGAGACCTCGGGCAACACAGGGGAGGGCAATATTCTCCCCTACATTAGCTGTCACATCAACTGGTGTCTCAGAGAACAGTGGACTTGCTGTGGAAAGAAGAATGACATTGGATGGATTTTCCTTTATGTAAGTTTGAGAGACAAATGAGAATTTTGTGAAACACTGAAGTTTCACCTCCAATCTCCAGAGTAACAGTGCCAGTGGAGGTTCCGGCGGAGCTGCTGGCCACACAGTTGTATTGACCAGCATCAATCTCCTGCACCCCTCGAATGTGCAGGGTCCCACGGTGTGCATCCTGCTCAACGTAAGGAGCAGAGCCCACCTCAAGCTCACCTGGAAGCAGAGAAAAATGCACCTAATGGTCTCCAACATGGAGCAGTATTTTTACTGTAGACACAGTATTTGACCTGAACTTACCTTTGAACCAGTGAACAAGGGGAGAAGGAACGCCCGCAGCTTTACACTCCAGAGTCGCATCACCACCAACAGATACAAGTACAACCTGTTGCACCACTGTGATTCTTGGCACCTCTGGAGATATAAAAAGGCAGCTACAGATGCAGTAGAAACTGTAGTAATGTAATGTCAGATTAAACCAGCAATAGGTGCAGAAAAGCCTGAGGTAAATATAAATGTTAGATTTCACACATTGTGTGTACACAAAGCAGGAATAGATGATTTTGGAACAGGTAGACAGCTGAGCTCAAAGCATAAGATGTTCTATCTTACAAGGCTCTTGCTTCCCTGAAGGATTAATGTTGTGAAAAATGACACTCAGACAAAACAATACCAGCACACCCCAGGAAGAGGCTGCCATAGTCTGTCAGTGCTGACAGCCATGGCTGAAACATCAAGCCTATAACTGTCAGCACTCGCAAGACAAGGAGAGAAATATTCTATCGTGTGAGACAGGACAGCATGTGGACACGCTCGCTCGCCTCAAATCCACTGCACAACTCACACTGGATATTATTCACACTGATTCAAATCAGATTCAGCTGAGCAGTAGTCCACAGCACATAAGTGAATGTGTTGCCTTTTTAAGTCTGAAAATTCATGCAAATTGTTTCATAACAGAAATGTAAAAAAAAGATACTCCAAATGGTAAAAATGATCACTATAACAACAGCATGTCTTCACCTCCCCATTCAGACACCTGCATCAATCAATATGTTGATTTACCTGCATATGTAAGTGACACAGACTGAGAGGCAGTCCCAGCCTCATTGGTTGCCAGACAAGTGTAGTTCCCAGCATCCTCTGGAAGGGCCCCTTTAATGGTCAGAACTCCATATTGGTTTAGACTCAGCCTGTACCATACAATCAACAGAACTCATGTTTGTTCACTGTTGACTTTTCATGATGACATGTGCAGATGTACATGAAATTCATCTCTAAACCTTTCTGCTATTCTTGAGTCTTGAGAGAATTTTTTTCTTTGAATGTGTCACAGACATATAACATACATGTGGTTTGGGACAAAAAAAGATCAGTAAATGTAAACCTCCAGAGTGATGCATGCAAGATCCGGCAATCGCACATTTGGTAAAAGTGAAACATAATGACTCTCTGAGCCCGGTGTGCCGGAGGTGTTGAGTGGACTGAGAGTTCCCTTACCTCGGCCGATTAGTGAGGAACATGTTTTCATGGCTCCAGAAGAGCTGGGGAGAGGGGGAGCCGGATGCTGAGCAGATGAGCCGGATCTCGTCCCCTCGGGAAAAGGCCTGGCTTTGGGGGTGAACTACCACAGTAGGAGCCTCTACAAGTCAAACACAGACAAAAAGCTGAGGATGAATCATGATGTCGTCACTATTGCATGATGTCATTCATGACGTCCGTGTCACAAGTTTAGCAGCAGTAAACTCCTGATGATGTCTGATACAATGCAATTACCAGCTGCTCCATGTCTGACATCATGACTGGAGTATAATTGCAAGGAGAAGTTTCACATTTGTTTTGCTGTTTTTGAAATTCCTAATTAACATCTGAGGGCATGGCCACAATAAGCACCACACATGCATCAATTCTAGCTGATGAGAAACATTTGTCTGACAAGCAAGTAGCTCAAAATGACTGCGAGGAGTTAAAGCCAATAAGGAAAACCAGATGATGGGGGCCTGAGAGGGGCCATGAGGACCTGGTGTATTAAGTGTTTAAGCAGATGACATGCAGGGTATCGTCGTACCGCACCTGGGACGAAAAGCCACACTGTAATTCTGCTGTTTCCGTTGGCATTGGTGGCCACACACTGGTATTCCCCGGCATCATGACTCTGAACCCCACTGATCTGCAGGGACGAGTCGGACAGCAGCTTCACCCTCCCCGTGGTGGCCTGGATGGTGTGACCTGCTCGATGCCAGGTCAAGTTGTGGCGCATGGAGCCCTTGACCTGGCAGGCCAGCACAGCAACACCTCCCACAGAGGAGGTCACATTCACTGCTGGGTTCAGGACTGGAGGAGGCTCTGTTTTAGTAAAAACACAATCAAAACAAACTGGTGTTACCAGTAGTGAACAAACAGTGCAGAGATCCATCCACCCATCCATCATCTATACCCACTTATTCCTAATTAGGGTCACAGGGATCTGCTGGAGCCTATCCCAGCTCTCTTTGGGTGAAAGGCAGGGGTACACCCTGGACAGGTCACTAGTCCACAGTGCACATACAGTTAATGTATAAATGTACATGCTGGCTTTTCATCATGTTGATGTTTTAGCCATGAATTTGAGATAAAAGATTGCAGGAATTATTTCTGTAACTGTGAGGCATGGGTGCTGAAGTGTGTGTGACATACCTCTAACAGTCAGCTGCGTTAAGGCACGCCCCTGTCCTGCATTGCTCTGTGCTATGCACTCATATAGACCTTCATCCTCAGCTGAAGTGTGGGCAATCTTCCATGATGTTATAGCTGAATTCCTGATACAAAGACACATTTGGTTCATTGGCTGGAGTCTGACAAAAGGAACAAGATCTTATCTTACATCACATTCAATTAGCATCTGAGACACACACACACACACAAACACTAAAGGTGTTCACTATGAGTCAGCTTCACTTAATGAATGTAATTCAAAGCAGAAAATCAACCAGGGAAAAATAGACACTTGGTTTATTTTTCAAAATGACACAATCAAATATGTAATGTTCACAAAATTGACTGTGTATACCTGTTTCCTGGGAGATAAGGCAATAAAATGCAGGAGTAAAGCAGCTCTAACGCTTTACAGACATGCTCACTGGTAAGAGCAGTAAGTGACCTAATTAGCGTTTTTACTGCATATAGTACTGGCTGAGTGAAGCTGCAGCATCCGAAGGAATCTAAAGTAAGGCGGGGCCAAGTGTTACACAGCGCTGAGCAAACAGAGGAGAGAGACTCACTGTAAAAACGTCTCCTCTCCCAGTGGAATACCATTTCTAGTGAATCTTAGCCTGTAGGGAATGTCACTCTCCACCGAGCAGCCAATCACAGCAGGTTGCATGTAGAAGCCCTCTACCACATCAGGCATGCTCACAGCTGGGGGATCTACACAAGGGAGGAAACAAAGCATAAAGGTCACCAGAGAGATTAATGAGGTGTGAGAGAGACTTTGCAATGGTGAGATGTTGCTTCAGGACTGGGGGGTTGTCATGCCTGGAACAATGTTGGTGTAGGAGACACTTGACAGTCGCTGGAAGCGGTAGCCGTCCTTGTCTTTGCCTGTCACCTTGATGAAGAAACTCTGGGAGGGGGTGCGGAACTCCGGAAGACTCCACAGTCCTTGTTGGCCAAGGTCAGAGGGCAGAGGTACAGGGATTGTGCGCAAAGAGCGGCCTGAGCCTGACATCAGCTCCACAAGGCTCAGATGACCTGGAGGCTTTAGGCCTGTGCATTTCAGCAAAACATGGGTTGGAAGTCCTGGGGGAGACAATAAAAAAAAATAATCACCACCTTTTGCACATGTTTTCACTCAAGACTCCACAAGCTAAATAAAACATATCCGGCACCTTTGATTGGCCTTTCCCTGGTGTCATTGAATTCAGAAACAGGGACGCTGGAAAAGCCGGCCCGGAAGTCTAGACTGCTGACTCCTGTGACTCTCAGAGTATGCCGCCCACTACAGCTCACCTTTAAAAAGAAAGCAATGTTATTCCTTAGGCTATTGTCATTAAATACTTAAAAAAAGATAATTAAGAATTATTTACCCTCAGTTTCCAAGCCCCAGGTCTAGGAAACTTCAGATTGACCACACGAGCAGAGTTGGGAATGTTTAACAGCTCTGTAAGGCCCTGCTCCACACCAACGACACGACCTGTGAGAAGAACACAAGATCAGCATCTTTCCTAGTGTAGAATGTGGTTTCCTTTGATTGGGGGAACAAAAAATATGGTTGAGTTAATGAGTAAATTACCAAAGGGGTCGCTGAGCTCGATTTGTGGTGCTGGTCCACTGAGTGACACGGTGACCTCTCTGAGGCTGGGGTCAAAGGGCACTTCCCACCTGTTCTCCTGGGCACTGTCATGGTTAGAGGACAGCAAGTGGACCTTCATGGCCTGAACTGTCTCCTCTACCCATTTTAAAACCTGACAGGAGGACAAAAAACAGCATTGCAGGACTACAGCTGAGCAAAATGTCATGCTAGAGGAGACACAGTTGTCGGCTGGTTGCCATCAAACACACAGTGTCAGGAATCCCCCCTCAATTTAGAAAGACAGGAAGGAGGAGATTGTGGCCTCTCTCTGAAAGCCCTAGCCAGCCCCTTTTTTTGCCTGAGCAGCGGGCTGTTCTATATCTTCAGACTTTCATCGCAAAAGTATTCCTCTGAGGGATTTTGCCTAAACAAAGAAAAGTGAAACAGCTCAGCTGTCAAACTGATAACATACAGTTTTCTGCACTCTCAAGCATGTATTCCCAGAAGAGTGTCTCTCACAGTGGAAGCCTGTCAGGCAGTAGTCTCCCTCCTGCAACACAGCCCTCATGAATCATAAGGCTTGTTCCTCATAACAGACAGCACTGGTGGATGTGGTGTAGGAGGATGCGCCTTTGTTTTTGAAATACACTTAAAATATAAATTCCACAGTATCAACCTGACTAATGTGCAGGAGCAGGGAGAGACAGACAAACGCTGGATGTTTCCCACTTTCCTATTGAGTTGGTTAAGCCCACGAAGCCAAATGAGGTCACACAAGGGCACAGGAAGGCCACTTCTTTAATGAATTATTCCCACACATTTCGAGATTATCAAAAGTCTGTAATAATGCTGGACAGATTATCTATAGTGGGAAAACCAATAACCACAGAGGCAGTAATGTACTTTGGCAGCTCTCCGGAGAACAGACAATATAGAATTTCAGTTTTGACAGGTGCTTGACCCTCAGGGTATAATCATTATCATTGTATTGACAAAGAATAGAGTTTCCTTTTGTTTTCTGTAAAATGAAAACAGAAGCAACAAAACCCACAGACTTTTCAGAGTCTCATTTCAGTGGCCACAATGGACCAAATGTCTTACATCTTCCAAATGCTTACAAAGCAACTGCAGTCCAGTATGTTTTGATCTCATAAGGAGAGGCATTAAGACTGAACTGCATCTGCAATGAAACAAACTAAAAACATCTCTTCAGCAGCCTCATGGAGACAGAGCCAATGGCAACACATCTTAAGACATTTACAAAAGAAAAAAAAAACGAAACACGGAAAGTCTTTGATACTTTAATTATCAAGCCTCCGCTTTTGTCTATCGGGTCCTCTGGGTGCTGACAGCAGCTGGTTCCTCTCATCATTTTACAACAGGAAACAGCTGTAATGTCTGCCACATGTGCAGCCATCACCAGCGGAGCAGGAAAGAAGTGACCTACATCTGCCCCAGGATTTGGTGTATTTCTTAGGAAGGACAGCAGAGAGGAGTGGGCATTGCCCTGCCCTCAGACCTCAGATAAAAGGAAGTGAAGATAGGACGATCAACTCTCTGGGCCACAGTCGGTCTGGATAGCATGCTGAGCTCTGCAACCACTTCCTGTCTCAAACACAGGGAATGCAGGGGATATTAAGTCCTGTGAAACCTCATCCGGCATGTCTCGGTTGAAGGGGCTTACAGGGTTGTTACAGGAAGAAACCCCCTCTTCTATTCATAGAAGCATAACAGGCCAGAGAAGGCTTAGCTAAGGCTGTGGCAGTGCTGTATTCCTCTCACTTGTCCAGGTGCATTACCTGTAGTAGAAATACATGGCTGTGTTGTGGCTAAGCAAAACAGTTTGACTCCAGACCTCCGAGGGAGCAGGGGTCATCTTAATTCTTTAAACACTAAAAAGTCCAACATTTGCAAATAGATGTCCCACTATAAATCAAGGTTTTTAGAGCGAATCGGCCTCAGATGGAAACCCTGCTCCCTCTTAGTGGGAGGTTTTACCTGCCTAGGCCTTCCACATCAGAAGTGGCCTGTATTTGCTACACCATAGACAAATACTACCCTGGGTTTCATTTTATGGCTGACAACCACTACTAGCTGCTTGACCTGCTCCAGCAGTCACATAATAGGAAAACCATAAGAGCGTTGTTATAAATGACTCTTCAAGGCTCCTGAGCTGAGTGTATGAGCAGCCTGCAAGGTAGATACACACAACCGGCCATGTCCTGTGTTGCAAAAGTCAAACTTCATGACGTACTGCCATGAAACCCTGTTTCTGTATATAAGCAGACGTGGAAACTATGGTCCACTATCAGTTCCATAATTACAAGGTTTTCTCTAGTCTTTGTTTTTATTGATGGTGGCTGGAGGATTTAAAATTATTCAGTGGAAATTGTTATTTGGGGTTTTTCACTTATACCTTATTGCTGGCTCACAACTTGCTTATCACAGTCAATGGTCGTAACTATCGAGACAGCTGACAGGGGATGGTACCTTAATTGTTATGTTCATATAGTTTGTGGCGCCCTGCAAAACACTAAACTTAAAGGTATGAGGTGCCGATCACAACCAGTCAACTTAAAAAAAAATTAAAAAAAATACAGTGCAATGTGTAGAGCTGACAATGAGCTGTTGTGTGAAGACTTGGAGCCCACTCCTATGGGCAGCTGTGTTGGAAGGAGGGAAGTCATGGCAGATCATATCCTGGGATTAGAGAGTAAAATAAGCAGTCTGTTTTCGCTCCACTCTCCCTGGAGACCACAAAAGGACTTTGTATATTTGATTTGGCCTCACTTTATTAAACTACTATTAAACAGGAGTATTATGGTTTGATTTGTAGTACTTCTGAGGTTTTTAGGGATTAAAGGATTTGCATTCATTTGGTAAAAGCATGCCACCCAAGAGCTATAATCACACAGTTCTAAAAGTGGCTGACACTGGTTACAGTGATTCACTAATACTGATCCAAGAAAGTATGCATATGTTTACAAGTCACAGTACACTAGGAACATGTCAAAATACTCAAGGCTACTTTAACAACAAGACATCTGGGGTGGAGGTGTGAGGGCCAGAGTAAAGTTGGTTTTCTCTTCCCTTAGTACTACAACATGAAACGACATTCAAACACTCCTTAAACAGCTGCCAGGATGAAGTGATAACAGACTAAACTGATCCACACACAGTGTATGTTTAGTTATATGAAAGCACAACTTGACAGGAAACAGACCGCGCCACACACGCACACACGCACACGCACACACACACACACACACACGCACACACACGAGTTCAGAGGTTCAGTGGGCCACCAGTGTACAGAGCTGCTTGCTCCAGCTCGTGCTGCCCAGCTATCTCCTGTGTTGACAAGCAGGATACCAGTGTCTCTTCCAGAGGAAACTCTGGCTTCTTTTACGTCTGCTTGGGAAGTGAGCCCCGCTGTCTTTGGCTTCTTCAACAGGGCTTCTGTTACATGCTGCTTCCGTTATAAAAAAGGCACTTGCCCATATCATATAACCAGGAAGTGTAATATCAGCTTTGGAATCACTTGATTACACTGAAATCGCTATTATTACATCAGTAGGTCAAACAGGGGTTGTTTCTTTCAGGCTCCTGCTGTTTGCCATTATTAAGCAATAAAACCCTTTTCATATTCATTTACACCACTGAATTCTACTTTAGTGTTTTAAAAAGGTTTTGTGAAAGTAGCAGTGGTTGGGCTGGTCTCATTTACATTGTAATGCACTATGTTATGCTCTCACCTCGTTGACCTGCTGCTTGTCAAGGTGAAATATTTGTCCAGAGGAGGTGGCAGCAATTTCCTCGTAGGCCCTGTAGCCAGGGTGAGAGCGGTCCCCACAGTCCCCGGTTAACACAAATACCACCTGGGAATGAAGAGGGCAGGAGAGTTAAGAGGATTACCACTGTTCACTGTTTGCTTTCTACAGACTCACTTTCAGTTGACTCCAAAGTGATGCTAATGCTCATTGTCATGCTCCGTGCAGGCGCTGAGACCAAGTAACTTTGTAGAGACGTCCCCTGCTCAGACGAGTACCTGTGAACTTGGCATGTAGATCTTTCACAGTGTGCCCCTGTATCCCTTTGGTTAGAGCAGGTAATAAATGCAAAGATGCTGAAATCTCTGTGGACCAGGACTCATATTAATAAGCTTTATGTATGTCACTACAGTCAAGGAATCACCACCATGTGCAACAAATGAGATTGATATTTGACATTTAGTAAGGTGCAAAACTGAACTGATACAGCATGTCTCCAGTGTCGATCTGTAAGATCCTGCACAACATTACACAGTTTGAAGGAATGTACCTGTGATTGACGGAGCTGAACAAGCTGCAGAACATCTCTTTTCAGGCGGTAGTCTTTGGCTCTGGCATCAGTGAATACGTAGATGAAGGAACCAGGCAGGGAAACCTCCAGGGCTTTTTTTATGGCTCCTATACTCATCTCAGGGCAGTCGCCTCCACCCTGGGTGACAGAATCAAACATGATCAACACCACACAATATATGGTTAAACTCTTAAAATCTCATATTTATTGTGTTTCGGACTTTTTCTATACTAGTTGGGCTTTTGGCCTTTGGAGAAAAATTCAGGTAAAGGAAATTTTTAAAACATAATACTAGCCACACTACATTACTTCTGAAAGGAGAAATTAGAAAATATGCCACTACAGTTTACAGAAGCAATCTTTAAACAATGGCAGTCTACAAGCAGGATTCATTTAGAACAATGAACAGATCTCAGTCCTTAAGAAGAATTGTTTCATGTGTTGTGGTTCCCACCTGGACAAAGAGCTCTTGCAGATCCTGCTGGAACTTCTTTGGGTCAGTGGTAATGGACACAGGGCCGATATCTGTTTTGTTCAAAATGAATATCATTAAAGTGAACAAAATAAAAATCAAACCAGCTTTATAAGAGCTGTTCCAGTTGCTAAAAAGTAAAGTATGCCTAAAAATAGCCATCTCAACCAGATACAAGCTTAGTCTAACTTGTCAGGATTTATTCTAAACTCAACAAAACAGCTACGTCAGAGCGAAGGATTTAATTATTTCCTCTCAGCAGTCCATGCACAGCATCAGAATCGCTAATAAGCCACAACCTAATTTGTTAGGCCAGAGTGATGCCCTCCAGTTTTTGTACAAGACGTGGGTATCAGTCACGGTCGCGAACTACACTGATGCACTGACAATGTTCAGGTCTTGTTTTACACAAACTGCTGAAATCTGGCCAGTTTGGATGATGACAGACAAAAAGAATCTGCAGCTGAAGCATTTTTCACCAGGCGACGACCTTGGGTCCTCAAGCAGCAGCAGACCCTATCATGATGGATAGGAACCTGTCAGGGCCTGACACTTACTTGGACGCCTTCTGGGGCCAATCTATGAAACAGTAAACATTAACCAATACACAGAGAAGACATTGTTTTTACTGCAGAACACTGCTGTCTGCAAACATAAGCTTTTCATTCTAGTTATGACAGAGAAGACCCTCACCAGGTGGGGCGGAGCTTCCAGATGTCTGTGTTTGTGCTTGTTACTGTAACCATCAAAAAACACTGAAGCATCTCTCTGAGACTAACGATGCAGAATTTGTAGACATGTGTCAGACTGATGATATTTCTAACTCATTCTCAGTCTGTTTCCCAACAGTGGAGGCTTTCAAGTCTCGTCTCCTCCTCATGAGTGCCGGTAAAACACTGACAGCACTGTCACGCCTCTTTTGTCAGTCACCAAGGCTTCTTTGCAATCTTGGAGGTTTACAAGGTCCCCAAGGGCAGGGCACATTAAACACAGACAAAATATACGGTCTTAGGGCAGCCCACCAGCCTGCAGCCCCCCCACCCAGCCGGGGGAGGGATGGTGGGTTATTGCCCCCTGCACTGACTGGTTTTCCGGAGACTTGGATGGAGGAGAGGGAGGAGTGGGGTGGGGTGATTGGGGTAATTACACACAAGCAGACAGCATATGCTTCTCATCAGTGTTCAAACACCATCCCCCATTAGAGCACTTTTATTTTCAAGCTGTAGTTTTCCCATACAGGAGGGCAGAGGTGAAGAGCCTTACCTGTCTCACTGCCTCCCCACCCTGCAAACTCACATATGCTGCTCTTTTTGTGGAGATCTTATGAAGCAGCTTTGAGCTAAAACATGTGCTGCTGCAGTCTGCTACAATCTTTTCAAATAACTGACACATACAGAAAGATCCAATCCAACGGGGGCGAATTCACCAACACAGGTTCTGTTGAGTTTATTTTAAAAGAAAAGAAATAAACAAGGCTGTAGGTTACTGTGTTGCACAGGTCTGCCTGGACAGTCTGTGCCAGGCTGTACCCTGTTAAATGCTGCAACACATTTAAACTATTTGAGATCAGTCACATAAATGTTCAGACTACCAGGGTGTCTGATGTGAATCTAAGTATGGCATGTGTGTTTAATTAAACAGTACCTGGGTCATGGAAGGGGACCAGGACAAAGTTTTTGATAGGTCTGGTTCTCCGGCTCAGGGTCTTCTCTAAGATCCGCGAGGCGCCATCTATCACCTGCTTCAGGTCGTCGTACATGGAGCCGGTAACATCAAACACAAAGGCCAGGGTCGAGGCGCTGTCACCGGATCCATCACCCTCCTCAACGCCGGGGACTGCCAAGAGCCTGTGCGCGCTGACGCAGAGCGCCAAGACTAGGCACTTTAGTAAGACACCGGTCATTTTTCAGACGTACAGCATCTGTCTGCTGGAATGAGGCGAATCACATAAAAATGTAAAAGTAGAAGAGAGTTGAAAACTTCAAAGCAACTCAAACAAATCTGGGACTGCTTCCAACGGGTAGAAAATATATTGGAAACAATAAGCCTCAGCTGAAACTCATAAAAATCCAGTGTAAAACACTTCCACAGGAGGACATCCGTGCGCAAAGTTCTGAGGAGCGTGTGGACTGACTCTGTGCTGGAGAGCCCCTGGAGAGCTGGTGCTCTGACGCTTCAAACGGGGGCGGAGATGGGTATTAAAAGCTTCCCAAGACCCAACCTGATTTTTTGTGCGTGTAATTTGACCCCACTGTGACTTCGAGGCTTTAACCCTATCCAACCTCCCCCTTCAATTTGACTTTCTCCACAGTATTAGCGGACCCCAAGAGACTCAGTTTTCAACAGCTTAGTAGCAGTAGGCGAAAAGGCGAACAAATTGTCTCAGTGAAGCCAAATATAAAAGCCATTTTATAAATAGTTATAGTTTATAATCTGCTGGCACCAAGCTAATTTTATACACAGCCCACCCTGACAAATATCCCCTTGGTATATGAATGGGCAGATAGTTTGACGTTTTAACTTTGTCACAGGACAGAAAAGTCTTATTGATCTTTGAACATTATTCTGAAGCACCTGGTGTCTAGCTATGGCATGTCTTAGCTATGACATGTCTTGTCTAAGAAGATCAGGCCTTAAGATGAAACCAGCTCTGATCTAATGAATGTAAATAATTCAGTCTTCATGCAAAATGGTAGAGGCCCAGAATATTTTTAAAAGTTTTTTGAAGTGGTTATTCATTTCAAAGTCCACTTGTATTTTGCTGCACATAGTTACAGATGGTACATTTGAAATGTCTCTATAACAAACATCAAAGACATACTCAAATGACAGACTCTGGTCAAAGCTCTGGACCACTCTAACCTCCTCCTTGATATCACTTCCATCTGCCCTTGACAAGAAAAAAGCAGGTCCTGTCTGCAAAAAGCCACTAAGCCTCATTAACCCACCAATCAATGCCACAAAACACACAAAGCTGTGTAGTTCATTGTTAATTCTAAAGCTATACAATGCAGACATGTCACAGAGCAAGCTGCCATTTAAGACTGTGTATTTCAAAGCATAACAAGCCCCAAAGCCTGACATCAAATTGTTCTGTATACGTGGAGTGGCTCAGTGTTAGAGGGAATTGATAATGTTAGGATGTTTGCAGTCTTGATACATTTACTTGAGGAGTGACTACCATGAGGAAGTTAAACATTTTACAAATGTACATTTGAGCAACAGTCAGTCCACAAAGCAGCTCCTTAAAATGGCCAAAATATGGGGATATACAAAATTAAACACATTATTCCACCCAATCCTGACCAGGAATACAGTGATAGAAAATTTAGCCACTTAAATGTATTTTATTCTGTGCTCTTATGCTGTTAATGTACAGGTAAATGACATTTATCATTTAGTAAATTATCATGTGCATAAGGCATAAAAATTAGTGAAGCAGATAAAACATCATAATGCTCTAAAATAATTCAAGAATGAAAAAAAAAAAAGTTGTCACATGCTCTGGCCTCACACAGAACAAATACAAGGTGGACAACTGCAACCCTAGAGCTCACAAAAGCTTTACAACCAGAGCTGATGTCCGTTTGTGCCTCTCAGTGACCAGGGCTTTGTAGGAGCTACAATGCTCTCAAAAGAAATAATAAGCCCCAATTCAGAAGTAAGCTGTGAGAGTTTGCAGTGTTGATTGGTCATGTCATTCAGGATGTTGCAGTGTAGGACTGCAAAGACTAGACGCACGTGATAATGTGAAAACACAATAGGATGCACAGAACCCAAACATTGTAAAATGACCCATAAGAAGTCCTCCTCTTTCAACACCCCTCTTTAAATAGAACCCTCTCCTTTCAGGCAAAGGGAAGCTGAGAATATGAGAAAAAACAATCCCACAATAATAATGAAAAATACAGTGCGATGCAATTCAACACCTTTGATTAAAAAATAAAACTTCATTCCATATTTATGAGGAAATTCCCATAAATGCGGCAAAGCAGAAAATAAATTATATTTACATTATACAATATACACCATACTGCTTTGTAACTTTAACTTATCACCATGTCACACATTTTTTCTGATTCCCCTGGGGTTAGAGTCTCTCCATGTGGTGATGAAGCAGCAGTTCCTGTGAGTGGTTCTTGTGCATCCAGTTTCCATATCTGTGAACAAGACGCACACAAACACCTCCAAGGGATTGCAGGTCTGTGGTCTGTCCATGGGGAAACCACAACACTGTGCTTGCTGAAATGCTCATACAAAGTCCACAACACTCATGGGCGTACGCAGTGCCACATAGCTGTAGAAGCACAGATAAATGACTGAGGGTTTTGCTGAAATGTTTGAATACTCCGTTATTTCATACTTGAACACAATCCTTATTGGAAACGTAGACGAGCAGCTACTTGACACAGGTGCCGTACGGCCGTGCTACAAAGGTTTGCAATCCACTTCTGAGTGAGCAAGTTAAATGCAGCTTCCTCCCATTACAGGTGTGATGGTGCTGGACTGGTGTGTAACACGCAGGAGGATGCTCAGCTGGATCCATCTGAGAAGTTGTAAGAGCGATTATGGATTGAAGAGATGACAGTAAGTAGTGTGTTGATACCTGGGTGTGTTCAGAGGATGCAAGATGATCACTAAACAGAGCTACTGCATTACTACAATATGTCTTCACAAGCTCACTTCACAGTTGACAAAACGCTGAGCAGGATGTTGGCAACAATTGGCAGCAGTCTGTGTATTACATTAGGCAGTGAGAGGAGAGGGCTGTCTCGCTCTTCGCTCAGCACTGCAAGACTATTTGATTGCCAGCAAACAAGTGGGCCATTTGAATAATTCATAAGAACAAACTGAGAGCAGAAAGTGGCTTCTTCGCTGTAGTTTCAGTCCAGGGACTGAACTTCCCTTCTCTCTGCTCTGATGAAATAAGAATTACACAGTATTATCTTGGAGTTCAAGCATGGCCTGGGATAGAAAATCACCCAAGCAGAGAAGTATGCAGGTACTTGCTCATTAATATCCCACTCACCTTATATTCCTACACAAGTCCATCATAGAGCGACAGTGCCTGAACAATAGAGGGGTCTGCCTTTGAACCCTCCTGAAACTCCTGCAGAGTCAGCTTCCCATCTGCATTCTGGAAGGAGAGCATGAAACAAAATGAAAGTGAAGCCTGTTAATGCTTTACTGCAGAGTTACCAGTAGGGGGCAAAAGTGGCTCTCAAGCTAAAAGCTGCTACTCCTGCTGGACTGATCTATGGTTCAGTGCACTTGGATAGTAGCCACTCTCTGCCAATACAAATCACTATGTGCTGCTGTGCTGCACAGCTAGTCCAATGGGCTGATCTTGGCAGTGGTGGGTTGGCAAACACGCCCATGCAGGCTGCGTCTCATCTTTCACTAAAGCTGAGTAGAGTCTTGGTGCTGAGGGAGTTGGAATTAGCACTGAAGGCTAGTGGTTGAGGAGACTACATATTGATGTTTATAGACTGCAGGCAGACTGCAGCTGTAATGGCTACAGCTCTAAACTTAACAGTGTCCATGAAAGCCCTGAGAGTGGCAACAAAGGTAATGGTAAACTAGCAATGGTGCTGCAACAGCTCCCGAGTTATATTTTTTCATTAATGTTTGGATATTATTTCGACATTAATATACTAACCTTGTCCATCATTGCAAAAATACGGTCCACACGCTTTTCTGGTGTGTTCTCCTCCTCTGGCAGCTCCACAGTGTTTCCCTAAGATATGAAATTATTACACTTCTATCCAAATGTTTCAGGTTTAAATTTCTAAACTTTGATCAAACTTACCACCATCTGATATATGGCATCCACAATGTTCAACATCTCATCGCGGGTGATGTAACCGTCATTGTCAAGGTCATATAATTTAAAAGCCCCTGTGTAGAGAAAGATGGAAAAAACATATACTGTACATTTACTACAGCAAAGAGGAAGGTCGCTATTTCTGGTAGGTGAGCTCACACTGACATAAGACAAGTGACCTCAACATGTAAAGCAAAAGATTAAACTATATATTTTCATGGATTACAGAGCACACAGTGTTTCATGTCGTTGGAAGTAGTGAATAGTGACTACAGGCAGGCAGCAGCCTTTCACAGTGGCTTCCCAGTTTACAAGGTGACAGTGGTAATTCTACATAACATAAATCACCATCAGACTTGGTTGGTTACAGTTTTAAGAGTTATGTTTATAGATAAAGTTAAAGTATTTCTACGGTGTTCCACTTTTGATAAAAGGTTTGGTCATGGCTTCAAGGCTGCTGCAACTTGCTAATAATCATTTATTTGCTGTTCTCCAGGAACCAACAGATCTTCTTTCACATGCAGTCTATGACTGTCAATCCCCATTTAAATGTCAAAAAATAGAAGCAACGAGTGCATTTTCCTTACATCTCAACTTCTCATCCAGAGTCCCCCGAGAGGTCACTGACAAGGCCTGGATGAACTCAGAGAACTCAATGCGTCCATCCTACAGAGTGACAAAAGAGACAGAAAAGGACAGACAAAATGACCCAAGGACATGACTAGCATCTTACTCCACACTCACTGGAGCTGTACTTTCAGGAGCTCCTTGTTGTTCTTTCATGTTGTCCTTGCTGTATTCTGCTGAAAATCCGGGCCAAACATTTGCTCCAAGTCAGCTGCTATTTTTTGCCCTGCACCTGGCTCTCTCCTGAGGCAGAAATATGTCACCTCTGGTCATTAGCAAGATGGAAGCTACTGTCTCACAGCCTAAAGGTTGCAGTAAACAAAAGTATATCCACTGTACAACTGGAGCAAAGATATTAAAATTTTCCATTGATTACATATCACAGATAGACTTGGCAAATGAATCTATTTGATAATGAAGGGAGTGTACTACTCAGACACCCATTTCTTCTTAGCTATGTCAAATTCCACTAAATCTTACCCCAGAAACTCAAAATTTCCAAAAAAAAGTTCCAAAGGTGTGGCCTTCTCCAAGGCTGCAAAGTGTAAAATAAAAGCTCAAAGTGTCTCATATGCAGCTGAGATCAGACCAACTCATAAAGTTAAAACCTCCACCCTCAAGCAACTGCACGAGAGTTACTAAATTCAAACTGTGGCGCTACATAACAGGAACAGCATCCACATTCACAAGCAAAAACAACAGCTTGTAGGCCACAAGCAATGCATATAAACTGGCTTCCTGGTAGTAGAGCCCTCAGACTTTGGTCAATTCATATTGTCACCGGATACCAAAGGACTGTGTATGCATCCACCAAAGCTTCTCCAACATCTTACAGTTGCCTACTTGTTACTGTTATGAATTTAACCACAGCCCTTATTTCAATTCCAAGTGATCTTTGTGTCCTTAGGATCGGCTAACTTTATCTCTATTAGACATCTGACCAGCAGGACAATACTGAAGTCATGCTCTGCTGACTACATAAGTCATAAAAACTGCTAAGATCAGTGCATTTGCTAACTATGGGGAGCCAAATACTAATAAATGTCAAAGATAAACATCAGACAGAGGGTTTGTCTGATCTTCGTGACACAAAGCCTCTTAAGTGGAGTCAATAAACATCCAGAGGCTCACCAGAATCCCAGGAGCTGTTCATCTACAGATTGTCTTCCTAAAAACAATGTGAATAATCTTGTACAGCTGCAGTGAGGTGGATTACTGTTTATCATCCTACCCTAAAATCCTTGACGTCACTTAACAATGCACGTGTTTCATTTTAAAAAAATATAGTGCACATTTTAAAACAAGTGCCACAAAAAACAGGGTTTTCACACCCAAATTAATTAGATATTTCCCCCCTATGTAGTTAAGACTATCAAACATCAGCATGGGGGAAAAATGCTCTCACTGATCTCCTCCCTTTCTTTAGTTGAGCACAATGTTTTTTTCCTCTTTCCTTGAAAAAAAAAATGGACTTGAATATTTATTTCTGACATGGTTTTAATTAAATGTTAAAACTAATCCTGTGTTGTTAAAATACTGACTGATTCCAAAATATGTATGTATTGTTTTATTATCAAGATCCTCCGATATGTGCAACAAATAGAAGAATTACTATACATTTGTGTGTTTGTGCTAACCTGACTAAGGAACAGAAAAAGGGCAATCAATTTATTAATTAACTTGCAGAGTATACCGAGTACATTGAATGTGATTTGTGATTGTATGTAATGTCCTTGTTATTGTGTACAAAGACAGTCCTTTGGCCTGGATTTGTGTCCAAAATACATAGTCTTCAATCAAAAGGGATCAGAATAAATAATCTTCAGCAATGTGTATACACTTGAGAGTCTGCAGATATCTGGAAAAAAGTCCTGGTAAAATAAGTGAAGCAAAATGAATAGGACTTCTATACCATATTGTACTTTTATTTTGTGCAGCCAATAGCTGGCCAGAAAGATCTATTGTTTTCATAAACTGACCTGACCTGAATAAAGACTTTTAAATCAGGTCTAACATCAGACACTTTAACTTTTAACATAATTAGACAAATAGCCTAGTCCTAAACAATTTCTCTGTCAGTCTAAAGTAAAACCTGTAGCTGAATAATTTTTCTTTTGGCTTGTAATATGAATTTGAAGACAAACCTTATTTTCATCAAATACATTGAAGACAAAGGATGCAAACTTTGTGGGATCTCCAAAAGGAAAGAACTGCTTGTATATCTTCTGAAAGCCCACAGCATCAAGCTGCCCACTTGGACAATCTTTAATGAAGCCTTTGTACCTGAAAAATAAAGCACAGATAAAGATTACTTAAAGAGTTATAATATAATTTACAATGAAATGAAATAACTGCTCAGACAAGGCTGTGGAACAGGACAGAAATCACCTCCTCAATGCTACAGCAGGTATTACTGAAGCAGATTGAAAGGTGTCCAAGATCAAAAAGGTAAAGTGCAAAGCTATTTGTCTCATTCACAGATAAGAAAATCACCCTAATCCAATAGCAAGCTCAGAGTGGTTAACTCTAATCAAATTACTCTCTGGTCCTCTTTTGATAATATGCATAGCAGACAGATAAGCCTGAGAGCTACCTCTCTCCCCCCTGGAAATCACTTATCTAGAAAGTGACTTAACATCTCTATGAGCCTAAAAATAGAAGCATTTCATAAGCAATTTCAAGCGCAGTCACTCAAAGGTAGGCAGTTTCCTTCATAAGTCTTCATAAAAGAGCAGAGCAGCCTCAGAATATAACTAGGCTGGCACAGGGCAGGGAGCAAGAAAGCGACCGCTAGCCTTTACAAAAATAAACACTAAATGAAAAGTAGGAGAAGAGGGAACAGTAGGGAAATAATAGCACTCAGTAGTTATAAAAAGATTTTTCTCTAGATCAACAGCACAAATGATGCATATCCACTCAAAGGAGCACTACATGTTCATCTCTAATTCAGTTAAGGTTTTGCAAACTAAGGTGGGGCTGTAATTAAGGCCAGAGAAAGTGAAGAATAAATGCTTGGACAGATATTATCCACACACACTCTGGCTCTTCACTCCTCTTAAAACTCTTTACTTTTATATCTGCTTGACGATAATGAGGCTAGCTCTAAACTAGTCAAAGAGATGCTTTGAGGAGCAGCTGAGGAAAAGATTTTTACGAGAAGAGAAGCAATAAGGGAGCAGAGCCACATCTGAATTATCTGGAGATACACAGGAAAATGAAAACCTATTTCACTGTATCACAAAATACAACTACTCATGATTCAAAGTGCAGAACACACAATGCATATCGTAATCCAGAGCTAAGCCATTTCACCAGACTCCCAGGAAATGTGACTGTAGAACTTTGTATATGCAAACCAATACAAGAGACTGAATGACACTGTAACATGCTCTGTAACTTAATATACTATACACATATGAAATATATAAATTTGAGGTTCTATTGTAAAAACAACAAAATATATCTATAGTGTACTTACACTTTGGTTTGTTTTTGCTGTAATAAAACTGGTTCTGTCAGACTATAAGGCAATCTTTTACAGTAATCATAAAGCTGCTCAGAAGGGAAAAATCTTAATATCTCCAAAGATATTTTTAATTGCACAGTAGGGGTTTAACAGAAGACTGCTCTGCTCTTTATTTAATAATTTCACATGAGTCAAATACAGTATAAGCCAATTTTGTCTTATCACAGACAAACTAAATGAAATTCTCTGGTACTCCAACCCTGATATGTGCTTATCACTTATATGCAGACATTGATATACAGTTCCTATAAAAAGTATTCACCCCTTGGATGATTTACCCTTTTACTGATTTTATAAATCAATCATGGTTAATATAATTTGGCTTTTGTGACCATAAACAGGTTTCTACAAACTAATGTCAATTAAATAAAAATATGTAAAATGATTCAACAGATGTCCAGCCAATTAGTGCTACTATAGTAGTCTCACAGTTATTGAAATGGTGATCACCTGACTGCAGTGAATGTGTCTTATATGATAGTAGTATAAAGACCCCTGTATCTGGAAGGTCCAGTCACTGGTTAATCTGTATTCCTGGCTACCATTACACCATGAAGAGAAAAGAATGCTACAAACAACTCTGAGAAAAGGTTATTGAAACTTATAAGTCAGGGGATGATACAAAATAATTTCCAAGGCAGTTAATATTTCCCAGAGTTCAGTTAAATCCATCATCAAGAAATTAAAGGAATATGGCACATGTCTAAATCGAACTAAGTCAGACCATCCACACAAACTGAGTGACCATGCAAGAAGAAGACTAGTGAGAGAGGCCACGAAGACACCTATGACTACAGTTACTGAGTTACAAGCTTCAACACCTGAGATGGGGGAGACGCTGCATACAACAACTATTGCCTGGGTTCTTCACCAGTCAAAGCTTTATGGGAAAGTGGCAAAGATAAAGCCACTGTTGAAGAAAACTCATATTAAATCTCACAAAAAGGCTTGTGGGAGACGCCACAACCAAGTGGAAGAAAGTTCTTTCATCTGATGAGACCAAAATGGTGCTTTTTGGCCATCAGACAAGATGCTATGTTTGGTGCACATCAAACACTGCACATCACTACAAACACACCAACCCCACTGTGAAGCACAGTGGTGGCAGCGTCATGCTCTGGGGATGCTTCTCAGCAGCCGGCTTGTAAAGGTAGAGGGTAAAATGAATGTGACAAAATATAGGAAAATCCTGGAGGATAATCTTATTCAGTCTGCGAAAGAGCTAAAGCTTGGCAGAAGATTTATTTTCAATGACAATGACCCGAAGCATACAGCGAGAGCTACACAGAAATGGTTTAAAGACAACAAGGTGAATATTTTGGAGTGGGTCTACAGAGCCAGAGTCAAAGCCCAGACCTCAATTCAACAGAGAATTTGTGGCTGGAAAAAAGCTGTTCCCAACCGATCCCTGAAAAACCTGATAGAGCTTGAGTAGTTTTGCAAAGAAGAATGGAGTAAAATTGCAGTGTCCACATGTGCAAGCCTGATTGAGACCTATCCATAGATTCAGTGCTGTGATTGCAACCAAGGGTGCAAAGTCTGAAAAAATATCTATTGATGTCATCGTGATTATCTTGATTTGGCTTGAGTCTGAAATGGCAGGGACAGTCCAGTGAAAGGCACTCTTCAAGTGCATTATGTAAAATGTAGGTGTTAAAGAATAGCTCAGCCTTTGCTGCTTTGAGTTTGTCCACTTTTGTAACATCTGTTTCTTACAAGTCATTCAACTTCATCAAAGTGCAGGAATAAATCAGTTTATTACCCTATTTAATAACACTTTGTTTGCTATGAGTGCCCAAAACTGTTTTTTTTTCCTGTGACAGGCCTTAAGAGCACTTTAAAGAATTTAATGGGTGTGAAATTGAGCAGTAAAGCATTGTATTCCTCAAACATTGTCAGTCATCTGCTCAGTGCTGATGTGTAAACTAAATAAAAGAAAACACCTCACTGATTTAGGTGTGCCAAATACATTTTGTGCTTTGATTTTGACTTTCGTTATACACACCCCAACACATCCCTTCCTTTTTTGTTGTTGGTTGGGCAATGTTGTCGGACTCACTGTCAACAGTTAACAGAAAAAAAAGCATCAACATCACCCAAGGCATTATTTATTTAATCAGTTAATGGTGATTAGGTTTTGACTAATAAATAAATACATTTCATGTCCATTGTAAAGGCTTGCTATATCATACACTATATACACACAGATGTCATTTGCACTTAATCTGCTGTTTAATATAGTTCAGTATATATAAGTTTTAAGGGTTTCATGGTTTTATAGTGAATTTAGGCAAACAATATTTTTTTTGTTTTTAATAGTAATATAATTTCTGTGAAATTTCAAATTTGTTATATTTGTCTCTCAGTCAATCTCAGCTGGGATTAGTTATTCATGGTATTCAGAAAAAATAATATAATTCCTAAAAATTCTGTACCAACCCATTTTTGGCAATCTTCAGTATGTATCTGGCAGTTTAATCTAAATTACTCTGTGAAATGGTTGCTTCCTCTTCAGCCATTTAATGGCCATATGATTTTGCTTTACGAGGCATCAACATATAAGACTGGCTACTAAATTTAACATACTACCAGTGCGGTTACATAAGCAGCACACACGTAAATTGGTACTGTTGCTACAGTAAGCACTGTACCCGTGTAAACATGTTTGCCTATTGCCAGCATCTTATCAGAGTCATAATCAGAATCACCTTCACTTGCCAAGAACACATCATGTACAAGAAATCTGACTTGGTGACACTGCTGCTAACACACATGCACAGACTGTACTTGAAGAAAGCAACTACGCAATGTACTTGCAGAGACACAGCAGACATGACATTGTTCATCAGACCACACTGGGGAGCCGACATGAAGATAAAGTATTTATTACTGGCACTGGCCCCTACACCTTGGCATCTACTATGGTGGCTTGCTAAAGAGTTGTGCAGAATATTTCTCTCGCTCCTGTCTTGGTGGCAGGAACATCACTGCGCTATGGCATTTTGTTATTGATTTCAGGTAAGCCTCGAGCATACTAATGCTGCTCCCTTAGAGGAGAATTAGAAAGGGGAACAAATTTAATGCACAACAGAGGCATTTATCTAACCCTGCTAATTCTTCTGTGTCTGTGCCTGTGCTCTAATTACACGCCATCTGGCATTTCCCCTGGTAAAATTCCCTCTCATCCCTCACACTCGCTCGTGTTGATTGCTGCTGATATTCAAGTGAGGACTCATGCAAACTTTCCTGTGAAAGACAGTGAGAATGATGGTGAGCTAGATGGCTGCACAGCCATGGGTGGGAGGGATAAGAAGGGTGGGGGGTATTCCAGGCCGGTGCACTCAGGCAGCCCCAGAGACAGGCCGGCTCGGAGGCTCTGGACTTTCCAATGCTCAGTGATATCTAATGCTGCTACTGCTGCTGCTGTGTGGCTGTGAATGTGCCCTGCCTCCTTCCCCTCATAAACCCCTTAACAGGGGACATGAGCAGCGACTAGCTCTCGAGGCAGAGCTCTTTTCATGCATGCAGAATCAAGAGAATTGAAGTGTGAATATGGAGTGATCGCTACAGCGCTCCATCTACTGATAATCACTGTTTGTTATTCATTTCCAAAGAAACAATGGCAACAACAACATGCAGCAAACAAAAGCAGTGACTATACTCAGGTTCAAATCCTCTGTAATGAAGGTGCATTGTCTCTAATCCACATGTGAGCAGTGATCAGGCTGTGCCTTTGGAAAAGCATTCAGAAATACACAGCATAAAGGATAAGGGCAGTCCCATATATATAATAGACAAAGACCAACTCTCACCAAGACGATGCTGGTGTCGGTTACTCTGACTAATAGGTACTGAATCTGACAGAAAGGATTACTAGTCAGCATCCTCCTGGAGGCTCTATGGCTATGTAGTCATTAAGTGCCTCAACGTGAAACAACCATGTGCCCCCGCCATTCTTGTGTTATCAGACATCCCCTTTGCAAATAGACCAAAAAGGCTGTTGAGGAATGCACCATGGGAATGTTTGTATCAGTCTTATCAGTTAAGTCTCAGTAAGGTTTTAAAGTCTTTCTATTTTCAGAACCCATCAGTCTTTGTTGTAGTGTTCAAATCAATTAAACAAAATGAAAATACATTAACCCTGGACTGAACCAAGAAACAAAAACCTGTGAAAGATACAGTATATTGCAATGGCTTTTGCAAGTGGGTCAAGACAGGCCCACTTCTCGTGAGCTTTGACACTGTAGCTAACATATGACTAGCCTCACATTGGGAATGGAAAAATTCTCATTAAAAATGAATGCACACACTTACCACTGCTGCACCTCTTTCTCTGTGACTGTAAGAGAAATAAAGAGTGACATTAGCTTAGAGGAAAACTTTGGTTGTCCTAGAAAAAAGTAGCTTGCTGTTAGATACAACTCATGAGCTAAGTAGTACCACTGTTAATCATCGTGGCCCAATACTTTCTCAGACACACTGTAGATTCCGACTTGACAAAAAAAATATTCAACTGTGTCAAAATGCAGTTCTTGGAAAACAGCCATAGTTACTTGAGAGCAAAATTCTTAGATTTTAGCAAAACATTAAAGAAGATGACTTTTTTCTGACTATAATAGTAGAGGACAAATGGGAGTAAACCCCAGGGAGACACAAACAAGGCTGAGGGAATGAAGGTCAGCTTCAGATTTAAGAAAGAGAACAGTTTAGGAAGCAGGATGTGTTATCATGCCCACACAAGCACCATTATCTGCCAGTATCTAATCAACCAATCCCCTATGGTTTTCCCTTGTCTCTTTACTTTCTCTCAAGTAACCAAAGCAATTTTCATCCTGCGGGCTCCTGAGAGTATTAATGAAAACAAGGGCTGGAAATCAATAGCATTAGGTTAACCAGGTGGTCCTTCGAGAGAGACCTTCTAAATTCATGTTGCTGTAAATCTGAGGGGAGATACGATCTACTCTGATTTCTGTTTGGCCTGACACTAAGTAAGAAGCTTGTAAATACAATAATGGCTAGAAAGTTAATCAATAATTTCTTCTACTGTAATGTTTAACCTTGAACAACTCACTGTCATGGTTACTAAAAAGGTACACAACCAAGAAAACAAACAACAAGAGTAAGACCTAGACATTCACTTGCCATTTTTAGGGCAACATACCATTAATCCAACACCATCACACTGCAGGAGAATGGACAGCAAATAGAAATATACAGTATTTATGACAAGGACAAAACAACACTTAACCATGAGATTTACTGAATGTATTCTATAATGTGACTACTGCAGTGCCAGGGTAGAATCCTATGGAGGCTATAGATAAGGACGCCAGGTCACGTAACCTTCACCTGCACATACCTCATCTTCAATTTGTTCTGCTCAGTGTTTCAAAAAAAAAAAAAAAAACATCATGTGACTCTATCCTGGGCAATAAATATCAGGGTCAATCTCACCACTCTCAGCCAAGCCAAGCTACCATTAAATTGGCCTCAACAGACAATGGAGTCAAAAACTGAAGCAATTTACCATGGCCATGATTTAATAAAAATGTATTACATAACTCAGTCATAGGCAATGGGAAATAATACAATCTGCCAATTGGAGAAGAGTGCTGGGCCCAGTCAACTGGATGGCCCTTTAGGATGTGGTAGAACACATCCAGCTCTGCCACGGTGAGCCTCATCACAGCTTTGAGAACTTACAAAATCATCATGTTCTTTACACAGGCCTAGCCTACATCCTACAGATTATTTAATGTGGCTGCTGATCTTTCCATGTGATACAGTTACTTGGAAAGTCTTTTTTGGGTTGAACTGAACTTGCTTAAAGTACAGGTGAGGCTGCAAAGGTTTTTACAAAGAACAGGGAAACACTGGCCTTTAATGTTATCTTTGGCTAGGAAAATGTTTTCCTGAAAATATTAGGTCATAAGGATTTTTTATGAAGATGCCTGCGTTTTCAAACCTACAACAAAGCAGAAAGCAGACTTGTACAGACTTTAGTTGTCCCTGTAAATGCAGAGGGCAATATTTGGTGGGCAAAAACATCCCACATCTTCTAACACTGAGCCAAAAAGACACATAGGCACAGAGAAATTTACCAAGTCCCCAATCTGTCAAGAACCAAAGGAACACATTGACTAAAATGGCAGACAAAGCTTCTCATGGGAGAGCAAGAGAAAGGGGCAACGGGATGAAGGAAAACAGAAATGATAGTCTCAAGTCAAGCAACAACAGAACAAGGGAGAATGATCACACTGGGAGAGAAAGCTTGGTGCCCCTCTCAGCGATGCTAACCAGATAAGCTCCTAATTACACTATTCCATTCCCTGCTCAAAGAGGGCAATTAGGGGATAAAGCAAGAGAGACAGGGTGAAAGGGTAAGAGAGGAAGAAAGCGAGAGGGACAGAGAGAAAAAGACAGAAGGGGAGAGGGAGAGATGGGGAGAGAGAGAGAGAGAGAGAGGGAGTGAGTAAAGGACAGCAGCAAGCAGCCCAGCACGAAGCCCAATCTTCCTCCACAGCAATTTCCTGCCACAACAGCCTTCCTTGGTTCTGCTGTGGAGAGACCCACCATACAAATAACACTGTCATTAAGCAGCCAATGGATGTCAACTCCCACCCACACCTGCACACTGTACTGCGGAAATAATAATAATAATAATAATAATTATTATTATTATTATAATGCTGTGCTCCAGAAATAACACACAAATGATTAATATGGTGTCTTCCATGCAGACATTGTTGTGGTAAATTTAAAAGTGACCTATGCTCAGACTATGAAGGTACTTGAATGATGTGGATAGGCATCAGCAATGGCTCACTCCCCCCCTGTGATCCTACTATTTTTATGAGTCTCACCTCAAGAATCCCATTTATAATTGCAACATGTGAAGCAGTGAAATAATTAATGTAGACTCTCATTAATCTGTCTCTGTATACATCTTAAAAATATTTACACACTGTATATAAGTAGTCCAGATACTGCATATAAAATCAACTCTCAAGCCTAAACCTTGATAGCTGATACAAACTCAGCATCTCCATATTCATAAATCTCTTCAGCGTGATTTAATGCAGATTACAACTTTTTGCCAGACCTTTACTAATTACAATTTGCATTTTAATGTAAATCAAACAAGGAGCCTACCCCAAGCTGACATTTAGTTATAGCTCTGTTCTGTCAATAATTATAAACCGGGGAAGAATCTCAATACATTGCAGCAGGCAGGGCTTTTTACAGTAAAGACAGAAGATGTGATTTGAAAACTGCAGTAGTTATATTAATGTTAGGTATCCCTACTACATACTGCATTTCCTTTTAGCTAATGCCGCAATGTTCCTAAAATTGTATACACGTTAACTGAAAGGAGTTTGTGCAGGATTTCCTTTTTAAAAACAAGCAAAAAAAACAAAACAAAAAAAAAACTTCCAGGTACTTACAGTAGGTTTTCCTTGTCAACTCCTCCACCACTTCTGGCTTGAGCTTGCTGTTTGATTTACCCATGATCTTCAGCGCTCCTCCACACCTCCAAATCCACCGTGGCAAGCAGCACCTGTTACTACCTCCTCTCCAGTCTGCTCCTCTGCCAAAACCATAGAAAAAAAAATGTGGGCCAGTTTAGGTGCAACAACAACAGTGAAATAGAAGAAACACACTTTTGTTTTGGTTTGGAGGAAGAAAAAAAAAACAACAACGCCTATTCAAGCTATATTAGTCTATGATTCAGTGTGGTTAACTCTAGCTGTAGTCATGATCTGCTCAGTCATCAGCCCCAGCACTGCAGACATACGAATCAAACCCCATAGACCCTGTGAAGAAGGGCCAGCACAGTGTTAAGTCTATATGAGCACCACTGAGTGCCTATGTGTGCGCCTCATTTCTTCACAGCAGTCCGTGGGCGAGGAATGGCGTTTGGATGCGTTGCTACCTTCGTCCTTGGATACAAGAGTCACTCAGTGGCTGGGTTAAGCAGGATCACTCCCTCACAGTCCTTCTCTGTTCTCACTCATCCCACCCCTCCTCTCCCACCACTATCTCCACTGCTCTGGCTAAGTTACTGTAGTAAAGAATCCTTCTTCTTGACAGCCGAGATAAGGAGGTGAGTGAAATAAAATGCATTGAACAGAGTGCACCTTGGATGCACCCCACTGCATTTCACTCTCACTCAAAACATTAAAGCCAAAACCCTGGAATGTATACAGACATATCAGTTTACGAAAAAGTAAAACGTTTCAGTAATAATTTATGGAACGCAAAAAAAAAAAAAAAAAAAGCCAGGTGTCTACATAGTTCAGCAGTTCTAGATGCCAACTGAACAGCGAAAAGGAGATCTGGCCTTGCTCTTAAAATAAGCTTGTGAGCTGTCGACCAAAACAAGCACAAGCTTCTAGGCGGATTTAGAGAGTGACAGTTTTCTATTCTGCTCCATTCTGACTCACAATTCGCTCTCCTTCCGGACCTCGCAACAGCATGGTATGGTGATTTCCTCTACTCTGTCACAGCAGACAGGAGATGAGGGATAATGGAATTTCTTTGTATTGCGAGCCTGACGTTGGCATGTACTGACGCCTAACAACAGCAGCTGTCTGGGCCACAGAGTAGAAACCTACAACAAGGACCTACATGGCAAGCATCTGTTCTCTGTGTCCATGATGAGAGATGTCCTTCTGAGGGATGCCACGCTGGTAATCACCATCTTGCTCAAGTCTTGTGGTCCTGGGTGTTACTTAGACACTGTGGAAATAAACAGACAGTAGTTACAAAGGGGTTGACAAGCATTTGCTGTGTTTTAGCTGAAACGGACTGTGGTGTCACCAGACACTTGACTGGAAAAACACTCAGCGCAGACAACGACCTTTCTACTGTCTGCCAAAAGCTGCTCAGTGTGGCCAACAGGCAAAGCATACTGTGGAGCAAGAACAGTGCTGGTAATGTAAGTGCACAGCAGTGCTAGCATTTGACAAGCACAGTTTAAACACCAAGCAAATTAGCTGTAGTCCATTCAAGTCTTATAGGGCTAGGGCAAGAAAAAGTGCCCCTAATTACCACAAACACCCACATAAAACAAATGAATGGCTGAATGTACAGGAAATCAAATGACAACCAGTCAGTCTCCCAGTCCTGGTGTACATTTCGGGCAGAGCCGCTTGTGGTCGGTCACGATAGCAGCAGGTGGGACGTTGCCTGGCAGCACCATAGCAACACACAGTTTATGGCCCCGGTGCGGAGCTGCTAGTCATTGTACTCGATTGTACCCACGCTGCTTCTTGTGGCTACTTTACTTACGAAAAACAAACAAAAAACACCACTCTGATATCAATAACAGCTTTTTCCACATGAGGAGACGACGGGGTTTACCTGAGCAACAGAAGCAGAAAGTCGCCGTCCAAAGCAGAGAGCAGCTGGTCCGACGCCGTCTTCCTCCGCCGAGTTCCGGAGCGAGCGGCTCGCTGCTGCTCGGCTGGCCGTCCGTGCTGCTCTGATGCCGCCGTCAGGGAGTGACGTTACTGCCGGCCCCCACCGACTAACCCAGCCCAGTGCCAGGGAGACACTGACGCACCGCCGGTCATACACTGACTCTTTGTGTGCTCTGAGAGCCTTTACACGTGTCCTTTCATATACAGTGAAGGGTTAGGCTGCTCACACTCACTTTTTGACCCGTATTCTCAACCTGCACACTGAGTATAAAAACACTTAATTAGCTCTTGTGCCCTATATGACTGTGACTAAGCTAATGACGGGTTGAATAGCTCATAGCTACATTTTGTTTTTCATTATACTATAGCTAAACACTGCACCAGTGTTTGTGCTGTATTAATGTGGGCTACATGTGAAACTCTGACAATGAATTGTTTTCCCTACAGGGCCTTAGGTATGTCTGATTATGACTTCACATGGTGTTTTTATCTATAATTAAATATAATACTGTGGAATTAGCTACTAAAGAGTTAGGGGACTCATAAGAGAATATGTCTGACTGTTCATCTGTCCTTATGGGCCAAGCTTGAAACCTCAAGCCGAAGTTCATATCACATTGTCAGACTTTAAAAAAAGCTCATGAGAGTTGTCATGTCAAGTGTGCTTTCTAAAAGTTTTTGTGCTATTTCAGAGTTTTGTTATATTTTTGTTATACGATAGAGTATTTCTGTAGCTAGTATATATAAAATGTTCTGTACCTGAAGACTGGAATATAAGACTAAAAGTTTGAGGATGGGATGTCAAATTGAGTGAGCAAACCCCAGAAAATTCAGATTAAGACTATCCAAACATAGTTTACTATTATTACTGATGTGGAGAGCACAAGGCCAGCTGACAAACTGTGTAATATGGGGATGAAGAAAAAGAATTTCAATACTACCACACTAACTAAAGGAGAATGGAAGAAAATCAAATACATGTGGAGCCAAAGATTAATGTTTGGCAGTCTTCACATGTATTGATTGCTTTTTGGCTACATGAAGGATGCATAGACGAGCCATTTTTCCCACGTCTCAATTTATCACATTTGTTACTCATGCTTGTTTGTCGTATAACTCGTGCTTGAGTTCAGACTGTGCAGTCAGACCTTTCCATGTGCAGCTTATTAAAATTCAGCTTCCATCAGCACCATGCCAACAGATGTTTAGTTATAGGAGTTGTCCATTAACAACTGCTACAGCATCGTTCTATAGCCCAGTAGGGGCTTTCTGGCCATTCATGGGAGGGTTGGATCTAAATGTAGACTGTCTGACTTGGCCAGCTTAGTATTCAGTGCCCTTCCCTGCAGTCCCCTATTGCAGTCAACTTCAGTGACAGAAGTCTCATAGGAGGGAATGAGGCTAAGCATAGGAGAAAGAGGACAAAGCAAAATTGGGTAAATTAATGAACTTCTCATCTTTTTACACTGAAAACAAGATCGTGAGTGAATTCTTAATTCTTTTAAGAGACATCATTTAGCTTCAACACAGGGGTTGTAGTCAGAGACCTTAGCTCAGCTTCTTACTCTCTTCATTTACACAACACAACTTTAAATCATCTATTTAGTCCAGTATAGATTTTTCATAGATTCTGACTATATCAGTGTCAGTGGTTTTCTACCAAAAAATAACAGTGTTTCAAATCAAAATGGAATAGATTAAAGATTTTTGTAATATAATTTACAAAGTTTTTAAATTACAGGTACTTATGTACATAATTTATATTCAGTTTTGTTCATAGCTATATTGTTCTACCACATCTCATATTACATATCACAAAGTAGTATTTCTAGACATCCAGGCTCAAATATGTCACATTTTTTTCTCTAAATCCCATTATTTGTTTTAGTATCTGATAGTCATTTATGTTAGAAAGTGTGGAGTTTCCATTGCAGACTAGTGCAGAGTACCAAATGCTAGCGTTAAGTAATTTCTCTTTTTCTTTCCTGTCATTGAAACACACATTATAAAATCACTCCCCTTGAAAATGATTCCGTGTAATTACTTGCAGATACAGTATTTGTCCATTTATCAGAAACCACGCACCATGATCATCAAATCACCATCATCTGTTGAGGGCCATCATTAAAAGCCCCTGTGGCGTTTTAACACTACAGTAATATGTTGACATATGCTAAAACAGCTGTGGGGCTACTGGAAGAAAACCACTGCCTGGAAAACAGCCATATATTTTGAAATACCAGTGAATTTCAGCACCCTCAGTATTGCATTGCAAGTCAGAAAGTCATAATCATCGTAAGAATGACAGTATACCATAAAAAAATATTTGTCTTAATTTGCAGAGAAAACACAAGAAGGCAGTAAAAACATCATAAGTAAGAGGACTTATTCTCAAGCTTCTCATACATAAACAAAGCACACAAATGAGAGAAACAGCCACATATTTGAAAAATGGATGAAGCCATTTTGTGGTGGTATTTTTATGTATGGCTGTAACTTAGGTTCAACATCTGATCCATCACACTGGCAGTTTTATAAATAGCCACATGTCTAACTTTGAACAGAACTTCAATGCATCAGACATGAAAGGTGTGCTAGATTTATCCAAGGCCCCCGGTTATAGTGACAATTGATAAGATAAAAAAAAAAAAAAAAAGTGTGGTCAAGACATGAGATTCAGTTATTTTGTTGCTCATTCTGTGAGAAGCTGCTGAAATTATCACTATAAATCACTTGCTGTTAAACCAATACAGTAAAATTCTAGCATCAGTGCTTATACTTAAGAGTTTAGGTGATGGGCTGCTGTAAAAAATGCAGGTGAGCATTTATAGTTTTGGCACACATGAATCTTTTACAACAGTGGAACAGACGGAGGGGATGACAAAGAACAGCAGATAAACAAGAATCCATTTTTAATATAATCCAGAGCCACTCTACATAAATACATCCTAATATGAAATACTGAGAGATTTGGCTTTGCACTACAAAATTTAACCAAAGATCTAACCAAACAATAAGAAGAATAGCAATAGCTATAACATAGCAAAAAAAAAAATAAATCTGAAAAACTAAAATTGCAATTTACCTATTTAACAGAATACCAGAGATGATCAGTTTTCTGTGTTTAACTTCATTCCACAAATAACTTCATCTTACTAACTGCAACCAAACAACATTTTCCTGAGGCATCATCTGTTGTGCCCACTTGAGCATCCCATATGGCCAGACATACATTATTTAGGACCTCATAAATATACAATTCCTACTCTCCGTGGAATAGACATGGGTATGATCTAATAACACTTATCATAGACTATTGTCCTCAGCAAATACAACAGGACATTGAGGTTTTAGTGGAGCAGCAATGCTGGTGACATCCAGCTGTTAATTCAGACTGACAACGGGCAGATATCCATATCTAATGGTAGAAGGAGCTTGAATCCTAGCTTTAAGGAGATAAAGTATACTGCCTCAGGAAAGGTGGGGCAGTGGGACAAACATTTTATTTATTTATTTATTGCGGTATGGTGCAGTATTTTAGAGTTTATCTGAAATATAAAGGAATACGTTCTGGTTATTCCTGGACATCTGTGTCATTAACACAGCAGAAAGAAATGTTGCCCATTATACAATAAAAATCAATCCACAGAGCAAACCAGTGCTGGAAGCAGGATGCAATTTGTAGGGCCTAGTTTTATTGCATTTGTATCATCAACAGCATAGAAAGTAATAAAACTCAAGGATGTGTTTAAAACTTCATCCCTACCAACAAATTATAAACCAGGCCTATTAAAAGTGGTATCTAGAGAGAACAGTCAATTATCTGGTCCAGTTAAAGTAGTAAAGGAAATTAATTATAGGCAAGACCTACAGGAAAAAGCTTGTCAGTTCTAGCTTTAATGTTGCTACTTTATTGTTTCCACTGCCAATAGCATGACCTCCAAATAAGCAATTTAGCATTAGATACAATCTTATGTCTGTCATGAGCATAAAGAGGGTCATTTTGTTAAATTCATGTGCAGGGGAGTGTGTGTGCTCCTGTTATCTCCCCATTTCTTTGTCTAGCCAAAGGATCATGTCTGCCCTCTAATGGCAACAACAGGCAACAACACGCACAATTATTTATAATAATAAGGATAAATTCAGCTGTGATTTTCAGCTGGGAAATACCCTAATATGCCTTATACCTTAATATAAATATAGGCACCAAAAGGTGGATTTTGATTGCTAAATAAAGCATGCAGGTGCCATCATTAATTCCCTCTCATCATTAAAAAAGTCACCATGGCTCACTAATGAAAGACAAGCGATGATACAAATGAATTAAAGCATGAAAATAGAAAAAGAAGACCAATGTGAGCCGTCCCCCTTGGTCCTATTGCTGAAAAAGTCAGCAAATGACGTGTGTCATCAACTTTGTCCCTACTGTTTACATAAAAACATGTTACTCATACCCTCTTGGCTGCTCTCAGTCTTGCCGCAGTAGGAGGGTCACATACTGTCATAGTGTTAAAGCACAGCAGGTTAATGCGCAAGAAGAGGGGAATCATGGTTTTTATGACTCTTCTATGTCTGCTTTTTCTGTCGCCTGGCTTCAGTGCTCTAATGAGATCTCCATTGGACAAGGTAGGTGGAAAGCTGCGAGTGAAAAGTAGCACAGAGGTTAGTGATTTCACTGCTTGGGACCTCTGCAAAGTACATTGAACTTTTCAATTTCAAACCGTTTAGTGTCCTGTGAAATCCCATGACCTGAGACAGTCAGAACCATGTTTTACTGGACTTATGTGCTGACCACCAATAAGTAAAAGCCTCAAAATATTTTTGTAGTTTTATTCAGTATTGGGGGCACAGAACTAAATTTAGTCACACAATTTGAAAGCTGCTGTTTTTAAATGACCTTAAAAAGGGTGTAATTGTTTGTTCCCTTCAGAAGGTTTTTCATCACTCCTCTAATCAAAAAGACATTGTTTCCTCTCTTGGATCTTCTCCTTATGCCTCAGGTATGTGTTTCTGTGACAACATAAAGACACACACATATTAGGATATGTATGCTTTACTGTAATGTCAACTAATGTACAAATTATACTTTTATAAAAGTATAATTATACTTTCTGTTTAACTAGAGAAAAGGAACTATACACTAGACTGTGTCTTCTCTTTATTTCTGTTCACAGCTGCTGGGCGGCTGCGTCGGTCGGCCCTATTGCCCGATATCACACATCTGGAACTGCTGGTGGTCGTAGGACCTGATGTCCAGCAGGTCCACAAGCAGGATACAGAAAGATACATCCTCACCAACCTCAATATTGTAAGTCTGAACACAAATATACAATACAAAGTACGGTTTTCTAAGCAGACTGTGAGCTTCTGATTGTCTTTAAAGTAATGTATGACAATAGCTAAGGAAACATAATTAAACACTTTTTAAGGTGTCAATAAATAGTGGAGATGATAAAATGGCAACACAGCTAAGACAGACGCATCAGTTGGATGAATGCTGAAATGTTTCCATGAGCAGTCTAGGGAGTGCTATGCAATACAATGAAGCTATCCTGATATACTTTAAAGTAATTCATATTCCAATTTCTACCCAGGCCTCAGAGCTGTTGAGAGACATGACCCTGGGTGCCAACATGCGGGTGCACCTGGTCCGCATGATCATCCTGTTGGAGCCAGAGGTAAACAGCTCCCTGTTATAACTTGGGTTCAGTTCAGAATGAAGTTCACAAATGACCAGGTTGTGATAGTAGTTTGTTTACAGCAATCTGAAATTCTTATAATTTTTGCGTTAATGTAACAATCATGCATATTAAGCTAATCATTTCAATTCATTTCTGTTCATTTCTGGTTTTATGAGCAGTATCTTTCTTCTCGTTACTATCTTCACTCTTCTAGTCAGAGATCCAACTTTCTACCAACATCACCTCTTCTCTTAAAAGTGTGTGTGACTGGGGCAGAAGGATCAACCCCTCCAATGACACAAACCCACTACATGCTGATCTCCTGTTGTACATCACAAGGTATGTCTGCATGGACCTATCTATATTATGTATCGACAAATCATATTTTATGGATGAACAAGCCATGTTTTACTATATGGTCCTCCATGACAAACAGGTATGACCTGGTGTTGCCTGATGGAAACAAGCAGGTGAGGGGAGTAACACAGCTGGGTGGGGCTTGTTCCAGCGAGTGGAGCTGTGTAATCACAGAGGACACGGGCTTTGACCTGGGGATCACCATGGCTCATGAAATTGGCCACAGGTAAAAGAGATTCAAACAAATGAGCTGTAACAAATGAGCAGTTTTAACATAATGTATGTTAAAACTGCAAACTCTAAAACTCACACAGCACTTTCTGTCTTGGGGTCTGTATTTCCATGCTTCATTTTAACCAGTTTCGGAATAAACCATGATGGTGTGGGAAACACCTGCAGCAAGAGTGGATTCATGATGGCCTCTGATGGGGGCTACAACAGTGTGGATCTGACCTGGTCCCCCTGCAGCAGACAGCAGCTGCTCACATTCTTCAGGTGGGCCAACCTGTTCAGAGCAGCTGTGCCTGAAAATGTCTCTCATTTGTCACGCAGGCCTGGCACTGCTGAAAGGGCATTTCATCCATAAATCATATCTCACTGTTTTAACCTTAGGTTGCTGGAACCAATGCCTTTATCACATTTCGAGAAAAGTTCATGTAATATTTGGTTGTTATTCAGAAAAAAAAAGCATAACACATGTCAAGTAACTTCGGTTTTTAGGTATGATAGGGCAGTTCACATGTGAGGTTCAAATCAGGTATAGTCTACACTTGGGGAATGAGATGTCACAGGCATTGTTGATTCTAGTGCGGCGAAAGCTGAATGTATAAAAGACCTGCCTGCAATGGGAGGCACCCTGCAGGACTGGAAGCCTGGGCTATACTATGGAGTTGATGACCAGTGTCGTATAGCTTTTGGTAGCACTGCAAGAGCCTGTTCTTTCACCAATCCTGACCTGGTATGTCACCTACAATAGCAGCTCGATGCCACCAGGTGGCATTTCAAATTTAAGAAAACAGTATAATCACTTTCCTAGTAACTTTTATAATATTGGTTTTCTTTCTATCAGCCAGCATGTCGTGTCCTGTCCTGTCACATTAACCCTAATGATGATAGTTCCTGTAAACGTCTCCTGGTTCCGCTGCTGGATGGGACAGAGTGTGCACCTAATCAGGTACTGCTCAATGATTAGCAAAAAATGTTCATGCAATTGTTTTCCCAAGTGTCATCAAACAGGTCCAGTGATGTTTTTAATGAGGTAAAATCCTACATTGTAGTGGTGTCTGAAGGGGCAGTGTGTGTCCCCAGATGAACTCAGCTCCTCTGTGGTGGTGCATGGCTCCTGGTCCAGCTGGTCTGAGTTCTCCCCCTGCTCACGAACATGTGGTGGGGGAGTCACTCACCGCATGCGGCAATGCAACAACCCAAGGTAACAAATATGATACAGGCATCAGTCAAACACACAGCCCAAGATCTTCAAAGTATGAACATTTTTGACTTGTTATTCTGTAACTCTCTCAGACCTGGTTTTGGAGGGAATGACTGTGAAGGCCCCGATGTTGAGGCTGAACTTTGTCACCAGCAGGTAAATTCTTACTAGTTATGTTTACAGTGGGCCTCCATACGATAGGTCAGTACTGTTTACTCAGTGGATCATTGTACTCAGAACTGTCCTATGTTTATCTTTGTAATAATCTTTTGTTAGTAGTTCACAGCCCATGCTCCCATTAAAAGTCCCAGAAGCCTAAGTGTTGGTGGAACAATTCAACTCAAGGAGAGGATTAGGGGCAGAGAAGTCATTTAAATGTGAGCCCTTGAGCTGGGGGCAAAGTTAACAGTTTTCAAAATCAGTTGTAGATAAGGAAACATATTCTGACTAAATGTCTAGTGGCCTGGGGCCTAAGGTGCAAACTTGCCAGTGGTGAATTCAGACACAATCATCAGGTAAAAAAAACCCCAAAAACTTTTTTTCTGTTGCAGCCATGCGTGAACACCCAGTTGGATTACATGGCAGAGCAGTGTTCCCAAACAGACCATCAGCCTCTTTACCTGCAACCACACAAGGCTTCTTTCTACACTTGGATTCCTGCTGTAGGCTTTGCAAAAGGTAGGCCTAAAGAAGCCTGGAGAGCTTTTTCCACTTGTAAAGGAACTAAACCTATATCTCTAAAGCTAATGTGATCTGTTATTATCCTCACCAGGGGATGAACAGTGCAGATATACGTGCCAGTCAGATGGAGAAAACTTCATAGTGAGCCGTGGCTCTCAGTTTGTAGATGGCACTCGCTGTGAGTCAGACAGTCTGCCTCTGTTTGGCTCTACAGCTGCTTGTCTAAAAGGGAAATGCCAGGTAAAGATGACTAAGCGAGACAAAACATACCAGAGAGCAGATGCAATTGCACCGTTTCACACTATGGTTCTTCAGTCTTACACTTTTTTTTTTTCAATCTGTCGGTTGTCTCTGATCAGCTGTTTGGCTGTGATGGTGTGCTGCATTCTGGGAAGGTGAGGGATACATGTGGGATGTGTGGTGGAGATGGATCCTCCTGCAGTTTGACATCGGATACCTACACTGGTGGTCAGGCCAGAGGTAGCAAACAACTTGCATTGTGTATTATTATTATAATAATTATACACATTCAATGACCTAATACATCAATCATTTTCTAAATTTATTTAAGACTGTAAGACTGTAAATCCAATATCTTTGTGACTGGAATGAGCATTTGATGTGGAGTTTTCAATATTTTTTGATATTTGCAGGTTAATAGCAAATAATAATAATTCATAATAATTATAATGATAACTGCTGCCTTTATTGCCTCCCATGATTTATAATTCAGTCATTTCTGTTGTAGAATACACCACCTTCCTCTCTCTGCCAGTGAATGCCACACAGGTTCATATTGTCAACAGGGCACCTCTCTTCACTCATATGGGTGTGTGCTATTACATATATAAGAGACTGATGTTTCTGCAGTAGGTGAAACAGGACTAAAGGTTATTTTTGGTTTTTACATCTGCAGCTGTAATGGTTGGGGATCGGTACATTGTATCTGGGACAGGCAGCATGGCGCTGAATGTGACTTACCCCTCCGCACTGGATGACAACCACATGGAATACCGCCTCCACCTGACCCCTGACCTTTTACCCGAGAAGGAAGAGCTGCTGCTGCCTGGACCACTGCAAGAGGAGATAAACATACAGGTCAGGAGAGACAGTGAGAATGACTGATGAAGAAAAGGATTATAGCTTTTGCATACAAAAATCATCAGAAAAAAAAGGAAATGTAGAATCCTGTTTGTACAGCTTCTGACATTTACAATCATTTTTTGTTTGCAGGTGTATCGGAAATATGGAAAAGAATATGGAGAGAAAACAAACCCAAATATTACTTACCAGTTCTATATGTCTAACAGAAACAGTGACTTGGCAGACAGCACATCTAAAGGCAAATGGGTTACCTTCACAACACCCTGCTCTGTCTCTTGTGGATCAGGTAAGTAACTTTTAGTCACGGGTCACACTGAAAAGCACAAAAATTTAATGTAGTGTTTTCTATGACAGATGTCCTTTTAAAACCATAGTCTGCACATTATCTAAAAAAAAAGGATCCAAAAAGGAGAGATTTGTAGAATAGTGTGTTGCAAAATTGACCTTTTCGAGCAAGGGTTTATTGCATACTTTATCACAAGGACACTACAGCGTTGAAAATGTCAGATTCATTTTGCCAGATGTTTCAGTAGGAAAATACCCCCAAATGGTCACTAAATGAATTAACCACATACAGCACAAAAGTCTAATATGGTGCTTTGGTTTAATATTCAGTCTTTTTTGTGTCAATACTGTTCTCTTGTAAATCTCCTCAACTGCAACTCAAAACCATACAAATATTTTTTTAGACAATTGTACTTAATTCTTGCAAAATCATCTCCTCTGCCATAAATATTTACAATAAGGCTCTGCGATTTAGTTAAAACTGTTTTCTCCCTACACATGCTGTTTTGCATTACAGGCGTACAGAAGCATGTACGAGTCTGTGTAGATGAAGATACTAACAACCACTTGGAGGAACATTATTGTGAAACACCTCCTCCACCCATACCAGCCCACACAACCTGTCAGCTTTCTCCTTGTCCCCCAAGGTTAGGTTCACATTCAACTCCGTTTTTTTTTTCTTTTGGCCTGACATACTTGTACAGCTCAGCACAAATGAATGATTTACTGTTTTACAGGTGGGACACAGGGAGGTTTGGGCCTTGCAGTGCAACCTGTGGTGGAGGAGAGAGAGTGCGCCCTGTTAGTTGTGTTCAGAAACATGGAGTCGATATGGTAAAGGTTCCAGATTCTGATTGCCCACCTGATGGCGCTCCAGATGCTGTTGAAACATGTAACCTACAACACTGTCCTGCCAGGTATAAGAGTTTACACTACGGTGTTGTCCATAGGTAAAAAAACGTCCTATAACCACAGAGTGTGAAAGATTTCAAGTGTTATCCTGCTGCCTATGTTTTTACAATAACAATACTGAAATAAATGTACAATTTATGAAATCAATAGTTTCTATCTCCCCTTCTGTGTGTTTACAGATGGCGTGTATCTGAGCCAGGGGAATGCTCAGCAGTGTGTGGGCCAGGAGAAGCGGAGCGCGTTGTGTCATGTATCCGGCCAGAAAACGGTCGGGATGTTGAAGTGGATCAAAGCCTCTGTTCAAAGCAAATAAGACCACCTGATTCAGTGCCCTGTGTGGTAGATGTCTGTCCCGTCGGATGGGATTCTAAGGGAGAGGTAAAGTAGAAAATGAGTCAAATCTTTTATTTTCAAAATGTGAATCTCATCTAAACATTGCCTTTCTTAACCAGGACCAGCCCATGCTAAAGTCTGGTTTGTTGCCACACTCTAGACAAGCTCCTGTGTATGTGTGGAGCCCTGTTATCAGCCAGTGCTCAAAGACGTGTGGCAATGGTAAGTGAAAAAATACACTCACCTTCACTCAGAACTAGGATAGCCTCACAAAACAAAGTCAACCAAAGCCTGATGGTTACATAGGAACCCTGCAGGTGTGGTTTTCCTGTGTGGATCACCACTCTAGACTGGGGGTGCCTGACTTCCACTGTGACGCCTCTATCAAACCTTCTCCTCGCGCTGGGACCTGCAACACATCTCCCTGCCCTCCCATGTGAGACTTTATGTACAGTATTCTGCAGTATGTTTCATTTGTCTGCAGTATAATTTGGAAAGGGTAGTGTCGTTGAAAATAAGGGCCCAAAAAATTACAGCAGAATGATTTTTTTTTTTTTTAACAACCAGGTGGCGCTCTAAGCAAGGGGTCTGCAGTGTAACGTGTGGAGGAGGGGTGGCCAACAGGGTGCTGTACTGCGCTCAAGAAACAGACGGGGAGGAGGAGGTGGTGGAGGATTCTGAGTGCAGTGACTTTTCCAAACCCACAGCAGTGGTGTCATGTAACACCCACAGCTGCCCTGCAAGGTAAATTACACACACATACACACATCTTAAAAATACTTTTTTGAATGACTGAATCATCTCACTAATGCTGTCATTTGTCCAGGTGGAAGGTTCTGAGAACATCGCCCTGCTCAGTGTCCTGTGATTTGGGTGTAGCTCAGAGGGTTGTGTCTTGTGTGCAGTATGTCCACAGCAAGGAGACTGTGGTGCCAGAAGAAAACTGCCACAAAGTTGTCAAACCGGCCACCACCGTGCCCTGCCTTGTCCAAGTCTGCACCTTCAGGTGGGAGGTGAAACCATGGAGCCAGGTACATTTCACAGGAGACAAACAAAGTGAAATATGAAGATCAAGTTATAGATTAAACAATTAGTTGGTTAGTCATTTAGTAAATTGACAAAAAATTAACTATTATTGCTGTGAGGTAATGCTGGGCCCTTAGAGATCCCATTTTACAGAGACTGAACTCTTTCATTTAACCCCAAACTTACACGGCTATATTTTGCTACATGAACTGAACACTGTTTATTGGGTGATATGCTATTTTCGTGTCCGTTTTATGCATGACAACACGCTGTAACCTGAGTGTACCTACTGTGTTGTGTTGTCAGTGTTCAGTAGCCTGTGGATATGGGATCCAGTCCAGAGCTGTGTCCTGTATAGGCCCCTCTAAACCTGAGCCCCTTAGCCCATTCCTTTGTATGCACATGCCCAAGCCCATCACCATCCAGGGCTGCTACATGGGCAGCTGTGTACACACATCAAACGCCACCTCTAACACCAAAACAACAGTGCATACTGAAATGAAGGGCAACCACACGGAGCAGGGACCTCACCTCTCTCCCACTCTGAAAGATATGCCACAGCTCCGCATGCGGCATGTTTCTCCAGCGCTACAGGCACTGACCATCCCGCAGACCACCCCAACAGCCACCCCAACAACTAAGCCGAGTTAGTATACATAAACACTCCATAGCCCTTCTGACTTGGACTTGAACACAGCTGTGGGATTACCATTAGAGTGTGTTTTGTTTCCCAGGTACATGTGGACAGCTACTCCTTGAAGAATCAGGCATGGTAGATTTAAGAGACGTAACTGGCCGCTGCACAATATCCATAGGTCGACCCCTGGATGAAGTCATACACATTAAAGTGGAATCTGGCTCCTTAAATTGCAGAAAGAGTAAGCTTTATCAAACATGTAAATGATAAATAATTATATTTCATATGTCATGACGGGGGCAGCAAAATAAGTGTCTGCAACTCTGTTCATGTGTTCCAACAGAGGAGTATGTGGCGTTTTTCGACCGACTGGCATTCACAAGAAAGTGTGAGCTGGTAGCACATAGTGAACTGACCACCAGAACTAACATACTGCTGGTGCGTCAAAATCTGGTCACCCCTGGGAACGGGGTTGTGCTCACCTACAGTTCACAGAAAAACATGAAGAGCCACCATCAAGGTAAGTTGGTATGGTATGGCAGGCAGAGCTGAGCTATGGAGTTGTACTTTTTTAAAGCCCAAAACATATTCTACCCTAAACCCTATTCCATCATCTTATCTCAAAAGATAGGATGATGATAAATGAAACAGGATGCACTTCTAAGTGAATTGAACTATTGCAATATAAAGGTTCAAAACTGATGTATGCAATATTGTGAACACTTGCACAGTGTAATGTAATTCAATACAAATACATGCAATAAATGTAGTGGAGTTGGAAACACTGTGAAATGTAAAATGCTACAAACTATAGAATAAAAAACACATAACTGAATCAGCAGCTAACATAATCAACACTTTCAGCTTCTGAGTCGTACTCAAATGGACATTTACCTTTGACTTCAGAGACATTTGTGATATTTTGTTTACTCCAATGCATTCACCAAAAATGAAATTTTCCCTGGATTTTGACCAACAGATTGTGACATTCAGCTGTTTTCTGCTCGCGGCATCTTTGAAAATCCAACTATGCCCAACAATAATCACACCTGTCGAGTGCTCATCAATGCTCCACCCTCGGTGAAGATCAGAATCCAGGCGCTACACATAGGACTAGGATTCAACAGCACCAACGCCCAGTCTACATACATCATGGTACGAAAAAGCTTTTTAGCATGTGCTGTTGTTTCAATATGTTGCATACTTCATAGGAAACACTACAAGTACTACAAAATTTTGTCTTATGCTTCTGGTTTAGATCCGGGACACCGATGTCTTAAAGACCAATGTGTTTAAAGGCCAAAAGCTGTTTCTGTGGCACTCCTCTGGAAATATGGCTGAGATTGAATTTCATGGAGAATACCTGCGTACCAAGGGGAGCTTCAGAGCCGAATATTCCTTCATGCATCCGTGATACTAAATGTTATCTATTTTGAGGATTTGTTTTGCAAATGTTTAGCATTTTTTTGGTTTACACTACTTGCATTTTTGTATCAGCCATTACCTCCTGTGCTAATTATTTTGACCTGAAATAAACAATGAACAAGCCAAAGCACTTAAAACCATTAAGTCAAGTGAGCACAGCGTCATTCTGAAGAATGCACCAGGAACTAGTTAGGTTGAAATAGTTATATTATTATACTACAATTAGCAAATTATGGTGAGTAAGTTAAGTTTATATGTAACACAACATATTAAAATATAGAATTTCCATCACACTGACTGTAACACTTTCCACATCCTAAAACCCTTCTATAACAGGTTTCACCTCACACACACATCACAATGTGCGTCTATGCCAACATGGCATTCTGCCAGTAACACTGGTACCGGTTCAGTCCCAGCTCCCATATGGCCTGATGGGGGACAAACACCATCCAGGCCACTGTGTGGGATCACTCCTTGACTGTAGCTGTGTCTTCCAGGAGAGCCCTCATATCCAACAGAGCATCCTCTACAGCCTGGGCAAACTTGGCAGCATTTGTCTCCTCACAGCTGTTGAAGGCTGTGATGGCAATGTTGATGTGCTCATCCATGGGATTGTAACACACGCCATAGCCATCTGGCACCATTGGACCAAAGCACATCACACAGTCTGTCTTGGAGCCAACCTGGACACAGAAACAAAGAGAGATGAGGGCAAATTCATAAACAAATAAGATGACAAATAATCATGCTGTGTAATATTACATTTTTTAAATCCAAATATACCTGGCTGGTGGAGAGATTGTAATGCTGAGCCACAGCAAAAGACGTATCCATGAATATCTCAGGCATAGAGGTCAGGTCTTCAATACTCTGTATCTTCAGCCCAAGGAGGTGTCTATCTATGGCTTGTCCATGGATTGCCTGAAAAAGAACAATGTACATTACCAAACTGAGTTTAATCTGATGGGTGCAGGAACAAATCATTTTTATATTGGTGAATTCTGGCTCTCACATTGTACGTGTTCTTCTTATGTGTCTGAATGGCCTTCTGCAACAGAGCCAGTCTCTCTGTGTTCTGTGGACAGAATTTGTTGTTTGGTTAGACAGCTAACACGCCTGCAACTGTTCATTCACTGTGAAACTCTGACAACAGTACCTGTTTGTTTAGGTCGTGCATTCCCTGGACAAATTGAAATGAGTCTACAGTAGTTGCACGGATTGCATCCGTTCGCCCATATTTAAACATTCGTAGTGATGCACTTTCGTACGTAGAGCAGCATGTGTTATACAACCTAGAATTCAAAAACAGCACACAAGGCATTTGATATAGTACACTTGATGTATATGTGCAGCATAATTTCTAACTAGACAGGGGATTTCTTACCTGAAGTAGGCAAGCTGAAGAGCCATTTGCACAAACGCATCTGGACTTAGCTTATGTTGCTTTGGCACATTTTTTCCAAAATGAGAGAACATAAGCACCTTCACATCTAAGTCATGCACCATTCTGATGAAACAAAAAAAAAAAAAACGAGTGAGTGGCACAAAATGTCTCACATTCAGATGAGGTGATGACAATGATTATAAATGAACTTTGCCTACATGTTCATATTTTGTTTGGCTTTCTCAATGTCTCTCTTGACCTCAGGTGTAATGTTAAAACGTAGTTTCTGAGGCATAGGCAGTGGAACCATGGGGGAGCGGACTATCTCAGTTTTCTGCCTGTTGAGAAAATATGAAACAGTAGGTAAATTTGACATCATTTAAAAATGGAGTAAACAGTAATCTGGAAATTAAATGAAACTTACATGTATTTAACAACGTAATCGATGAGAAAGACAATGGGTGGACCCTCAGCAGGCGCATGTTCATACACCAGTCCACATGTACCGTCTTCACCAACAATAAACTGAGGATGATGTGCAAGTATGTTCAAATTCTCAAGTGCTGTCACGACAAAATATGAAACTAAAGTCCTCTGTCTCCAACTGACCTGTAACGTCTTATCAAACCAGCGGTTGCCGCTGTTCCAGCGAGCTCCTCCTCCATGTAGCATCTGTGCAGCCACACGGCTCGGGTACAGCTCATCTGACACCCGCGGCATCGGGGCATCCAAACAAACTGTGAAGATACTTTTCTGGATGGCACGGACTGATTCCTTATTTGTCTTATCTGAAGGAACAACAACAGATTGTTGACAAAATCTACAACAGATTTGTCTAAAATACCTTTCCACTTAGGGACTAAATCTAGCTGATACAGAGTTTTTTTTAGCATACATTGCTCACCCTTTATCAGGTTATTATAGGCTTTTCCCCAGGTGTTGCGGTGCTGTGATGTTAGGATGCCAATTGGCTCTTTGTTAGTCTGCAAAGAGGAGTTCCAGATCTTCTCCAGCTGCATGTAAAGCTGGTCTACTGTCAGCGGAGTACCATCACTGTTGTACACATCCAAGACAAAAAACTGAGGGGAAAAAAAATATCAGGGTTACTTAGAAATGGTTCCAGTGTTTTTAACCACTCCACCAATGATAATGACATGATAAACTGAGTTTGGGTTGAAACATCTGGCTGAGAAATAAGACGGAAAAGAAGAAAACGGACAGCAGTGCCATCTAGAGTACCTGGAAGTTGTGGACCACAGTGACGTGAGTGGGTGGTGTTTTCCCAAAGGTGTAATTTACAACAGTATCTCTCTTTGGTCCAGGCACACGACAGGAGCATAGGATCTTGTAATACTGGTCCATACACAACGGCTTCCCACTCAGATACTCTACAGGCAGGGTGTCCCTGTGACAAAGCATGTCACATTAACCATTTGTGCTTTTGTAAATCAAGTGAAAATCATGATGATAATGGGCTTTTTGTTACAACACTACAACGTTTGCATTAGCTTCAGGCAAACTCACGTGTCAATCATTTTTTTAAAGTCCAGAACTCCTGCAATCAGTTTGGCTGCAAATCTGCAGAGAAGATAGAACTGTGTTATTATAAATCATATGATCTTCTCTTTTTAGGCAAAAATAACTAATATGACCACTAAAATAACTAAATAACTACTGTGCATGTGAGAAGCTACAGACAACACGAGATTCAATTAGGAGTAACTATTTCTAAATTAAAATATTCACAAGCAAATGTAACTCTCTGCACAACTACAACTCTACTGGAGTATTTTTTATGGGAGCACCACGTTACTGGTGTATCCCATTGGTCACAGCTGTCAAAACAGCTGAGCAATGCTATAAGCAGCCAGGGCCCTTTAAATAACCCATATGAGGGAAGCCTGTGCAACTGTTGGCTGAAACAATGTGAATGTGCTTATAATTAGACACCCATGGTTTATGATTGATACTGTGGGAACCCAGAAAATTTTACAACTAACACTGTTTGAATTACTATCCATTATTTACCCCCTTATTCCTACTGAGGATCACAGGGATCTGCTGGAGCCTATCCCAGCTCTCATCGGACTAAAGGCAGAGGTACACCCTGGACAGGTCACCGGTGAGATGACTTTAATAAACATGAGTTTAATAAAATAACAGCTTAGCAATGCTGGGTGGTCCTAGTTGTGGATTTTGTTTTCTCACCTCATCTGTCCTTGGCGATCGTGGAAGTGCATGCGGGGAAGGACAACCCCAGGGCTGGTGTACACCGCCACTGGCATACGGCAGTCTAGGTAGGCCAACTGCATCCACCATTCTGACAACTACATAAACACAGCAGTGGTCAGATGGCAGGATATAATACATTTGCAAAAATGACTCCATAAAAACATACAGCTCTTTAATGCAACAACAGATCCAGACAGCCCCCTGGTAAATGGCCTATAGTTTATTCATTGAAGACAGATTCAATTCACATCCTGTTCCCTGCTACATAAAATTCTGCCTAAATAAAAATGCATACCCAGTTGTCTGTCTTGCGTGCTCGTCGCTCCAGGCTTTTCTGCAACCTTTCCCCGACACCGCCCTTGAAGAATTCCTCCACCAGCTGCCGGGTGTGCTCCAGCTCCTCCTTGCTGACGATGGGCTCCAGAGCAGCCAGGTAGTGCTCACATGTCTGCTTCAGCGGTGGCACAGGCAGCTTAGGCAAACCCTCCTGGTGCACCAGGGACCTGTCTGGGATCTGTGTCACTGGTCTGACCAGACGACATGTTTTCACCATGCCTGGCCGCAGCTGAATGAAAAATTGTTTGATAAACACAATCTCACGCCTGCCATCACAAAAAAACAATTGCAAAAGGTTACACTAAAAAAACACCACAACTGCTGTTTGGTCAAATATTGTACCTGAGCACATAACAATACACTGCTCCCATATAAAAGTGTAATCACTGATGTTTAGTCTTACAGGTAACTAAACTCACTAACTGACCCAGAAGATTAACTGGACTACAGAGGTGACTGATGCTGCCTCACAAATCCAGGTGTCAACATCCTGTTAATTATTAAGTGCATGCAATCGATGCCTCAAATTGTAAATGACTCAGTCCAAATGCCTTCAGGCAAGAAGTGGATTCAGAGTTGAGAACAACATTTCAAAAAGGGATAGCGTACCTCACTGTGTGATGTTTGGTCTGTGAAAACTGACACTAAAACAACTGCGTTAGACAGTCTTGGTGTGGTGTAGCTGTCTGCCAGCTTATAAATAGGAGGTTGACACAGCTTAACCTTTGAAATGGCAGCTAAAACAAACACACATGAGAGCAGGAAATACATCTGTGTCATTGCTGCTCATCAAAATGAAGCTGTCATCTGATCTGATGATGTTAATGATGATTTAACAGGAGTGTAATAATACCAATGGGAATATGGCTGAATTGAGGAAGGGTGATATAAATAATTCCTCAGTAATGGATATACTTCAAATCAAGTTTCCTGGAATAAGTGCATCCGGTAGGGATTTTCAAAATAAAAACGTTATGCCCATCGAGTGTTGCTGCGTTGTTCTTTTAGCAACACACGTCCCAACAACAAATATAGAAATGCTAATAATACAAAGTTGAACTCTGCAGCGGGTGTAACTGCTATTGTGTGTTGCTCCTGTGTCTGTTTCTCTCACATGCACCTGAGCTAACGTCATGCTCCGGCTAGCTCCGCCAGGCTAATGATATGCAAAATGTGACCGTGAGCTAGTAACGTTCATGTTAGTGGAAACGCTGTGAGCTAACAGGCTACACAGCAAACAGGCACCAGACATTTGACTGCGGCTGAATATGAGTTACATTTTAACCTAACAGTGCCAATGTTGTTGTCCTGCACAGCGCCCCACCCCCTCCACTCAGCCCGCTGCCATAAAAACAAACGCAACGTTACTGCGTCTGTTATTACGCACCTAAAATACATGGAAAAACAACAGACTCACCGCGGTTCTGACAAAAACACCCAACATCTTGTCAGACAGACGCGCTAAAACCTCTGCCTGTCCCGGGAATATAGATGGGAAACCCTCGGGCAGTCATGTCTCAAGGACACACACATTGTATCCTCTCGGCTGCTCGCCCCCCCACGGACCTACCGAGCAAAGACAAGTGCGAGCTCCCAGCAAAAGTCCTGCTCTTCCAAGTGAAGTTTGGTGCATGTGTGCTTCACATTGCATAAAATAATTAACACAAAATCTTCACGCCATAGACGTTTCCTTATTTTAATTTCCTTTTATTTTCTTAAAACCTATAAGGAATTCCTGTGATTCATAAGAGTCATCATTAAACTATAATCCTTCAGGTTTGGTTTATAGTTTTAGGTTAAAAATGAAATTATATTGAATGTTAAGATGTTATCAAAAGAAAGCTATAAACCTCATATGTTTACATTTATGATAAACCTACTTTAAAGAACACTTAATAAGTTTATAGTGTATAGTGTGCTTAACTCACCGGGAGCGGAAGTAGCAATTTAAAGCCAATACATCAGTGTCATTTTAAACGATGTTAGTTTTATTGATTAATAAAGGCAGGCCCTGATATAAATAATACATTTACAGAAAGATATTCTGCATTGATGTTGTGCATGAGGCTGCACAGATCTTTACTGGCCACATGGTGGAGCTCGTCCGACGTCTTTCCAGAGGAACAGTGTTAACTAATTTCTTCAGGAAATACGAACCAAAGACAGACTCCACTAGCCCAAACCAATCAGAGGAAAATATGGTTTAAATGAAAGATACAGTTGATTGATACTGTGTGAAGAAATGATATTAATTGGCACGAGAAATGCTGATGTACAAAAAAGTAACCCGAAATGACTATAATGACTCTAATCATTCACATTTCTTCAACGTTTTTAATAACAGAGGAGAGAGAGAGAATTGCATTCCTGTCATGGTTTATTTGAAAGCAATAAAATAAAACGGTACAAAGAAAAACAGTCATACAAATCAAAACGCTTCGATAGCTCTGGTCCAGCCGCTGCCTGTCAACAATGTATGTTTTAAACAAATTGTCTGAGCGGCGAATATTTGTTCAAGGTCCGTCTGCTGCCAACTCACAAACTCAGATAGTCCACCTGAACCCAACACTGAGATCAGGTTAGAGATGTTTGTGCTGTCCAACTGGTCCGAGTCTGAGTGTGAATCATCATCAGTCCTCATCCTTTTGCACGGCACCGGCACGAAGTCTGGCAAATAAAACTCTGGATCAACAATATAAAAACTTGTGTCCATCTTTCGCTTTTTAGTGTAGCACTGCGCGCCCTGCGGCTGTTTTGGCTGCGCGCAACAGTCTGAGTGGAAGTATCCATTCGTGACAGTAGTCACCACATGCGTGTCTAAATCCAGGACAGTCTTTTGGTTGACTTGTGTGTTTGGGATAGGTAACTCCCAGGAGGATTTGTCTGCACAACTCCAACAGGCTTCCGAAACCATGAGATCAGAGTCACTTGGTGAAACCATTGCGCAGCCAGATGCGTCTTGGTGCGCCACCTCTGCAGGTTGGCCGTTGGGCTGGTGCGCTCCGCAGTGCCAAGTACCCGACTCAACCCCAGTAAAGTTGCAGTAGAAGTCATCGGCCAACTCAGTAAAGCTCCCGGTCAATTCAAGGTATTCTTGCCTTTCACGGACCGCAGCTACATCCTCATACTGATGCGTCCTCTGCGTTTGCGACAAGTTTTTGCTCATATAAAACTGCCTGGCGTTTCTCAGTACATACGTTACCAGTAAGTTCTTGTGGAGCTTGATGCCTCCTCTCTGCGTCCTGGAGCTTTGGATTTTCCTCAAAGAAATGGAGATCAGATTCTGTGCGTCAAATGCACACTCCATCCTCAACCGGGCCACCCTTGCTTTCCTCACAGTCGCTCAAACCGTTTGTTTCCTAACTGGAGAAATATTTATGTCGTTAGCTGAGATTTCTACTTGATTCGTGTAGACTGTGTCCATAGCGCTCCATGTCTTCCCAGTAAGGGCATGGATTTGCAACTCTCATCTTTCCTTGCCACGCCCTCACGTCGACATTGTCCAATGGGAGGGAGGCGGTGCTTCTGTTATACGCAAATATCACTACTCGCCTCATTCAAAATGCACGTAGGAGCGGGCATGCTGCATTTCACTAAATGTGTTCTGAGCATTTTAAATCTCAGTGCGGACAAAAATCAACAGACTTTGCTGTTGATTGTAGGCCAAAATAGAATAGAATAGACTAGAATAGGCAATTAGAGAACAGGCAGTAGAAATAAATAGAACATAATGCAATAGAATAGAAATACATACACAAAATAAACAAAACTAGGAAGTTATATACTACAGAGTGTCAGAATAGAATATAGGAATATAATATGTGGTAATACAGTAGAATAAAACATACTGCTTAGTTATAGAATAGGATAGATGCAAATAGAATAGGTAGTAATGGAACAGGACATGACAGTCATAGAACAGATGGTAATAGAATAGAGCAGAATAGAACATAAAATATAGTAATAGAATAGAGAAGAAGCTAGAGAAGACTCACAGAACATACAATCATAGAAAAGAATGTAATAGAGTATAACAGAGAAGAACAGTATAACAGAGAAAATACAGAGTATTAGAATAATACAGAATATAGCAGAAAATAATACAAAAGAAGAGAATGGAGTAGAATTTCAAACCTATCATCAGAGCTCGTTTTACACTGGGAAATGTAGAATGATGAAATAAAATATGTCAGCACCACAATACACTGCCAGGTTATCAGATACATCTACCATACACCACCCTACACCTATTGATATACTGCAAATGTTGTGAACAACAAAATACAAACACCCATCTGTATAATGCAATGCAGTCCAAACCAGCCTACAAGATGAACATGAAGTCAAACCAACTCATGTCTAAATTAGTTTTACCAAAAGCTGAACATTATCACCTTCATTAAGGCAGGATTTACTGTACTGTGGGGCTGTTGTATTAGATGACATTAGTTATAGAGAGGTGTACCCAATAAACTAGCAACTAGTGTGTAAAACTAGAAGGAAAAAGTAGCATATAAATTATGGAGAATCAAGAAACCATGGTCAAAACACACACACACACACACACACACACACTAAAAAGGCAAATCTGAATTGTACATTTGAAAATGTTGACATTTTCCACTTTGCATGACTACTCTATGAAGCAGGAAGCTTCATAGCTTCTGAACGCAGAATCTTGAAGAGGCAAAAACCTAGACCCAGCCTCCTAAATAGCAATAATAAACATAAGAGAACAGAACAGAAGAGAGAGAGGCAGGGATATGTGCACTGTTCTTCACTGTTTTTCAAAACTGTATTGTATAGACTATAAGGGCTTTAAGGATACTGTAACTGCATGCTATACTGCCTAGCACAGATATTTCATGAAAGGCCAACTAAAATGTGCCTCCACACACAAATCAGTTTAACGTACACACATACGGGACAGTAAATTATAAATGCACTGCACTGTAGGATTGCCTCTGATAACAGAAATATTATCACTGCTCTCAGGTTTGTAAGGGGTAAAGGCACTTTGTGGGGAGATAATCTGTCATCCCTGCCCCACATCTGTTTGTGTGTACATACACAGATGGCTGACATTACACTGAACACCTGGATATGACTTTGATTTCCTGCCAAATAGGTGAATCAAGAGGACAGCCACTATTATGGTTATCATGCTCTGATAATAGTATAATTTGGAGTCTGACACACGTGTCTCAGGAATCTCGTTTAAATAGCAGAGAGCAGATTAATACTGTTCTATGGTACAGCAGCATGGTATAATGACATTGCGTAGGATATCATGGTATAGTACTTAATAGGTTGGGAATAACATATGAGTAGATTGTTTCATTTCATGTAGAATTCTCATTGGTATGTTTTATAGAACAGAGAACGTCTGGTAAAAACTGTATTATAAGTAATGTAATAAATGTACAAGTTGAGGCTGGTGGTAATGCTGCTAAAATTACCTGATAGGTGCATGCTTTGCTTCATGCTGGTATACAGTATCAGTACAACGAATTCATTTAGCTTACAATGAAACAAACCATATTGATTATTAGAACAACCTTAGTTTTTCAAAGGTGTATTCATTGTTATCATACCCTAATATACTACATGTGATTTTAGAAAAGACCATAAAACACCTTTTCCATTATCATAAGCACATCCATCCATCATCTATACCCGCTTATTCCTATTTAGGGTCACAGGGATCAGCTGGAGCCTATCCCAGCTCTCTTTGGGTGAAAGGCAGGGGTACACCCTGGACAGGTCACCAGTCCATCACAGGCATAAAAACAGAAACAGAAAAAAAGAAATACTCAGGTGGGAGATGTGTGTTACTTTTTACAATGAAAAGGATGCACGTGCACTTCTAGTTCTGTATATCATGTTTTGCATTAAATGATGCAGTTATGAGTGTGTGGGGTGAAAAAAATTGTAGTGCTGGTTTTATTGAGCATCACTGGAGAGAAAATCACAACCTACAATCAGCAAGCAAAGGTCAGACCAAATGTGAAATGGACATAGTAAGAGGTTTAAAGATTTAGTTTAGCTTTAGTTGCGCAGTCAGGTTAACTTGAGAAATTGCACCTACCTCATATGACAGTGAAGGGTTTACTGGTTACATTTAAAAAGACAGAGTATTCATTTGACAAATCCCCTTTTTTATTGCTGTTAATTCAGATAGCTTGGGCCACTCTAATTGATAGTACTCATTTCAAAGTGAAATACTATTCACAAATCACAATAAAAATAATAAACATATTTACCTTAAACAAACTTAAAATTGGTGTTGTGCATTAATTAACCACATTATTCACACTTTTAACTCATAAAATGACTAAATGTAGAAATAGCAAGAAATGTACAACCACAATTGCTGTTAAAGTAGATGCCATTGTTAATCTTTTATGCCTGAAAATTAAATGTTCATGACTTAGTTAAAATGCAAAGTGTATGACTTCATCTCTGGAGCAAACGTGTTCATAGCAACATTGATGCCTTTAATAATAAAAAAAAAAAAAAAAAAAAGAGGCTAGTAACGTTTATTTATCCAGTGTGTGTTGCCTGCTGAAGAATAACTACAGCTTCATTACCAAGGTGAGGCAAGTATCAAGCTTAATGTCCTGTTTAAAATTTGATGTTTGCACATAAAAAACGAGGAAGATTTACCATATGTTCTTTTGTTTACCAGTAATTTGTGCATATTTATTTTCTCTCTATTCGCCTGCATCAATACAATTGCCACTGAGACCAAATGTAACTGAAACTGAGGTTGTGATTTCAAATGCTATTTTTATGGTAAGCATAGCATAGTGTAACTGAGATAGTATGTGATAGTCGTACCAGAAATGACTAAAGAACAACCTTGTAGATTGTAACGCAATCCAACACAAGCGCTCTGCAATAAATCTGAACTCCGTTGTAAATTTTGAAAAAGTTATCATTAAGGTGCAGACTTGAAGCAGGTTTACAGAGGTTTTTAGATGTACTTTCATTTGTCATCATGCCTTAATATGTTTCTGACTTTTTACATTTTTTTCTAGGTTTCTGCTATTATTGCTAATATTGTATAGTGGAATATTTTAATGTATGAGTGAAAATGCTGTCAGGGTTATCATCTTGAGTTCAACTCTGCTCATGATTCCAATGGAGTTAATGTAGTTTGTTAAGAAATAAAGAAAATATGCACTGTATTAAGCGCTTACCATATTTTTTTTCCAAGAGGAGAAACCTTCACAAATCAGTATATTTCAATGGCAAATGTACCACATATAGAGTAAATAAAGAGAAAGACAAACCAATCTAAACTTCACAAAGTTAAAGCAATGTCTAAAGTTGCAGAACATAATCAAAATCATTTTAAGCTTATGGGAACCAATATTATATTTGCTACATGAACTGAAAAAATTCAAAGCATTTCTCACTATTATCAATTTCTCTACTTCCTGATTTTTAAGATAACATTTACCACTTCACTGAAACTGTGTAACAGCAAGAACCACTGATAAATCAGTAGTTACAGAATTCAAGAAAGTGGGAGCAGCTGGTGGAGATACAGTTATAGTATATAGTTGCTCATTTGTCTCAAGTGAGATATTAAAACCATTATAACTTGGACATGAACAATACATTCATTTGATCATTTACAGGTCAAAGATAAGCAGAAATGAAGAAAATATTAACAATGGAAGACACCAGTTCCATAGCCTCATTAACAAAACTGCTCTCGTCATGATATTTTCACATTATGATAAAAAAAAAAAACATGCATCATAAGACATCATGTCATATCAGAGCTGCTTCAGAATCTCTGAAGATTGAGTCTAAACTTAACCTCAAGAAATCTTGGACGAGGGACTCAGCCCCACCCATGGCCAACGCCTTCACTAAAAAAAACTGAAGCAGACATGTAAGCCTGTGCTTCCAGGACTCTGCCTATCAATAAATCTAGAGTCAGTTGATGGATGAGCCCAAACAGAAACGAATCACTGCTTAACAAAGAGAATACAGTCTTTCCATATGTGTGTCTCTTCTTAAATGCGGAGCTGAGATATGCAGCTCTGTAGAAGATGCACACAATTACTTCAGAGGCGGGGTGCTTTATTTACATATGCAATATGCATAAGCAAGGTTACTGTGAGGGTGAAATAACCGCCAGATAGAAAGAGAGAAAGAAGGAGGGGTTTGCTATGTGTGTGTGTGTGTGTGTGATGTGTGCGTACATACGTGCTTCTGTGTGGTGGTGATCGAGGGAGGGTGCGTGGGGTACGGGGAGGAGGGAGGCAGAAAATTGGTGTTATCAATATTTAACCAACCCTTCCAGCATATTTATGGCAGACAATAGAGCAGACATGCAACTGTCTCATGTGAGTGGAAGTGTATTTATTACAGACTGAAATAGAGGCTGTAAATAAGATTTCCATTGATATAGCTCCACCACAGCAGCATGGAATCAGTGAAGAGCCCACCACTTGGTAAAGCCCTCTAACAGTTGAGTCTTACCAAAATAAAGTATTAACATATCTACTAATTGCGAGTCAGAACCCCTGAGAGCATCGCACATATTCACCGGGAAGATTTTTTTTACATGTGGCAAGCAGATGTATGTAATTCTATCAGTTTGAAGAAACAGCATGCCCAAAAAGCTATGAAAAAAGAGAAAAAGAGAGAAGAAGTAAAATGTCTGGAGTTTCTTTTTTTCTCAGACCCATGGCCTCTCAGAAAATGTTTCCATGTGTTGTGTCTGAGCACACTGGGAGCAAAGAAGGAAAACATTCTCTCCTCCAAACCACATGCAACAGATTCTTTCTGAAGCCAAATAAATCAGCCCTGTGTTTCAGATCATGTGACACGTTTTTTTTTTTGCTTTGTGTTATTCCCAACATATCCTGTTTCAAACCCCCCCCCAATCCCCATGCACACACAAACACACACACACGCACGCACAAACACACACACACGACACATGCACATTCAGAGTTTCCATTTCCCGTGCGTAAGATCACCTGTACAGACAGAATGGCGTGCTTCAACGCGACATGCTCAGGCAGGAAAACAGGAAAGGGAGTTCAAGGGTGTCCAACATGAAATACTCACAGAGTTAGGGGAAACCCAGAGCTCATGGCAGCACTCCAGTTTCTGAAGACAGTAAGTAAAGGTTCACTAGTGCACTTTTTTTCTGCTTTAGCACTGCCATCATGTGCTCTACTTTTGCTTGTGCAAAATATTGCAGAATTTTGTAAACACCTGCCTAGCTGAATATGTGTGTGTGTGTGTGTGTGTATTCTAGTTTAGAAATAATAAAGTAAAGTAAAACTAAAAACAGCAGCCCTGCGCTAAATCCTGCTACATGGAGGTGATAATGTTCCATTTGTGTTGATGCTGTTCAGACGTGTCGATTCATTAGTCATTCTAGAAGTTGTAATTTGTGCAGCTCTTAAACTGTGCTGTAGAGAGAAATGTTCCCGTTGTTTAGCCTAGCCTCACTGACATGATTGTAGTGGACAAAAAAAGGGAAACACTGGATAGGAAAATGCAATACAATCCAACAACAGCGCAAACTATCTTTCCAATTAAGAATTAACAACTCCCTTTCAATGAAAACTCAACACTATCACCTTCATGAATGGAGGATTAATTGCAGGACTACATTTGACACATGAATTGCAGAAGGCGTCATGCATCATATGAGCCGTAGACTATGTTTCTGGAACAAATGCTTAGTGTTATTAGAGGAATAGATTGACATTTTGGGAAAATATCCACTTGTTTTGTTTTCCTGCCAAATGGTAGAATATGATGATCTGCTGTATGATTAGCTTAGCTTAGCATAAAGACTGCAATTCATCCATCCCAGACTCAAAAATAGCACCCAGTCATTTAAGCGAAGATTGCTTGCCTGTTGCAGGAGCCACAAAAGTTTTCTAGCTTCTAAGTTTGTTTCTGTACTGTGCGGCCCACATACACAGTAGTGTTTCCGCTCCGGGCCCCACCCTTGCACTTTGCTAAGGCCAGGAAAAGTTTTACAGAGTTTACTGATCGGATATAAGTGCTTGGTTTGTACTTTGAGGTGTCCTGTCAACAGTTTTACAGAGGTTTTTATTAGCATTTGATAAAGTACCATGTCTGTATGGTAAATAGGTTGCCGGAGCCAATAACCAGTTAGCTTAGCTGGAGACTTGGGGATACAGCTACCTCTGGCCAAAGGTAACAACACTGACCAGCACTTCTAAAATTCAGAGATTAACTTTATCATGTTTGCTTAATCTGTACAAAGACAAAACAACAAAACTGTATTGCCTGAAATGTTGAACTATTCCTTTAAGTGTTCCATATTTCCCTGACATGCTCTGTCATCGATCCCTCACATTTTCCCTCTTATCCCATCCATAAATTGTACTTAGCATATACAACTGTTACCTTGGGGTTCTTGCTATATGTGCCATACTGATCAATCGCCCCTGCTCTCCGTGGGGTAACACAGTGTTCCCCTGTGCATCTGACAGCTATCCCTAGCCCATTTACTGTCAAACGGGCTCCGCTCTCTTTGCCTGAGCTCAGATGCAGATTTATGCCAAAGCAATGCCGGTTCTTGCATATTAGATGAAAGCCTTGTTTGCATATACCCGCGCTCTCTACCCTCCTCTCCCCTCATCCCCCCCTCTTTCTCTCTTCCTTTTTTCTGAGGCGTCACTTTAATATGTATGCAAATGGGCTGCGCTCCACGGGCAGATATGTGTGGAGTCCTGTCCTGCAGTCAGGAGGTGTAGGAGAGATTGTGTTTGTATTTATGAGGCATGGGCCCTGCCGCTCTTGGGAGAGAAAATGCTGCGAGTAGTGTGGTGGAAGCTCTGCAGTGCAGGCAGAATGCAGATATGCCAATAACAGAGGTCATGGTTGTCACTAATGATAAGAGGAGACAATTATAAAATAGCATAGCTGTAATGTAACCCCCCTCTTACACCCTCTTTATATACACACACACACACACACACACACACACACACACACACACACACACACACAAACAAACACAAGCCCTTGTATCCCTGCTCTGGCATGAAGCTAAAGGACCGAGGAGGAGATGTTTCTTCTAGAATATTCTGTATATTGTAGCAGCTCGTCTCCTCAGCTCTGCTCAACCTGGACGGGGGAGTCCTGGGTGATTTGTGTGGGTAAAAGGCCAATCTATTGATTCTATGCATTCCTCCAGGGGGTGAGGATCACTGTCAGGGGCTGAGGGAGAGGAGACAAGGTCAGGTCACCTATGAGGAAGGCACCCTTAACCCATTTCATCAGTCTGATGCTTCTCAGACAGAAGTCAAAGCCTGTGATCGATAATGTCTCGGTAGAAACAGAAACAAATCAACAATGCAACAACTCCTGGTCTGTGGCTTGAGTTATCTTAGTGTGTGTTGTGTAAAGTTTCCCAATACATGTCTGCATCAAAAAAACAAAACAAAACAGGAAAGATCCAGTTTTTAAATCATAGGAATTCATTTCTGGTGTGTATTGTAAAATTATAGATGAAAATAACAATGAATGCCTGGTGTTATGTTCAACACATAATAATATCTTGGCTTGGTGCCAATCAGTGATCAACTAAGACACACACACACACACACACGCACACAAAGTGTGCAAATCAAATGTCTGTTTCCTCTCTCTCTCTCTCTCTCTCTCTCTCTCTCACACACACACACACACACACATCCCCTTCCTCCATCATGAATAAACCATACTGTGTCTATGAGTCATATACCACCCCCACATCCCTCTCTAACCCACTCCCCCTATTCGCTACTGCTGCTAGAGTAAAAACGCTAATTAACGTGATGGCTAGCTCCAGCTCCTGTCAGCAGCTTGTGGGGGCCTCTCAACCAGCAGGCTCCACTGGTCTCTGGTTTTAGCAGTTCTCTCCGCAGCCGCCATCTCTGGAGAACCGGGGCCCCTCATTCATATTCAGCCCCAGTCACAGGCACCTGGAAGCAGCCAGCACCACCACCACCACCAGCACCACACAACCCCCATCGTGTCTATCACCAGCCCCCCAGTCAAGCCCACCTCCTGTCAATGCTACAACCCCCCCCGCACTGCTGGTAGAAGACCCACACAATCCACCCATCTACACTCACACACACACACACACACACACATTTATTCCATTTTCTCAAACTAGGACCCAATTGGAATACAAGCCTGAACTTAAAAACTCAATTTAGGAGATGTGGGAGCTAGAAACTCCATCTAAGAGATGACACAACCCAACTGATGGGTTGAATCACCCAACAGTGGAGAGAGAAAGAGAGAGAGAGAGATAGAGGGAGAGAGGGAGAGGGAGAGACAGAGAGGGAAAGAGAGAGAGAACTGCATGCCTTGGTGGACTAGCTCGGTAACCATGACAACGCAGCCAGGAGAGCAAGAAACAGGAACATACAGAATCTGTTTCTGCTGAGACTTGCACATGTGGCACAGTACTGCTTTTCCTTTGAGAAGAAATGAAGGGGAGGGGAGAGAGAGAGAGTGAGTGTGTGTGTGTGTGTGTGTGTGCCCTTATGAAACATACATGCCTGCTGCCTCTCCAAGCAAACCCGTCTGCACTAGTCACTGAGTGAGTCACAACACAAATGATAATATGGTGAAACTGAAGCACACAACCCAGCGTTTAGTGCCAGGCTATTGTCTTTATTGTTGGATTCATACAAAGACTGACGAGGTTGGTGTGCAGTATGGAGAGAATAACAGACAAATACAAAATGTAAAGGCAAGAAAAGTCAACATTTTCCCCATAAAGCCATTGTTTTTGCCTATTTTCCTTCCCTGAGCCTCTCTGCCGCTCCCCTTCTGCCTGTCTTTTCTCTTTCCTCTTGCTCTCTGTTTCTACAGGCTCAGTCTAACCTCCCCCTCCCCTTTCCTCAAGGGAATAAAGGTCGTAACGCAAATGATTACTCAAACCCGAGTTGCCATAGAAACGCGGTCATGTGACTAGAGCAGGCATGCATAGACCACAACAAAGAGGTGGATCAGGAACCAGTGCTGGAAAGAGCTGTAGCTCGCCTTACTGGTGCCTCAGTGCATTTCACTCAAATTCAAGCTTTTAAAAATAGGCGAGAGGCATGAAACACAAGAGGGAGAGGAGCAGAGAAAACAACAGTACAAAGAGCTAGGACGAGAAGCTGCACTGAATCTAGGCTGTAACACTGCAGTATGCCATATATTCTACCATTCACTAGCATACCAAGGGTGTGTCCTATTCATCATGTCCTTCTTGGAGGCAGAGCTCAGGCGCCAGTTGTCTGGAATTTCTGTGAAATGGCGTCAGTCTTAGAAATGTAGAGGGTGGTGGATCTGTGTGCTTCTAAAACAGGAGCTGCAGTAGGGAACTGTAACTTGTCAGTGTGCTACACTTTCAAATGATCCCCCCTCGAAGAACAAAAGCAGATTTGTGTTAATACTTGTATGTAGCAGTATTGTTACTCTACTTGTTGGACCTATTTTCTTTCCAAAGAGATTTGAAAAAGTAGGTCATGTCAGCTTAACAAAAAACTAGTCTAAAAATCTAGTAAAACTCATTTTGTAACAGCAATTCTGCAAAATAAATAGATGTAGGAAATTGTTTAAAAATGGACAAACGAAGGCAGGTAACTGTGGAAACAATCTCTGAGAAGTTATAAATTTAAATACAGATATATTTTGTCCCCCAGTGGAGCCCAGAACACAAAAAACACACAAGAGCCTTTAAATCGAATGGTACAGCGTTAAACTCTAGGCTGGTGAGCACATCAGTCAGTATGTATGAAGCTGAAGGAGGAACCAACACCTGGAGCAGAATGAGAAGGTTGCCTGCCCCAACAGGATTCAGTTATCCTGCATCCAATCCACCCCCACTGAGATTAGTCCTATGCCCTGGGTGAACTCAGCGACCTGTGACTGTCTCCCAGAGACCAACGGACTCTCCCCTCAACACACCCAGTCAGAGCTCCAAATTTTAAAAAGTGTCTCAGCCTAAACATAATCTTACAGGAGCTAAAGTATGCTGTATGAAAGCACAGAACATGGCCCAGTGAAAATGAGCTTTTCTTCACATTAGTATTAACCATGTGTTAATTTTGGCGCACTCAGTCAACACTAGCAGAGCAGTGGGACAGGGTACATTTTTTGCTGATGAAGTCACCACATCTGCGGCTATGAGTACTGTGTGTTTCAATGTCTACATTCTCTTTTGCTTTCTTTTTCACTCTCCCACACACGCTTGAATTCATGCTTGCCTTCACGCCAGCGAACACATACAGTATGTAGATGTGCGGACAAACAGAAACGCACAATCTAAATGGCTGTGAGTGTGACCCCCCTCACTGACTGTTGGCCGTTTCCTTCCAAAGTCCACCTCAACTCCCATGAGGTTTCAGGCAGCAGCTGAGTGTTCAGTGATGTCTGCAATTATCCCATGTCTAGACAATGTTTAGTGAAAGACAAAGAGATGCACATTCTGCACAGGCTGCGCTCCACAGAAGAAAAGGCCTGAAATAGACAACGTCTTTCAGTTGGTGACATGGCTGTTAATGAAAAGGTTAGAGCCAGTCCAGAAACAAAGACCACAAGCACCAGTCTAGAAAATCTTTTTTTTTTTTTTAAATTTCAAAATCCTTTAAGTCAGTTTAGGTACAATTGGCTTCACTTTGTGTGTCAGCTGACTGCTGCCCTCTATTAAACATACAGATTTTAATTTCCAAACTTGTAGATTTCATATTGATATCAGAATCTCATTTTGCTCTAACTTCTTCTCAAACGATCATTTGAAAAAATGGAAAGAACTGCACACAAGCTCGAAGCAAAGGTTGAAAGATGCAGTGAGTTGTGGTGAAAGAAAAGGCTGTGAGAGAATGAGCAGGTGTGGTGGGAAAGACCCATGGGCTTCAGGGAGAGAATAGATCAATAACTAATTTCAGTACCAAGCTTCACTCACACTGTTTTCCAATAAATGCTGGATGGAGAGTACTGGCTTAGCCCTCCCCCCACTATCTCTATTCTATCACCTTCTACAAGCAAGGATTGGATTCTGTGGAGGCACTGTAATTGTTGGTTGGGTGGACTATGTTCCTACAGTCAGTGTATTGTATAAATGTAATCCATTTCTATTTCCATGTGTCCTCCATGAGTGCTCCCATAACCATTCCACATATGCCATCCCTGTATGTTTTTTTTTTTCTGCACTGTTCTGCTTCCTGCAACCCCCTCACTCCCTCTCCCTCTCCCTCTTTCCCTCTCTCTCTCTCTCTCTCTCTCTCCCTCATTCGACCAGGACCAGTGTTGAGGTTTTGTCAAGAGTATGCAGGGAGATTCAGACAGACAGGAGAGTGAAGCGTGTGTCATGCAGGGCTGCTGCTGTTGCTGAGGCTCTTCTCCTCAGAGGCTGTGACCTAGATAACCAAGAGGAGCTGGAGCGCCTGCAAGCCTTGGAGCCACTCCAGCTTCAGCAATGTCAGGAAGGGGTTAGTTGTGTAACACAATGTCCTATTTAGTTTTCTTGTCACACACATGGACGCAAACATATATGTGCCCTATGGTGTTCGCATAGAAATGTAGTATGCTTCTTTCAAGCACTCCTTATTTACTACCCACGACGGGCTGTGCAGAAAATAGAGGAAAGGGTCCCTACATTCAAATTCAAAGAGACGCAATAAAAAATGCTTGGTAAAACTTTCCATGCCAGCAGCCACTGCAGCTACATTATGTCACAGTAAAACCATATCAAAACATCTACTGGCACACTCTTGCTGCTGTGTTGTGTCATTTTATTCCTGCTTCTCTATTCTAGCATACACTCAACTGGCTGTTTGGTGTATGAACACAACAATGGGGTAAACACATAGCACCAATCAGTCCCGATAACAAGTAGCTGATGAGTTTAACTATTCATATTCATGGCTGCATTGGAACCGCCTGGTTATAAAAAAGCAGTAATAGACTGACAATCATAAAATATTGCCGCCATATCACATAGAAGAATCAGCAAACTGTTTCACTGGTCCACTTTTATGTTAAGCAAGAAGATACATAAATTCCACAATACACCACACCACTATCACACTGAGGAGATAAAATATAGATGGAGCCTACTGTGCTGGAGCAACTTTAATAGGCTGCACTGTGAATAACTAAGTCTTTGACCCTGACATCTGAACAACTTTTGATATGCAGGAGCAACACTGCCATCTGGTGGATTTTAGTTTGTACAGCAACTTCCTTTACACAATACCATTCACACAACTGCACAAAACAGTTACAAGCTATGGGCTAATTGATACAGTCTTTGTATGTTAGAGCAAACCTACACATGTGTCAGTGTAAATTTGGCACACAGGTATTCATCTAAGGCCCCAGTTGGACCAATGCTCAAACATTTTATACAAATGATTACAGGGCTGTTCAGTCTTTCATTTTAGATTTGAGGAAGAACAATACCCAGCCAATCGCTCACATCAGCGCTGACTCTGTTGGGGCTTGAAGCAATCCCAGCCAGGTTTTGGGGTGTATGATTGTTCAGGAAGAAGAAAGTCTTTCAGTCTGTCTGGTAAAGGTAAGGCTTTGACTTTGTCTTCCAGGGGCCAAGGCTGTAGCTGGTTCCTTATGAATGCCCTACAAAGGCATCGCAGAGGAGGAGGACATGCTTCATGCTCTATTACCCGGTTGTGCAAGTCTACCAGAGCCTGAGCATATGGGAAAGGGTCCTGACCAGGTACAGGTAGCTCCAGCCTGGGAGGCAGGTGTAGCTTAGGGATGTTTACCCTCGCTAAGTTGAGCAACACCTCAGCCTGTTCCAGGAGCTCAGAGGCATGACTTTGATCAGAGCACTGCTGCAGGGCTGTCTGGAGGCGCTGGAAAAGGAGGTTGTAACCTGACCAACAGGAGTCACCGTGGTAGGAACAAACCAGAGAGGCTCCACTCTGGATTAAGAGCACAGCCAGTGGGAAGAGCAGGTCAAAGTGCTCCAGGCTTGTCTGTGTCAGGGAGGGCTCACCATCCTCATTCAGACAGCAGCTGGGGTCCACACCGTGAGCCAGAAGTAGCTGTGCGGTCTTCAAGCAGAATTTGCCGATCTCAGCAGCATCCTCCACATTAGCTTCCAGAGCCTCCTTAACCAGAAACACCAGCGAAGACTCAACTGTTTCGCCGTCTACAGTAGCAGCATTAACATCACCACCTGTGTTGAAGAAAGCATTACTCAACTACATTTGTGATCAAATCTTAAACAGTTAACTGCTACCATATGCACAATGGAGCACCAGTGTCTCAAATAATGTAATTGAAGGAAAGAGCTAATTTGTCAATAGACGATATATATTGATATTTTAGTTACAACTTTTAAGAAGAAATGTTACATTTCAGGGTTCTCTCATCAATTTACTATTGGACTTTGAGTGCATAGTGTGACTCATGTTTTAAAACAATGGATCCTACATTTCCCATAATGCAAATAGCATCTTGCATTAGTCCCTTTCTGGTTGCTAAATGCCTATGCTTTTAATTTCTACAACCCAAGTTTTTAATGCAGCCTTTCTGTTATAAATTTTAAACCTCCAAGGTAAAAGGGTACCCCAATGACATCAGTGTGACATCATCAGGGTAATTTCCTCAGACTTGACAAAGCTCCTCCAGAGCCACAAAAAGATAATATACAGCTTGATCAGCACTCTGCAGGGCAAGTAATCAAATCTATATGTTTAAAAATTGATGGACTTCAATTTCAGAGTGGACAGAATGTGAAACAACTCAAAGCATCTTTTATCCGGGTCTGAGCTGAATCTGTTGCTTTTTAATGATTCATAAATAAAAAACTTGTACCAGAAAAGTTATCCTAACTTTTCAAGTCTACCAAGTGATTAGTCTAACAGATGTATGGTGAAGAAGGGTACATGTGATCTTCATGAGTTATATACCATTATCTATACATATATATATATATATAGAAAGAGAGATAGGGAGAGAGGGGGAGAGAGAGAGATGTGTTTGTGTATGTGGATTTCTATTTATTTCGATGTATATATAAATTGCTTTGCTGTCTACATGTAAGCTCCCTGCAGTTACACTGCAAGTGGTACAGGTACAGGTACAGTGAGGAGATTATTGATAATCAGAAAACCCAGAAGACATACACTAAGTCGTCAACTACCTTGCAGTTAAAAATCTTGCCAGTCAGTTTCGTCATGACAGGGATGACAGGATTTGTTGTACTCCATTTTCAGTTGCGTTAAGAATTGTGTGTGTATACCTTCATCTGACCACAACTGACAGTTTACTTTGATCTCAAAATGCATAAAAAGGTGGAGGTGGTATGCATACTAACACACGTTTCTGAAGGTAGCGATTTTACCATGATCCTGTGTGTGAGGGTATTTGAATGACCATAAGTGGACAAGGAGGCAAAGTGAAGATGAAGGGTGTTTCAGTACCTCTCTGGAGTAGAAGCTGGATATTCTCTGTGTTGTGCACAGTGAGTCCGTCGCTGCTCGCCAAAGCATGGAGCAAAGGTGTTTTTCCTTTTGAGGGGAGACCAAAGTAGTTACGTTTCAGAATTAATGAATGAGAGGATGAACGGATGATTTAGGAATGCAGCCAAGCAATGCAATTTCACCATGTTTATCCTTTGCATTCACATCAGCACCCAGGTCAAGCAGGGTGATCAGGCAGGGTAGCCTCTCCGACTCCTCACTGGCAAGATCCAAGGGACTGCTCTCATGGATCTACCAGGTAACAGTATATATATTATTTACACAAAATGATTACCTAAATCAGAAAGACTTCAGCAAGAATGAGAGAGGAGATAAATATTAGACAGCTGCCTCACCCTGTCCCTTTTTTCAATGTCTGCTCCATGCCCGACCAGCTGCTTCACCATGTTTGGCCTATTCCTTAAAACGGCTATATGCAGTGGATTGTAGTACGACACTGGGTCTGAATGGAAAACAAGCATTCTTATTAAATAATCAGTCTTTCTCACAGAAACTAAATGTAAATTCGATAAATTATAATATCTGACAATATTGGCAAAGCAATACAACCCTCAATATAATGCAGAAGGAAACTAATCTCAGCATATACAGAAAAGACAATATGCCCATAATATTCTAATATTGTGGCCAAAACCCCTGTTGACCCTAACCAAAAGCAAAATGTGTGGAGAAAAAAAAAAAAAAAACACAAGCTAATTCACAAATTGGACAACACATAAGGTGCATATAGAAACACATTACATTTACATAAAATACAAAGCAATAGAGAAGAAAATCAAACATAGAGAACACAAGCAATAATAGAGACACTGAAAAATACCATCAATTCAAGAGTTCTGAACACTACAGATGTGTTTTGGGGACACATACTCTTAAACATGAAAGTGAATACTTGAAAAAGAATAAAAAAACATGTTCCCATACTATGTGGGAGCAGTCCTTGGTGTTAACTTTGTGGAAAGAGACATTCAAGAAGTGTGAAAGATGAATGAAGCAGCCCCTGCTAGGATCCTCTAATTATGTCCCCAGGGAAAGAGAGTCCTGCTACCAGCAGAGGTCACCACAGCAGAGTCTGGCTCAGCCCCTGGCAGCTTTTATCCAGGAAATGCCTCACTTTCCACTTCAATTTACTAAATGGAAACTTGCTTTCTCAAGCTTATATGGGTGATGACTTGTTCATTATACATAATGCAGTTACTTGTGTAAAGAATGATCACAGCAACCAATGTTTCCACCTGTCGCCAAATATAAACAGGACAGATATCGCACATTAAAATTTGGAGCAAGTTGGCTACTACAAAGGGCAGTAGAGTGGTTAGTGCTGTTGCCTCACAGCAAAAAGGTTCTGCATTTGAATCCTGTTGAAACCCCAAGGTCTTTCTCTTTGGAGTTTGCATGTTCTCCCTAAGTCTTTTCTAAGGATTTTCTCCTGGTCCTCCACAGTCCAAAGACATTTGGGGTTACGTTAACTGGCTCTAAATGAGTGTCGGTGTTTGTGTCTCTGTGTGTCTGCTCTGTGATAGACTGGTGATCTGACCAGGGTGCACACCGCCTCTCACCCAATATCAGCTGGGTGTGTTCAGTACAGTCATTAGAATTGTTTGCAGCATAATTGTGATTGTCTATTGTGATTTAGTCCAAGAAAAATGTAATGGCAAAATAATAATAACCAATATGAAAGATTATTTAGTACAGCATCTTCTAAACAACTCAGAAAGTTTGTAAAAGAACAAACATTATTCAAGGTGAGCTGTAAATGATTCCTCACCTTCAAAGTTAAGATCAGCTCCATAGCGTAGGAGGATTTCAGCAGCAAACACCAGACCCCGCTCTGCCACTTTAAACAGAGCGTAGCTGATGCCCTCCACAAACACCTCTGACTGAGACTCCCGCTCCAGAAGCTCCACCAGAGACCGACACAGACCAGACTCCTCCTCAGGGTCTCTCACACTAGATGTAAGAGCAGCAAGAAGCACTGTTTTATTCACACAGTATGAAATACTGCCATTATTTCTAACGCTGCTGCTGACACTGAAGCATTAGCAGTGGGACTGGGTGCAGGTTTCCAGTCTAAAATATAACTGAGGAGAAGGTACTTGTCAGTCCTTGTCTAGGATCAAATAAAACCGGGAAATCAAACAGCTGACAGAAGATTAAAACAACTACACAATCAGCAACTACCTGCAGCTTCGGCTGTACCTGTCATCGTGACTTCTGTGCCCTTCCTCCAGCGCAACAACACACATTATCGCGTCCACCAGCGGCTGGTACTCATAGATGATGCGGCGAAACCCGTGGAGGAAAGGCATGGCTCCTCCGCGATTTACGACACTCCCACGTTAACTCCTAAAGACAGGTGCTTTTCAGAGTATTACACTGTCCCCGTGTATGTGTCTATTGGTTAAGTGATTAAACTTAAGGGTACAGGGTAATTCATGTTGTATTTAGCTTTAGCTAATTTACGACGCATGAAGTTATGTTTTTAAAAAAGTAATATTGTTAGTTAGCAGGTAAAAGTTAAACATATAGCTAATTAGATAATTATATCAGACATTTATTTACTCAATTCTTAATTCAGATGTTTGAGAAAAATGACTAAAGGGCTCAGTTGTCACAAACTCATTGAGCTACTCACGCTAGTCGTTTCCCCCTCAAAACAGGAAGTTTGCACCACGCCCACATCGGTCCGACGGTGTTTTCATTCCCCTTTAAAGACAAAGTGAAGCAAAGGTTCCTCTTTAAGGGGCTTCATCTGAGCAATAGGAAACTGTACCCGATATATATATATCGATCTAATAAATTATATTAGAAGTGTAGAAGTATATATATATATATATATATATATATATATACACCTCCATTCAACCCTATCCTCTGTATCCTCCTCACCCACATCAACTATCCTCATGTCCTCCTTCACTACACCCAAGAACCTCCTCTTTGGTCTTCCTCTAGGCCTCCTTCCTGGCAGCTCTAACCTCAGCATCCTTTTACCAATGTATTCATTGTCCCTCCTCTGAACATGTCCAAACCATCTCAATCTGGCTTCCCTGGCTTTTTCTCCAAAACATCTAACATGAGCTGTCCCTCTGATGTCCTCATTCCTGATCCTATCCATCCTCGTCACTCCCAGAGAGAACCTCAACATCTTCAGCTCTGCTACCTCCAGCTCTGCCTCCTGTCTTTGTCTCAGTGCCACTGTCTCTAAACCAGACAACATTGCTGCTCTCACCACTGTCTTGTCCACCTTTCCTTTCATTCTTGCTGACACTCTTTTGTCACACATCACACCTGACACTTTCCTCCACCCGTTCCAACCTGCTTGCACACGTCTCTTCACTTCTTTTCCACACTCTCCGTTGCTCTGGACTGTTGACCCTAGGTACTTAAAATCCTCCACAAAAATCCTTCTTCACCTCTACTCCCTGTAACCTCACCGTTCTACTTGAGTCCCTCTCATTTACACACATGTACTCTGTTTTACTGCAGCTAAGCTTCATTTCTCTCCTTTCCAGAGCAAACCTCCACCTCTCTAGATTTTCCTGCACTTGCTCTCTGCTCTCACTACAGATGACAATGTCATCTGCAAACATCATGGTCCATGGAGATTCCTATCTAACCTCATCTGTCAGCCTGTCCATCACCACAGCAAACAAGAAGGGGCTCAAAGCCGATCCATGGTGCAGTCCCACCTCCATCTTGAACTCCTCTGTCACCCCTACAGCAAACCTCACCACTGTCTTACAGCTCTCATACATGTCCTGCACCACTCGAACATACTTCTCTGCCACTCCAGACTTCCTCATGCAAAACCACAGCTCCTCTCTCGGCACCCTGTCATACGCTTTTTCCAAATCTACAAAGACACAATGCAGCTCCTTCTGGCCTTCTCTGTACTTCTCCATCAGCATTCTCAAAGCAAATATTGCATCTGTGGTTCTCTTTCTTGGCATGAAACCATACTGCTGCTCATAAATGCTCACTTCTGACCTCAGCCTAGCCTCCACTACTCTTTCCCATAACTTCATTGTGTGACTCATCAGCTTTATTCCTCTGTAGTTTCCACAACTCTGCACGTCTCCCTTGTTCTTAAAAATGGGCACCAGTACACTTCTCCTCCATTCCTCTGGCATCCTCTCACTCTCCAAAATCTTGTTAAGTAGCCAAGTCAAAAACTCTACTGCCACCTCTCCTAAACACTAATCCACTATGCTTCCAATTTCAAATAGATTTCTATATGAATAAATAAATGTCCTTAAATGAACAGTGATTCTATGGTTTTCATCAGCATGACACATGAAACCTTCAACAGCATCTTAAAGCAGTATCTCTTACCCCTCATATTGTTTTAGGAACTGTGTGATAATCTGTTTACACAGAAAAGACAAAGCCTGTTAACATTTGAATGCAGTATGATTTTTTTGTAGGTCACTTTCGGTTTATTGTGAAATGCTAAAAATAAATCTGAAGCTTAAAGTGAAAGTTTTTTTTTCCAGTAAGTGTGTTTAAATCGTTATTTCCTTATGACACAATGTGTTATATGGTTATAGATGACAAATTTAAGAGCACCATTAACTATATACTTTTTATATCTGACATGTTCTGTCATGTATTTACTAAACCACACTATCAGGCCATATTGCTTCATTATCTCCAGATAACAGAATGGCAGTCAGGGAGTTTGAATGACATTTGGTATTTTTAGTTTAGAGTTCTTGCAACCGACAAAATGTTTTGCCACCAACACAACAGTGTCCATATGGCACATTAGTCTAAGACAGCAGCTCTCAGATTTTTTTGACAACTCCTCCATGATGCTGACAGCATCTGGTTGTTAACAGTTTCCTTTGTCCTGTTCAGCAAACAAACCCCTGCCATGTCTGGGTTTGGTGACAGATGGCTCGCTTTGACAACCGTCGAGGGCTGCTCTCTTACAAAAGATGTCATTTTTAACACATCTGTGTGTCTGATTTTGAACATTAACATATTTTAATCACAGTGCATTTTAACACCACATATGTTGTTTCTGTCATACTGTGTCATTTTTTAGAAAGTGATGCAAATGTCCCACTGAGAAAGACAAATCAGTGTAGGGCCACAGTGAAAAAAAAAATACTGCTAGATAAAATAGTGTAAAACAAGACTTTTTTTGAATGATGAGTTGTGGTGTTTTAAATATGCAACGTTTCCATAGTGGGTTTGAGCATAAAAGTTGACAACGTTTTGAACTGACTTCATTTTCTCTTTACAGCTGTTTTTGGTAACCATGGAAGCTCATACTGAACCTGCAACAAGCAGAGCTTCTAACATGTATTCAAATACAATTTCTAACTGCAACCCTGTGACTACAGTATGTATGACACAGGCCAAATACTGGCTGAGTCAGACTTCGTCTTTAGGTGGCAGCACAGCCATACAGACCATACAGTCTTAAATCAACTCTCCACATCTGTTATTGTACAGCACATGAGTGAGTGTGTAGTTTTACAAATACAAAGAAGAGCACAAGGCATCACATGACGGTGGACATTGGCAGAAATGCAAACAGCACCGGGAGAATCAATTTGTCTACTGACAGCTGGTCATCCAGAATGGAAAACAGAAAGCAGTACTTTGAGTAATTCTACTTTTGTCAGTTTCAAGACAACTATTATTTTTACATCTACAGTAAGTCGCCCAATCAATAAGGCATTGTTCCCTGAATGGATGGCAGCTTGATCAGAACCTCTGTAATGTGGCTGAAGTCTTTTGATATTCTCTAATCACACTTTATTCACCCTTGGTTTTCAAGTCATATGCTCATAAATAAGCTACTTTTCTTCTCCTTTTACAAATCTCTCCTTGATAAGTTCTTCACTTCTTTCCACTTATTTTCACCTTTACCAACACGGGTACACAGGAGCAAACTGCTTCTTCTCAAACAATGTTAACAGCCAGTGGCACGACACATCCAACATTTTACAATGAAAAAAAAAAAAACAAGAAAATATTTCAGCTTCAGGATCCATTTTCAGGTCTTAGACTTGGTGTTAATTCAGATTCTTGAGGAAATTTGAATTTCAAGTTTCTGTGGTCATCAAAATGCAAGAGTTGGAAATGCTTTTGCAAAAATCCTCTAAGTCACTTATTTATAGTGTCCTTGAGGAAATACAGGAAATGTGGTTAATATAACTACTGAGCTGGTTTAATGTTTTTATCTTTTTCCTTCAGCCCTCTCTTAAGCTTAAAATCCAACCATGCAGACACACAAAGTCACGTTTCACATTGATATAGTAAATGTGACCTCTCAATGCTGCATTCGATTAAACAACTCCCTGAGATTATAGATATTGATGAGTAATGGTGGTAATTAAGAACAAAGCATTATCAAAAATACCACCCCTTGTGTGGTCGCTCCATTTCCTGCCATCTAACTTTGAGCTGGATTTCAGGATGAAGGCAAAGAGGGAAAAAAATAGGGAAGATAACTGTGATTCCATTCCTATACCCCTTACGAGTAAATTGGGTCTTTATTAAATTTAGGCCCCATCTATCAATACAAAGAACGGTATCGAAATTACTTTGTAGGCCACAAATCGCTGGCAACAGATTGAGCCTCTCTTGAACCAGGACCATCATTTATCTGGTTCACATTTTCTCCTGAGGTGAAAGGAAGCAGGACACAATAAGGCTTTTATTTGTTCCCTGGGTGATATATGTGACCCCCCAACAAACCTCTGATTACGAGATTACCACAAGTAAAATAAGAATCTATTAAACATTTAGACCTGTTGCCCCTTTTTGGATTCCTTCTATTTTTATCAAATAGTGCTGTCAGGGGAACTGGAGGCATGGGAGTCTCTCAACACTGAGGAGATTTAGGAAGCTGCAAAGATTTCTGGGTTATGCAAAGCTGTGTAATTTGTCCCAGGAGGGGGATGCATAAAGGACCTGTTAATTACTGTGGATACAACCTAATTTGAAGATGTAATAAAACAGAACACACAGAGAACTTGTCAGTTCATGAAAAAGCTGCACAGTGGGGTGAAAGTTGGTGGCAGTGAAATGATAATAGAGTGGCAGGGCATTTTGGTTTGATTTCCCTCAGTTCCTTAGCGAGGGTTGGAATTATCAGACCAGCAGGTCTGCACCTAATATCCTTTTGTGCTGGCAGCATATTGCCAAGTGAAGATTGTGGATGGAAATAAGCAGCCCTTTAAAGGTCAGGGGAAGTTAAGCACACCCAAAGTAGACCATGACACATCCTAGGTGATAAGAAATAACTGTCTGTGTAAGAACGAGGAAAGTTCACATTGTCCCATTTGTGCTATCGTGATTGCTCAACTGTCAGTCAAATATAACTATAGGAAATCCTTTTATCGAAGTAATTTACTTTTAGGCAAAAGGAATAATGCACTGAAGTAATAACAATGTGTAACATTAGTCTTTTATGTGTTTAAATGGGGTAAAAAGTCTAATAACATCTAAATTAGGAATACTAACAACAGTCAACCTAACAACGGTTCATTACAATGACACTGCAAATGGTTCTTTTTTTAGCCACTTGAGGAAAACTCGACACACTGACATATTATTGATGTGATGCGATATGATATTTTAATTGCAGGTGGGTGGCATTTGTAAGTGGTGAAATTAGTGAGCGTATGAAAGCAGTATTATTATCTTACCATTTTTCACAAGGTGAATGTGCATATTTCCCAAAATGTCTCTTCAGAGAAATATATTTACAGGATTATTAAAGTGGCTTTGACTTTAAAAGGCACCAACATTGGTTTTACTCTTTAAAGCAGCAAAATAAAGGACAAATCATTTAGGACTTGTGACTTATGGCACAGTAGGCTTTAGAAAGGTCACTTTTTGCCTTCCCTCTGGGTATCAGACTTGAAAACAGAGAGGCTGATAAGTGAATACAGTTATAATGGGCTGTGAATGGCTGGTGGTAATCTGCGCAGGACGGGAGTGGGCAGGGCACAGAGGGCGACAGGGCATTCTGCAGCGCTTATTATTAATGCTATCATAGATCAGATAGGCCAGGAGAGAAGAATGAAAGCTAGTGATGAATTTGGGTCTCCTGTCTACCAGCCAATTTGAGGGCAAGCTACTGAGGCTGGTTAAGGTCATGGATGAAGGATACTACCCAAAAGAAGACACAGGGGACTATTCATTATATACAGTATAATATAGAGGATACTGTAGGATAGTAAATACCTCAGGGGACCTACAGAAAGTCATGGGGTGACAACCTTCAAAAACATTGTGTACTTCTACTTAGCAATCTATTATTGTGAATATATTATTGTGAATATTTCACAGATGCTTTATATTTTATATACCAGCAGTTGTTTTTAATATTCTTGGCAAAATATCTGGGTTTGCTTGCAGGAAACTAAACTGCCTAAAATGACTAAATAAAATGTGCTGTTTGTGTTTGTAGGAATGCAGTTTGTTGTGTGTGTATGTGTCTGGCATTTCAATGAATCAAATCCCTATTTGTATACCACCTTTGGTACAGGTTTATTAGAGGGTTTTACAGATAATTGAAACGTTGATCACACAACAAATGGGAACAGTAAAAACTATCTGAAAACAGACTAATGCAAAAAAATGTGCATATAAATAGGCTATAAAACTAGGTAAAAGGAAAAGAGACAATAAAAAATAAAACATAAGTGGGAGTAAAAAGGTAATACAGTAAAGAGTAAATAATACCTCTGAAATATACTAATCCAAGGTCAGGCTGAAGAGGCAGGTTTTAAGTTTGCATTTACAGTGAAAACACTTTCAACTCCTCCAGCAGCCTGGAGCATGGAAACCAAAAGTTTTTTTTGTCCTGCACTCCAAGAGTCATGCAAGAGGTCCTGGGAGGCCATGTTGGCTCAAACACGGTAAATGTCAGACAAGTCTGGTGCAAGAGCATGAAATGGTTTAAATACAAGTAAAAAAATAAATAAAATCAATATGAAAACTGGCAACCAGTGTAAGGACTGGTCAATAGCTGGGCAGCAGACTTCTGAATCAATTGTAACTGATTTATAGGTTTTTTGGGCAGACAGATGAGAGCACTGTAAAAGTCCAGTCTGCTGCATATTGAAGCACTAGGTCTCTGTGTCATTCACTTGTATCTGCTGTATTTTTAAGATGATAAAAAGCAGATTTAGTAACAAATCCTAAATGAGCCTTAAAGTCCAGTTGAGTCACAGATAACACCAAGGTTTCTGGTTGGCTGGTTAAGTCCTAGAGAATTTAATTTTGTGACCAGTTTCTCTCTAAGAGTCTTAAAACTGATAAACATAATTTCAGTTTAATCCTGGTTGAGCTATAGACGTTTTGTGACATCCAGGTACTGATATCTAAAATACATTTGAAAAGAGCATCAATTTCAGTCTTCGCTCTACTTTCAAAGCGTGAAAGCTTCCAGATCCTTTTCAAGACATCAAAGACTTGAGACATTTCTCCAGACATCAAAGTCTTAAGACCTGTCCTCAGAGAGGTCTGCAGATCTGTCAAGACACAATCGCTTGTATTTTTTGCCTCACAGGTATCTCTTTAAATATTACCTCGAGTTTGTGTTTGTGAAAGGCCCATATTCAATCTGATGTGTCTTACCATCTTCAGGAGGGAGTTTTTGCAGCAGTCAGTGACTCTGTAATTTAACCTTTGAAATGGACTTACCATGTGTCGAACTGAGAGGAGTTCAGCAGATTTTTTTTTTTCTAATGATTTGCAGCTACAGACGATGTAACCTAAGCCACTGTGGCTCTGTCTGGTGCACTCTGATTTCCTGCAGTTGAATGGGCCTCAGTGTAGCGTGGGCTTTAAGGGATTTGAGTGAGTGTAGGGGCTACTTTTGGATGGCTACCAGCTTTTGTTTGATTGAGGTTCCAGCCTGTCATCACCTTTGTCTCCATGCCGCTAATGCTTTTTGCAGCTGTACAAGAGTCCATTGGTTTTCAGGCTCAAATTTCGCACATTTAGAAGGAAGTAAATGCTTGGCTCCATTAGGAGAAAATGGATTTTGAAATCAACCAGAAATGAATCCTAAAAATTAGGACAGATGCAGTGGCTGTAACTATGATTTAGTGGCCAAAAAGATATTTCAAGCTCCCCACTTTGCTTTGCAAACATCTTCACCAAACCACTCCATCCAAGCAGCGTTCTGGGTGATTTTCTTTCTCTTTGCCAGGGCTTCTTAGACACAGTCCAACTGATGCATGCATACACAGCATACAAAGTCAAAGTATAGACTGTGATATCACCTTCTATATTCATATATAGCTGAACTATTGAAAAGTAGCGCTTTAATAGTAAGAATGTCATGCTCTTGCAGACGGACCTTGAATGTACAGTATCTCCACATACTGTATTCACCTCTAGATTAGCAACTTACTGTGTGACACATTTTGATGAATAAATAGTACTTTCATCTGGAAAATGTCACCGAGTAGGTTATATCTCAAACTGTGATTATCATCTCTTTATTACAATCAGAATACAAACCCAGCACTGATCCCAGGCAGATGGGCAAAGCAGTGAAACAAATCAAGAAAGACTCATCTAATAGTTCTGAATTTAGTGATACTATCTTTCCCTAACGACACCATGTCGCCTGCACAGAGAAACAAAAAGCTTCTGTGTCCTTCACAGTTAACCCAGATTACTGCAACAAACCACTTTTTCATTAATTCACCAGAAGCTACAATCACTGCATGTTTCAGGGGGCTGCTAATTGTACAGGGTAGTCCACTGTATCATATCAGAAAGCTGCTATAGACGTATTCAAGAAAGAACTCATGTGGCTCCTGATAGGAATAGGACTGAAGATGTCCCAGTAATCATGATTTGAAACAGCAACAGAGGTGTTAAAACTCACTTGGCCTCATCATACAGTCAAACTGGAATGAGGAAAATGCTGTCATTGAATTAGTGATCTTAGTTTTTATTGAGTCGCCGTAATCACTGATCTGTAATTCGATCACCATGAGATCCACCGCTGCCTGCTGTCCTTCACCTCCACAGCACAAAGCTTTTCACTTCAGCGTCCCTGCCACACGGGGTCGCTAGTGCCTTCCAAGTGGCGCGATCATGCTGTAAACTGGACATGTCCGATAACAACTTTTAAAGTCATTGTGTTTTTACAAAGGGCAGCGGCGTCGAGAGGAAACTATATTTAGTAAAGGTGTAAAGATGTGACTTGGGTTAAAAACGCGCCTCGTGAGGATAAACAGGACAGGACAGATTTAATCTGAATTCAGCTGGTTAAATGATGTTTAACACGGTTATTGAGGTCTGTGTTTATTCTCACCTCCTCTGGCGCAGCAGCAGTGATGTGTCCCTGGAGCGACACACACTCCCAGATGTGTGTCAATAACAGTTATTGTCATTGCTATAGGCTTTCTCCCTCTCTGCTTCTCTCGACGCGCATTGGACAGATGACAATGCGTAAGCGCCACTGAAACTATAGCCCACAGCCTGTCTACATAAACATAGACGGATGGAGGCTTGAAACAGGACTTTCACTGAATATTTAAACCACCCGGCGCCAAAGTCAAATTAGAAGTGGCAACTGAACATTTGGCTCCGAGGACCGAGCCCTGCGCGCTCTGCTGTGGCTGCTGGAGTTTCGCTCACTCAGGGCTTCACGAAACCCTAAGGTTGTCTGGGTGTGGATGTGTCCCCTTTCCATGCTGCGACTCGAACTTGACTGCTTTTACAGACTTCACACACGCACGATGCCGGACGGGAACCGCTTCCATTCGCCCCACATTGCAGGACTTTACGCACGACGTAGGAGCCAACTTTAGGAGCCTGGTAATGCGGAGGATACGGAGCAGACAAACTGGCCAACTGATGAGAAGGAATTGAACAGATTTTCAATTAGCCTGTTTGGATAACATTGATTTGTAACTCACTGAGAATTATTGTTAAAATGACTCGCAACGGACGTTTCATTGTAGTTTTAAGCGTTTTACAAGACACCTGAGCGTTTTCTCCTCCAAAAATGCCTGAAAGTGTGATGCAAAGCTGCGCGCAAGTTCCTTCTTGTGAATTGTTGAATCTTCCCTGACAGAAACAAGTAGCTAAGGCACCACTGAAAAGGCTTTCAAAATTGGTTTTCAGTCTTTTTTTTTTTTTTTTTTTTGCATATTTCTGGACGAGACATGACATTTTTATCGGAAAACATGCTTTTTTCATTTTTTACTGTCACTGCTGCAAGTAGGATCTTTTCTTTGAATTAAGCCATTTCGGCTTCCATACAATTTTTGGGGGGGTTCTTGTTTTTCGGGAACGGCTCAAAGAAACATGTTGCATATCCTTGCGCTTCAGTGGATGCTGTTACTTTTAGGAGGTAAGCTCAGTTTCAGCCTATTTGTCTCCTAGTGCACTCTTCCAACTAATGAAATGTGCTTCCTACACAAAGAATAAGCAGCCAGACATAAGGCTGCTGAACACAAACTGTAGGTCGTTCTCCAGCGTGGCTTTGTGGGATATATGGGACAAATCCTGCCTGAGAAACGGGGACGCAGGGCTGTAACATCCTGTGAGTCACAGCTGTGTGAGGGTGTCAGTGTACCACAATGTCTCAATATACCTTACTCTGTAACTGTTTTAGTTATAATCACTGACAATAATTCTAATCAATAATCAATAATTCATATCTGATCCTTTACACATTATGTGGGAAGAAGCCAGTGGTTTGTGGCTTTGCACCTGAACAACAAACCCAGAGCAGATTTGGCCTTCAGTAATATTTATCTCATGTCTATTTCACTATGACTCAAATTCTCATGTGCAGCAGGAGCGCTGAGGTTTTATCACCTCTGGGTTTGTTGGGTTATTACATAAAAATTCATCTCAAAGCCCATAACTATTTTACAGGAAAAGTTACTTAGACCTGCAGTGGTGAGAGATCTCCACAGCTCCAGTCACAGAACTACAAAAACGTGTTACAAAAACACTTTGCTCCTGCCTGTCTCTTGCCGTAACAATGACAATGTAAATTCTAGTTTCAGTGCAGATGATTTTCCATCAATCATTCAGTGCCACAAGGAGGAGAGCAGCATTTACTTTGGCTGCCCTGCAGCCAGAATAACACACTCAGCTCTGAAGGCAGCTGGTGGTCTGGCTAATGAATGCCTTCTGTCTTGTGGGAAAAGGGTTTAACTTAAAATGTTGTCTGGAAAATTCATCCTGCTCAGCACTTTGGATATTTTCTCCAGATAATACTTGGCTTCATCAAACAGAGGCAACTGTTCGTACATTGAAGTTAAGAAAAATCTGTTCAGCTTCGCAGCTGTAATGTAATGTCAGATGACCAAAAGTCATTAAGTGCAGTCATTTAAAAGTTTACATGTGATTATGCATGAGACCAATTAAAAGAAGCACCTTCAGTGATTCTCCGCAGAACAGAGGGTCAAGCATTTCCATAAAGTCAACATTAAACCCTCTCAAGTTGCATGTCACACGCCCACTGTGCATGTACACCTGTACACTTTGATGATTCTTCTTCTTTGGCTCAGAGGATGACTCTTATTTGACAGTGGCTCTATTATGAGTGCTGACTCACTGGCTTGAAGTGCACCGTAATGATGTTTGCCATATGCCAAGGCCTTCTCAGTAACCATACACAGTGTGATCCTAATTGAGCATTGTGTGTCATAAAGCTGCAGGACACAGCTTCTCTGTGTGAATAGTGATGAAAATTGATAACACACTCCAGGAAATGAGAGGATCAGATCCATGCTAAAAAATGCCTGCACAGCATAATGAAACCATAATCTGGGAGGGAAATCTGGTGTTTTGGTGCGAGTGTGACTATATGTTTTCTGTGAAAAAGCAGAAATATTATCAGCATGGAGACATACAGTAGAAAGAGTTGCTAGAAATGTGTTTATTAAGATGTTGCTCTTGTAATGTGAAGCTAAAAACTAAAAGTCTTTTCTTGTTTTCAGAGAACTGGCCTTATTTCTGGTGTTTTAAAAAAAAATCTGTCCTTTCTAATAACTGTTGTAGCAGGGCGCCTCGCTGGGATTTCTAAGAGGAATATCCAATCTCCCCCCCTTCGTCTTATCCTTGAGCTTAACAAGATCCAAAAGCGGATCAAGCGAGGATAGCCTTCAATCTATATCTTTAAGTACTGAGCACCGTCTCGTCTCCACCATGTGTCTGTCTTCAAGTGTCCGTAAAGGCACAGGGATTGTCCTGTAGGATTTTTCTTTTTATAACACCAGCATTTTATTAGTCCCGCGGAGATTCTCAGGCTCTTTCCTCAGTGGAGAGTTTTTTTTTTTTTCTGTAATTGTCTTCAGAAAGATCCACTGCGGTGGTCCTGCGCCTCAGTGATGTGGCACACATCCAGCTCCTCGTCTTTTGCCCCTGGCAGTCCTTTAAGCTTTACAACTCCTGTCCTTGAGCAAGCAAGAACGTAGAAATAAGAGAGAGAGGTGACATACAGCATTTTAAAACCTACAGGAAAAGGAAAGGGTGACTTAAATCAATGGACTAACAGACACATATCTGTATGAAAGTAACTGTATGCTCAGTTGCCAAAATGCCATGATGCAAAATCACCACAGGACTGATTTCATCAACAATCCAGTGCATGTTTTCATTTCAACTTCACTCCACCTTGTAATTTTTTATTACACTGGAAGTTTCATTGGAAACTACCAATCATAAATGATGCCTCAAACCTTTGACAGGTCATCAATAATACCTGTATCAGGAGCATTAGAAGTTAAGATGAGTCTCTGTGTTAAGTGAGCCTGCACTGGATAAAGATCTGTAATGTCATTTTGCTGGTGTTAACTCAGGTATAATGTTTGTTTATGACTCAGAGAACATGAAAAGAACAGAATAAACCTCTAGCTTGGTGGTTTTTTTTTTTTTTTTTTTTTTTTTTTATCAAAACCATCTTCCGGCTGTGCTTTAAGCGCACTGTGATGCACCTCTGAGATTTGTGACGGACGACACTGATAAAAAGAGGCAGATTTTTCCCTTCTCTCAGTTCCAATTTGGCATGTCCTGGGTGTCTTCCATAGTTTGTCTTCGTGGAAGGAAAAACAAAAAGACACAGTAGCAGCAAAAGCTGAGTTTAGAAAGTCTCTACTGTGTCACTGCCAATCATCACACACTATACATATATTTGTGTGTCAGGCTGTGCACATTTGTTAATGATGATTTCATGAAACACTCTTAGGAGGTGGACTCTCATCTAAACCCCATGTACTGCTCTTTCATGCTCATTATATTTAAAGTGTGTGTGGGAGGCATACGTTGTAGCTTTCCAGCCACTGAGTCAAAAGAGGGTTTCTTCCCCCATAAATTCATATATCATCTGTATAATGTCCCATAATGTCTCCACATAGCACATCTGCCCTGTGTTAATTGGCTCTTTATAATCTTCATGATATCACATTCAATTTAATCAATGAAATCTCTGTAAAAGCTTTAAGGGGAGGGGCTGTGAATGTGTATGCGAGTGTTTAGGGGTTGTGGGCTGGGGCTCATTGTAATAATTAACAAAGCTGCTGATACAGTGTTTGCACATTTTCTCATCAGTGGATAGTCGTGTCTAAACAGAGGACCTCCTCTTCACAAATCTGCCGGGGAGTTCACAATTTACAAAACACATCTGAGGGAAATTATATGGTAACACGGTGGTAGCAGCTCTGTGAAGCCTTGGACTAAATGTTAGCATGCTGATAACGATAATAATTATATATAATAATAATAATGCTAACCTGCTGACGTGTAGGTCCAAAGTTTACAGTGTTAATCATCTTAAGTTTAGGATGCTAGTGTGCCTACATTGACAAATTAGCACCAAATACACAGAGCATGGCTGAGCCCGATGGGAACATCATTTGTTTTTTCACAAACAAAAGTACTGGACGAATTAAAGTTTTAATAATTTTTCAGGTAACTGCTAATGGCTTGTCTGAGCACGGTGAATATGTGTAACACATTAAACAGCAATCCTTCCAACTGCTGTTGAAGCATTTTACTCAAAATCACAAACGTCAACTTCATTGTTGCACAAGAGAAAAATTCAATAATGCTGAGAGTTCATGAATATCCTTATTACGCTTTGAGAACCTATCAACGCTGAGATATTGAAAAGGACATGTGAAAACTGTACAGCATGTCATTTTAAGTAGTCTAAGGTTTGTCAAAAGCAAAAGTTCCAGTATCATCATGATGCTATAGTGGAAGAGTCAGGGTGTGACCGAAGTCACAGGAGTCATCCTCTGGGGATCACGAATGTCTGTGCTAAGTTTCATGGCCATACATCCAGTAGCTGTAGAGACATTTCACTCAGAGATTTAAAGGAAACAGGACACTCATTTGGAGACAGTGAGGTACACATTTTGGACAGAGAAGATAGATGGTTTGAGAGAGGGGTCAGGGAAGCTATTTATGTCCAAGTGGAAAAACCCTCCCTTACCAGGGGTGGAGGGCGCAGACATAACCTGTCTTCAGTCTACCAGGCTGCCCTTTCATCTATTCCCAGGAAATTAAGGAACAAATCAAATGTTTCCCAGGGAGGACACACTCTGCAGCCAGTTGGTGAATCAGAGGGGTCACATGAGTCCACTATTACATCCTAACAACCCTCACTTGAGCTCACTCCTTTGTTCACCTAAGGAGCCTATTCAGGCCACGTGTGAAGTGAAACCAACTCGTGGGTCTAACAACTCTCACCTGATTTATTTAGCTCACCCAGTGATCCTATGGGTCTAGGGTGGAGTGAAACCGACCGGTGAGCTAAATTGGAGGTTCCAGTACAGCTTTTTTCTTAGACTGATGAAGCTGCCTGGATGGGTGGTGAAACGTTTCGGCCTTAAAACTGCAAGTCCAGTTGCCATGACTCAACCTCTAGATACCTTCCCCTGGACAACTGAGAATCTTCACAGACTTCACTCAGAGAGCGTAAACCAAAATCATTAGGATTCCCCCATCAGCACTGTGACTGTCTGCAAAATTAGTGCCTGGACCAAGTCATGACTGCTACCCCTGAAGGTCTGCCAACAGCATGTTATTAGTCACTACACATTTGTTAAGATTTCTTTTAAGCAGAATTAATCTTTCACTTTGACATGACTTTGACTGGGTGACATGACTAACTCCAAAAGTGACCACCTCCTGTGGAGGACAGGATGAAGTGTTGTACCAGGTGACGTAATATACAATAAAACTCTTTTCATTTAGGAAAGAGAATAAACACAAGGCTGCAGTACATTAGAATACCTTCAGTTCTTAAGAATGAGAACTGCTGTTTTCTTCTGTGAACTTAGTTTGCTTTTAAAATATACACAACTACATCGTAAAATCACAGAACAGTTTCAGCCAACCTATGATTTAAAGGCTACAAAGACAATCTCTCTCGCAGGTTCTCCCATATACACTGCTTTGACATCTTAACAATGTTGAGATATGATGCCGTATTTCCCTTAAAAACCTAAAGTATTTACAGCTCTATATTGTAACCCATGTCTCCGCTGCAAATGTTTGTGCTCCTTTTTATAACAGATGAACATTTTTATTCTGCACGAAAGAAGAGCAGGAAAAGCCATTTACACTGTTTATTGCAATGTGAAAGCTATTGAATCATGCGATATTAAAAATACTGTTACTACTTTAATACATTAATAAAATGCCATTAGGCTGTGAGCTTCCTCTGGAAACAAAAACTGCTAAGACAGCATCCCACAGTATTAGATATTTACGTAATGTATCCTGCATAATGACTCAAATAGTCGACGTCAGCACAAATATGAGGACAAAAATAACACGGATACTGTTGCAAGAATAGAAGAAGAAATTAATAATATTTCAGTGTGGTAACATCGTGCTTTTCCTGCAGTTACAGCATAGCTTCTCGTATGCTGTTCCTCACTTCCTTATTGTCAGGGGAGATGAATCCATATCTCCAATTGGATACGCATTTTTGATTTGAGTAATCACAGGCAGGTGGCTGGACAAAAGGCTGTCACTAAATCTGAGAGAGTGGAGCGCTTGGTTGTGTGCGGAGCTGTCGCTGTCTATCAGAGGCATCAGAGCTTAATGCATTAGAGGCAATGATCTGACAGGTATATATTGTCAAGGCCCATTGACTTCTTTGTGATGTGGCTGATTGATTGTCGAGATTATGTTAAAATGGGAGTTGTGCACCTCTTTGTGATTCAGAGTGGTGTGCTCCTGCAGTAGTATGCTGAACAGCAGCCTTAAAACTACTACTGAATTTTAATTTGAGAATATTAGTGTTTTCCCATGAGAAGCAGATTCTCTTTGTGAATAATCACTGTTGTCTGCTGTAGCATGAACAAGACCGAAGAGATGACCTCTCACTGATGACAGCAATCCAATGTTCAGCTGCATGAGGAATGCATTATGGGAGATGGAGAGGTGCTTCTGACACAGCATGTTTTATAATTTGAAACAAAGAGGATTAGCCTAATTTAAAAACCTCTTGGAAAAAAACTAAATCACTATATGATATTGCACACAACAACACACATGTACACAACACACAAATGTACACAACACACACGTACCCAAAAATACACATATGTACACAAAAATAAACATATGTACACAACAATACACATATGTAAACAGCATCTAAACACTGTGGTAATAACAAATATGGTTGTTGCAACATTAGCTGCCATAACTTTAACAATAAAATAAAGTGAACCTTGATACTGTTAAATGTAGTTTTGTTCATAAACACTGCTCAATGCCCTCTGCACATACTGTATTTACAACAGAACCTTAGGTTCTTTTATGTGGACTGTTGCAATGCAGGAATCTTCATTAAAACCTGACTTATAAATCCACTCGGCCGATAAATGAGCTTAATTTAGAGACAAGATACCCAGTTACATAGTTTGTCAACCATAACACACGGACACGTTTATTTTTAAGCTGTAAAATGTCTCACTCATCAAATCATGATTGCATTTCTTCCCATCTGCATTAATTGATTGTTTTGCCATTTTGGGTAAACACAGCATGCTGTGAAAACAACATATACATATAGTTGCTTGCAGACAGAACAACATTAGCATTACATTGGAGTTGTGTTTCAGACCACCAGCAAAAATAAGTTCAATCAACACTCTCCTTTTGGTTTATTACCATGGAAGCACATCTTAGTGTACCCCAAGGATTTTGGTTTCCACCAAGCTCTGGGGAGATATATCTGACTCTGTAGCTGCTAAATGCTCCACGATGTCCATTAGCCAGTTGCTAACTGTGACTACAGTATGTGCTGCTTTGTGCTGGGCAGGTGGCAAACAGTGGGTTTATTAGAGCCTTTTCTGTACAAACAACTGAATCTGAAAGCAATGCTGGTGAGAGCAGTCAGCATGAACCCAAAAAATAAAAAAAATAAAGTTGTGAGTTGTCAAACCAAAACAGTGAGCTAAAAACTTTATACTGCAGTCACCTAGTTTTATAATTACAAATTACTTCTTCCACAATACAGTAGTCATTTGATTAATAATATAAAAATACTGATTAGTGCTGGTCCAGCAGTCAAATTGAAAGGTTTCTTAACCAGAAGGTTTGATATGTTAAGTGTTTAACACAGAGAGTATCAGCCAATATATAAATATTGACCTCAGAAATTCTGTATCAGTCAGGCTTCAAAGCAGCTAATGTATATTTCACAGCATGCAGTATTTTATTGTACGCAGACTGTGGTTTGAATGGAACATGCAGTATGCATCCAAACAGGACTAAGTGAATAGTTAAGATTTAAAATGTTTGATTTCTGATTTTTAAAGCTGATATTCAACAGAATTACCTCTGCAGAATAATCATTTCTTATTTCAGTACACCTCAGTTTAATGTAAATGCCCTGAAGTACACTTTGAGCATTGGTTGGATGGTACTTGGTGTAATTGGAATTCCAGTGGATGTGTTCGTCCTCAGTCAGTCTTGACACAATCACAGGCTCCTAATCAGTGTGAAAGTAATGGCCACCTGTACTTTGGTACAGAGTACAATCAGTGTACAAGTTAGGCTGGCAGGAGTGGCTCTAACTTAATGTACTCCCTTGAATAAAGTCACAGAGTCAGTGTGACTGGATTTGTAGACAAAGAACTCAAAAGTCCACTTATGCACAATAACTTCCAGGCTCTAAAGAGCATTGTCTGGACATTTATTTATCCTAAACTTCATACATGTGAGGCAAAGGCATGTTTACATACTGTCATCTTGCCCTTGTTGTCCTCCAGTCCTCAGTTTTTGGCAGCCTGGAGCATTCATGCTGCTTTATTTCTCTCATGCCAGGGGACAGGATTACATTTGTCCAGTCACAACACAGACTGTGTGGCAAAAGTGAATCATTGGCCCTGTGGTGCCCAGCCCAGAAGGGGCAGTGCCGACAGCACATCCTGCCATAGCTCGTTCACAGCCGCTATCTCTGACTGCAGATTCTCCTCTTAACCCAGAGGCCCTCAATTTCACACAAATTGGACAGAGCCACACCATGCTGAGACAGAATGACCCCAATGATAACAAAGGATTAGCCTAGAAAAATATTACAATTTAATTCAAATTGGGAATAAAGCTCTATCAGGGCGTGAATGCAATAATGAATGATATTTTTTCCACCTGTTCAGAATTGAGTTATTTCATAATAACTTTTATTAGCCATGCTATCAGATTAGCAATATTTGTTGGGTGGCTTCTTGGTTGGTCCAGCACTATGGCCCACAACATCTCCTCATATCCTGCAGGTTCATAGTCCCTGGAGAATGAACACTTACGACTTTGGTGACACCCTGACTTTTGATCTAGCACAGCGGCAGGTTCAGATTTTCATTTATTCTGTGAAATACATCAACACTGAACAGATGAATTGGCACAAGTTTTGTACAGACAATTGTGGACACATTCAGAGGATGACCCTAATTACTTAAGTGATACAGTAATTATGGATAATGTGGGGCACAGGAATGTATGATCTCTGCAGAATGAATTCTGCCATAACTTTAGCGATCCCTTCACTTTTAATTTTGTGCTAGTGCTTACCTTATCCAAAAGTTTGGTTTATGAACTGCAAACCAAAGACATTCCCATCAGCCTCATCTGGCTGTTTAATGCTAAATGCTAACATGGTAAATATTAGAACTGATAAGAAAGTGCAGCCTTGTTATTTAACATTTTTAAAGTTACAAAATGTCAAAATACATTACAAGAAATAACTTGACTTACAGTTTTCTTCCTGACATGGGCCTGTCAGTATGCATGATAGGGGTGTACGATACTGCAAAATCTGGTATTGATCTGGTAGGAAGTAAATACAGAGCCAATACTGATATGTTTGACCTATAAAAGCTGCTTATTTTATACTTTCATGTAGGGAAGTGCTGTGTTTTGTCATGATTTATGAGGTCAGTACATCATCAATATGCTAAATGTAAATACATTGCCATGACCACCAAATGATTTTGTGATTTTAGCTTTACTCTGTTAATTACTTAATCATGTTAAAACCCAGGACAGATTTTAAACAAAGTTTTTAGACAAATAAAAAAAGTGTTTTTATTACTATAATGAACTGAATTTAGGACTGGCAATGTGAACCAAGGTCCTGCTCCGGTTGTACAGAGACCGGATAGCCCATGGCAAAGGGCCCTGTGCCCCATACTGGTCCAGTGTTCCACGACCGGGACGAAAACTGTATTGTTCCTCCTGAATGTGAGGTGAGCTGAAAGGTGAAGCTCTAGATTTACCAGCCTGGTTCCTACTCTCACCTATGGTCATGAGCTTTGGGTCATGACCGAAAGGACAAGATTGTGAATACAAGCAGCTGAAATGAGCTTCCTTCGCAGCGTGGCAAGGCGCTTCCTTAGAGATAGGGTGAGGAGCTCGGTCACCTGGGAGGAGCTCGGAGTAGAGCCGTTGCACCTCCTCATCAAGTTGAGCCAGCTGAGGCGGCTCGGGCATCTGTCCTGGAAGCCTCCTTGGCGCCTCCCTGGGGAGGTGTCCCGGGTATGTCCCACCGGGAGGAGGCCCTGAGGAAGACCCAGGACATGCTGGAGGAACTATGTGTCTCGGGTGGCCTGGGAACCCCCTAGAAGCGCTGGAGGAAGTGTCCTGCTTAAGCTACTGTCTCCCAGACAAGTGGAAGAAAATGGATGGTTGGATGGATGAACTGAATTTATAACATAAAATCTGCAACAAAAAAAATCTCTTGGAGAATAATGAATGTTAGAAAACTGGCATTCTTCTTTCCCTCAGTCTGAGGTTTTTGTTCAGAAACGATTTTAGAAAATCAAAACATAATTCCTCCACTCCATTGAATTTCCCTGGCTTTTTTAATAAACAAAGTGCACAAAATTATTACTGGACAACGGATGTTTATAAAGATTGGAGGTGTTGCCACAGTAACAGGCTTGTTATATACAGCGTAGTTTGCACAGTTTTCATTTTCTGCCGTGAAGTAATGCCCACTCAGCACTGGTCTATCTCTTTGCCATCATAATATTATCATGCGTTCATTCACTCCCTGCAGACAAAGTCCTCATGATGGTATGACAACAAAACACAGCAGAGCCAGGGAGAAGCAAAGCGTGCATGCAAGATGTGAAAGAAGGAGTGGTGTACTTTGCACAGACATTGTCTACTCTAGTGAAACAGAAGCAACGTACTGAACTTAGAGGAGAGAAACCAAAACTCAAGTATCAGTCTCACACTAGTGCCGAACCAATACAACACCAACAGTGGCATCGATACGATCGATATTTGGATCGATCAACCTCCCCTAATGCATAAGTGAAAGTATGCATATTTGATTTGGCAGTGACATACATAAGCACTTTCCACTAGTACTACACTAGCCTACTGTCTATTCAATTCAGTTGAATTCAATTTATTTGTATGGCACCAAATCACAATAAAATCATCTCAAGGCACTTTACACAGAAACCCAACAAATCCCTTATGGACAAGCACTTGGCAACTCTGGAGAGGAAAGACTCCCAGAAAAAACCTCCAGCAGAACCAGGTTCAGTTTGGAGGCTACCTGCCTAGAGTAGATAGAGGAGAGAGAAAAGAACAGCGACAAGAAACAAAGAAAACCTGAGCAGGTTGGTGGGGGCAGTAACTGCACATCATCAATATACAGCTCCAGGACCAGTCATACCAGCAGAAAATACAGAGAGAGAGAGAGGACAAACTATGGGACAGAGAAGGCACAGAGTTAGCGACATTCAGTGGTGGTAAATAAATGTATGGTCAGAGGAGAGGAGCTCAGCGCATCATGGTAAGCCTAGGCCCATAGCAGTGTAACTGAGGGATGGTAAAGGTCACCTGGGCCAGCCCTAACTCTAGGCTTTGTCAAAAAGGAAAGTTTTAAGTCTAAAGAGTAGAGGGTGCCTCCTCAACTCAGAGTAGTTTTTCATTTTGAGATGGGATGTTTCTAATTTTGGCACTATTGTTCAGGTTCTAGAGATTTGTTTTAGATGTGAGTTAAAGGAAATACTCTAGTTAAAGGTAACTCCAAGGTTTTTCACAGTAGTATTGGAGGCCAAAACCATACATCTAGAGTAAATATATTATTGTATAATCGATTTCTCACTACAATAACTTCTGTTTTCTCCGAATTTAGATGTAGAAAGTTACCGTTCATCCAGGTCTTTATCTCCGCTCCATTGCATCTTTCAATTTACAATAATCTTGGCAATGTGCTGAAATTATTATATTTTTCCTAAGATAGCAAAAAGCACATGCCCTCTTACATTTCACTCCATCATCCACTCCTGGTTTGCATCCATTGACATGATGGTGGCCTTGATATAATTCACCCAGAGTAAATGCTAATCATTCCCTTATATAAGCCCGAGATAAGTGCAAATAAGCAGTTGGCAAGTCGTTCTTTGCCCTGCTGGGCTGCATGTGATTGCTGCTGCTGTGTTGTTTCATGCTGCTTTTGTGTATTCTCAGAGAACCTTGAAGATTGTTGCGTGAAGGCCCTGTAATTAGATGTTCTGGGTCTATAGTAACACTGAAATTCATAGTGATGTAATTTGCGCTCCATCCTTAATTGCACATGCCATGTGTAGGATGAATCTGTTAGCCTGAAGAAACCACAAGCTCTATGCCAGTTTTCCAAAATCAGTTCACATGTGGAATATCTTCATTGGGTTGTATTTTCACAGCCTGTCTGGAACCATAATAATGTAGGCCAACGTTGCTTTGACAGAGGATGTGAATTTGACAATGGCAAAGACAAGCAGGACAAGCAGTAAGAAAAACATGATAAGGAAAAGGGCCAATAAAAAGACATAAGTATTGTACTTTCTTGGTATTTTCAGAGACGGAAGCCAGCATGCTTGATTCAAAGAAGTATTTAGGATTTGACCTGTATGTCCAAATGAGAACTATACTGTGAGCTGACCAGCAGAGAGAGGTGGGCTGATCTCTGAGACAGCAGCCTCCTGTGAATGAAGACAGATGAGGATGAAGTGAAAAATCCTGCGATATGGCACAGTAAACCTGAACCCACCTCTGAGACAAACACCAAGAAACAAAGAACAGAAGTATAGATCCTCTCTCACACAGAAGCATACAAAGTACATAAAACCCGAAACTGTAGGATACAGCAGAAATACATCAATTATTTGATAAGGAATCTATGGTTGGACACGATTTCACAGTGGGACCTGCGGGAGGTGAGCTTCTGATTTATTTTTGGTGCTGTATATCGCGTCATGTTGTAAGAAATAGTGCTTTGCTGTAACAACTGGGCAGCTGCGATACAGAGAACAAAAAACCCAGTGGTGAAGTAGGGTTTAATCATATTAACGGTAGTGGCATGATTGAACCAGTGTAGTCACATTTACACACACTCTGGTTAGATATTGGTATAGGTATAAGGCGACAGGTAGGGGTATCCCTACCTGTCGCCTTATACACTGTTTCAAACCTGCTTTCAGGCTAATGTCTATTTAATTAGATTAATTTACTTTCAATATTGCTAATTTAAACCTTGAGCAGATTAACCCAGACTCAAACAGCCAACAAGTGGGGCTTGATCCTCTTTCAGTTTGAAGACAACAACATGGACAGTGGCCAAATGAACTAATACTGAATATGGATATGTGACTAATGCTAACACAGACAAATTCACCTGATGAATGACACCCAGCTGTACTCATGACTGCAGCTCATATCCAGCTATTTATTTATTAGCTCACTGCAGTGTAGACCACCAATAAAAAAAAAAAGAATACATCAAAATACAAAAAACTGTAAGTATATTAGACTTGTCAGTTACCCGAACAAGGTGTTTTGTTTCTACAGTATAAAGTGCAGGTGACAGCAACAAGTCATTAGAAACATCCAATGAGAGTCTGTCCATGTGATTTCATACTTGTTTTGTTAATGACTAAGGCACTGTGGTCTTTAAATACACTGCATTCTTTGGTCTGGAGAATGGAAACCATATAACAATGCTGCTTTCAGCCACAAAAGGCCATTGCATCTAATGAGGACATGTTCGTGGAGGTCGAACTGTTGCATCATCTACTTCTCAATTATTAGCAGCTGTTTTTAGCTTTTTTGAAGATATTCCTGCGTTCTATTGTGTACTGCAAGCACACTGAGGTTTGGCAATGGCTGATGGGTTTATAGCGCATTTTCCGGTGCCTAATTTACAAAGTGAAGCAACTGTGTCAAAGTTACAGTTTGTAATATTTTAAAACTGGAAGAACTATAACCTCAGCAGGCTTACAGAGGCACAGCTCCACTAGAGCAGCACAAAGCCGATAACAAGTGCCAGAAATCATTATCATCAGTAGTAGCAGTACTCCTACACATGATCTTACTTTAAAGTTTATGTTCAGAGTTGTCAATAAATGTTTTTCACAGTGAGGTGAGAGCTAGGAAGCTACCTTGCTAGAGTATTTACTGCTGGCTGCTGAAGCTCATATTAACATGCTATAGACCACTGTGGCTGTGGGTGATGATATGTGGTCTTCTACGACAGCGGCCAGTCTAAACAGAGCTGGTTGAAGTCATTTGCTCATCAACAGACATGCACAATAGGATTTGTTTAAGAACTTTAATACAGCGATCCGATTATTAATTAGAAGCTATGTGTGCATGCATTCACGATGAAGGGGAAATATTCTGAAGGGAAATTGACCTGGTTGGTTAATTTATTTCTTGCATAAATGCTTTTAGGTTGGAGCATTTTTGTACTGGTTAGACTGATCACAATAAGATACTGCCTTTTTAAAAACTGATTCTCTCTAATGAAAACATAGGCAGAACAAGCAGACATCCTGGTATTGGATCTGTACTTGGCTGGAGGCAGATTTTGAACACGAGCTTTGACTCACAGATTGAGAAAGGACCAGTGACCAGAACCTGTTTGCTAAATGACAAAGCCTGAATGGCATTGAAGGGTCTCTGCTGAGAACAAAGGGTTGAAATATAACATTATTATAGATGAGTGTTCTATTTGCTCGTGCCATTAATTATCTTGGGAGAGAGAGGGCAGCTACAGGCTATGGTTAGCACGAATATGACAGGTAAGTCAGGTGTAATGGCTAACAGAGCTAATATGCCAACACTACCTTTCTTTTCAGATCTTTTCACAGTACAAGGCTTCACAGTCTTGGCTGCCCCCTACCTTTTCTGATTTTCACAGGGGAACAGCTCAGCATTAGTTATCAAGAAAAAGAAATCATACTTTAGTTTGGCCTATTGAGAATGAATTCTTCTCTGCCTGCAGAGCAGCTGTGCATCCAAGACACGTTTGTAGAACTCAAACTACTTTAGCTTATTTCACTGACCTTCTGTTTTCTTACCTGTTTTTCCAATCTATTAGAAAGCAAACAGCTGTGGTTCATGCATATGCCAGGATTCCTACAGACTAATTTACTGGAGCGTGAGTTGATGTCAGTCAGTGAAGTAAAGTTCAGCTTGGCAGCTGGACAGGAAGGCTTTGAAAAAAATGTGCCCTGCTAGTTGTATAAGACTAACCAATTTTGTCAGCTGTGTGAAAGCATACAGCTTTTTCTTCTGATCTAGCCTGATACAGAAACATTTCTCTCCCCTTACTTTAATAGCTTTCTTTCTCTGGCCCAAAATAGAGCTACTTGTTCATGGAGTTAGTTCCCCCTCTGACAGATTTTAGGTTAAACTGCAGATTTAAAGCCAGTCCATCTGGAGGCACAATAAAAGCTCTTTTCAAAAGGGAATGAGGGAGTGTGGGGTGAATGGACACTCTTTCTACAGAAGGAAAGAGAGTATCATATTTTTATAGGTCCAATGGATTAACAATTTCAGAGTATAAAGGACTAGCATTGACCTCACTGTATGTACCCTACTGATTTAGCCTACACACAACCCACTGGAGACTGAAAAACACTCAACCCATCGTGCTGCTAAGGAATAATGATAGACCTTAATGTGCACATGTGTGTAATTTAAACTTTAAAGTCCCTAGTTTTAAAGGCCAAATGATACCAACTTCACTATATCATTGTCAATTACTTTAATGTTGCCGTTTTCTTTTTTGAGCCTGCTACAGTTTAGTACAGAATGTGCAACACAGACTTAGGACAGAAATGCACACCAACCATTGCTACTGTAATCACAGCAGGCCTAGAATAACGAGGATAAAGACACAGTTTCCAGATTACTCATTAAAAACAATATACTGGTATTACTATTAACTGTCTTTTTATTGTAGTTCTTTGAAGTGTAGTGTAGTTAAGATAACAAGCTCAAATTTCTATGATATCCAAGTGTGGTTACTGATTTAATTTCATTTTTGAGCTTATAAACACACAGTACCAGACAGGAAATGATATAAGGGATACACTGACAATGTCACTCACTGCTTCCAAATACCAAGCAGAGCTCGGTATTTTAGACAGAAACATAGACAGATAAGACCAAACTGTTCTTACTAAGAGTCTATGCAGACAGCACTGAGCTGAGAAACAGCGGCTGAAAGTCCAAACATGGGTCAAAACTCCACAAAAAGTCCAGGCAGAACAAATCATCCAAAGGGGTGGCAGGAGGCAGAATTCAGGAAAAAAACAGAATCCAAAACACAGATAAAAACAGAACCAGCATCTCAGGTAGATGGAAACAAACAGGTGGCAAGAGTGCTGAGGCAGAGGAGCACAATGCTATGATTGCACAACAAACTGGCAATGAGCAGAGGAAACAGACAGGCTTTTATGCTGGGTCAGCTAATCAAGGTAGCTGTGTGTGTGTGTGTGCATTGCAGAAAGGGGAAACTCAAGGACGACTGAAGACTGAATGGGAACCGACGATTTCTAGAATCATCCATAGGTGGCCGAGTGGAAATCAAGCCAGGACTGCGATCATGACAGTATTTCAGAGATTAAATAAATCTGTCTCTGCACCATCCAAATTTATTTTTCTTCTTCCAGCTACACGAAGCTTCGTAATTTTTTACGTACAGTGCATTGCTTGATGATACTGTCCACAACACCACAGTCAAACATCAAGCAAATGCAGTATGCACACTAAATACTAAAAAAAGGAGAATTAGAAGAATTCTGGTTGTTATGCTATTTGGATGGAGACTGAGAAGCTCAAATGGTGGTTTTTGATGAAGAACTTGACCAGGAAGACAGATGGTTTCGAAGTGCTCATGAAGACAAACCAAAGCTGTTTTTCTTTCTTTCCGTATTCATATGGACTGAAGGACTCAGTCAATGCAGTCCATTTGCACCTAACAGCTGTTTTTGCATGACAGTTGAGAGACAGTTTGGGCGTAGCTGTTACAACACACACCGAATGCACCTGTGTGACTGCCAGTGGAGACAACCTGATTTTCTAAACTCATGAACTCATGTCTTTGTGCACTGATGAAGTGTCATCATACAATTTGTGATTCGGGGGATTGCTATGAATTTCTTGCTCTGCAGCTGAACCATTTTCAAATTAAGCAGATCTCACTGAACCTGCACCTGTTTCTCTCTGTTCACATCTTGGTATTGACTTTGAATGAACTCCCACTGCCTCTAAATTCTGCCTGGCAATTAATGTGAATGCACCAATCAGTTTAAAATGAAGACATCCATATTAAGCATGTATAGTTTAATAGCACTGTCAAGGTATTATCCAATCAAGGTTAATTATCAGCATAATTGTCGTCTATTCATTAGAATTCACTAAGGTCTGGTGCTGTAGCCTAGAAGAGAACTCTCTCTCTAAGAGAAGTCTACCCAAGATTCCTAAACACTGTGTAGACAACAGTCAGGGCAGCGTGGCTCTTTTATAGGGATTCAGCCTTCTCAGAAGAGCTCTAGGTAGAATTTATCATCCTATATGTGTGTAACCTTAGGGACAGGTTTACCAGAAGATTTTGTGAAAGAGCAGTGTTGGATAAGAAGGCACTTAAGCATGCAGAGACATTGTGATACAGAATTCTTTCATTTACTAGCTCTGTTTTTCACACCTTGCTATAAATAAAGGGATTTGGGGGAAAATCTTCCCTCTGTGCTGACTATATAAACTGATTTAATTAACTTTTTCTGCTCCTGAGCAAACTCTTTAAAGCCTCACAATTTTGACTTGAGCAAATTTTAAGTAACAGGAGTTCATTGTGTGTCTTTCTGAGCTGATCATAGTGGAACTCTGAACTTTTATCCGCTGGGTTAGTAAAAGTTTATTGATGTGTCCTGACCCTAGGAGGAGAACAACATGTTAAAGCTTGATTCAAAACCACTTTCGTTATCAGAGGCTGCCTCTTATTCCACCTACTCATCAGAGAGGCACAGTATTTCATTTTCATCTTTTACTGACAAGCGTCATCATCCATAATCAATCTGTTTTGCGTGCATTGAAAATTTTCTTAATTTGATTTTCTTTGGCTCTCTGATTGGGTGCAGTGTTAACGGTGATCACACTTAAAGAGAGGAGCTATGGTCGAGTTGAAGACAAAAGGTAATTACGGTACCATGAATTTCTGAATATTAATAAAATCAAACAAATGAAATCCTATAAAATAAGAAAACATAAAAATAAAAAATCTTGAATAAAATAAGATAGATAGAAACATTATGAGAAACAAATAAAACATCCTGAATTTCCCCTCACGGATGAATAAAGTTTATCTGCTCTCATCAAGTTTTCCATGATACATTGATTATTATCAATAACTATGCAAACCTGCCCTTTGTCGTATAATTGTTGCAGAATTTCCAACCTAACTGAGCTCTCCTCTGTAGGTGCTCAATGAGTCTTTGTTGGAATTGTGTCCACTTGTTCCTCTGTCCTGACAGCGCTCACTCGCCATTAAACGTCCCTCTGCACTCACAAAGAGGCCGACTGACTGCCCTGCGAATGCCTCTGTATTTAGCCTGATTTACGATATCGTTTTGCTTTAAAGGCCAATGTGAGGGGAAGAGATTCATTAAGGAGCCCAGTTTATGTTTTAGAGAGGTCCGGAGGGGCCACTGGGAATACTGATTGGCACACAGATATGTTCTTGTCTCATTTTCCTAACCCAAGCCAACCGTTCTCAGCCCCTTTCCCCTCTACCCATGTGCCCTGGATGGTACAAAGGAGTTGTTGTTCTCAGCCTGCAGGATGCCCAAGGTTCCTGCCACTCACTCTGTAGTCCTCCTGCTGTGTTAACGCTGTTGCAGACATATCGGGCCTCTTTGCAGCACCTGCAGGCCCATCTCAGCATCCCTTAATGGCCTCCCCACTGACCCACTCAGCCACTAACAGTGGCGCCTATTTGGGTTAATTTTTTCCATCCACAGCTTTACCAAATAGACCAGTGGCACGGCACTGCAGTGTTTACTCTTCATCGGTCGATACTCTTTAATCACAGAGATGATGCTTTTTCTCACGAACTCAAAATAGCTCTTCCTCCTCCCCTGTGAACCCACAGGCCCATTACTCTTTATTAGCTCTTAGCGTCTTAAATGTGGCCATCCATTAGAGGTGAGGCAACAAACATGCCCAGCAGGTACCTCAGTAGTCTGCCAGCACACATACACATAGGCTAATTTAAACTGACCCTTTAATCAAGAGCCATTATAGTGCACTGAATGCAGCTCATCTCAAAAATACAGTAAAGTCACCTACATGTTACTGTCTTTCAGCATTTGTGCTGTGATCATATCTCCCACCGCCATGACTTTTACTTGCCAGCTCGGTAGACTCCACAGAGCTGCCTGAATGATTTCTTTTCTATGGCGGCTGACATGAAGTAATACCATAGTGTGTCATGTATTGATTCTTTTTTCCAGTCTTTCTTTCTTGAATTTCTTTGTGGCTCAAAAACATTAATCATCTGCAAATGATCCTCGAAGGAAATATTGTATTTATTATTCTTGACGCATGGTCACAAATTCAATAGCCCTTATTAATTGAACATGGTGAGAAATATGATGTGGGTAATTCAATGGGACTAGAGAGCTTTCTCTCATCCCTCATGTTTAAGACTGTCCTGCTTGGCATTCATGGCAAAGCCCAGAATGATTCAGGGTCACAATGGTAGTCAAAGGCAGCGTAATTGTAAACTTCAGCAAAGAGCGGTTCTCTGTCGGTTTTGTGTTTCTCAAAAATCACATTTTGTCTAAACGCGTCATCTAACCCGTCTGCATGTAACCCTTGTGTCAGAAGTTAGACAACACTGGATGTCTGAAGAGAATCCCGGTTATCACAATAACATAGCTTCACCTTTGCTCTATTACTTTATTCGTTGATGCTTGCCATTTACTTTTGATAATTCCTGTTGAGCTTTCTATACTTGTTCCTTGTTTCTTATCTCCCTTGACATGTGTGATGAAGCAGAAAGACACCCAAGCAGCCATTCACTTCAGTGTCCAACCATATTATTATAGCCTGGACTGGGCAGTAGAAACGTGGCCTCTCCTTCCCTGGTGTCCTCTATTGTGGCTGTTCATTTACTGTGCCTCTGTCAGTGTGAAGGCTGCTTTTCGCTCCACCAGTCCTATTCCAGCTCTACATACCCAAGCATGGAGCCCCAGTGGTAGGATGAGCGAACCTGTGTGCCGTTGGGTATAGGAGGGATGCTGCTTGACAGGTTAGCATTCATCTGAGACTTGTCTTTCTCCCCTGCACACCTCTGAACAGCTGTGTCACACAAAAACTTCTGACTGGCCATCTCAGAAAGTGGAAAGCTAAGACTGACTCTATGTTCATGAGTGGCATCTGATACTTTTAAGTGACAACCAAAGTAATTGAAACTAAAACACTTTCTAAGTCTATTACATGCTGTGTGCTTGTATATTGCCTTACTAAAACTAGCTTACACAGAAAGTCCACCAGTTTTGACAGAGATTGCAAATCCATTTCTTCTATGAGACTTTAAGATTGTCCACTGAGCTGTGTTATGACTGGAGCTACAATCTGTGTGATTTTCATCATCCAACTACATCATGTTTTAGATTTACAAATACTTATCCTGTGCACTGCTTATTACTCTGCCATCCATCAGGGTGCACTTGATATTTTTACATTTTAATATCTTGTTTTTTGTTAGATCTTGTTAACAGGTGAAGTCTGAATCTTAACAGGGATAAAAAGCCGTGCTAATGGCTCTGTGAGGTTGTAGTAAATGCTAATGTAAGCATACTTACATGCTCGGAGTAGTATTAATATAATGTTGATGTTTAGCAATACAGAATATGTGTTAACACGTTAGGCTTTCCTAATCAGCATCAAACACAAAGTACAGCTGAGGCTGATTGGAATGACAAAGGTGTACAAGTAAGATATTTTATCATGAAGCAGGAAATCACCAATCAAGTTACTAGGATTCATCCTCTGCACGTCTTGTATATTTGTACTAAATTCATGACAAACTGTGCAGCAGCTGTCAAGACAGTTAACAAGAGGCAAAGTCTTAGGACCTATAAGGTCATTAGAGGTCATCCTCTGGGGACCATGAACTAGACTTTCAATTTGGGCCAAGTGGCAAATTGCCATCCATATAGCTACACCACCACTTAGTTCTTGTCAGGACATTTCATACTCCACGAGAAACTCAATGGTGTACAGACGCTCTCCTCCGTACACAACGTTCGAGCTACCTCTTTCCACAAATTATTAGCCATTTGTGTGTCTTTATATGCCTTACAAGATGTGTTATAAAGATTTTCATACTTCTTCACCGCCTCTGCCAGCTGGTCCTCAAAACTATCCATTGCTATGACAACCGCCAGCAGAAAAAGCAGGAATGACATTTCTGCATTAAACACGCCCACTTCAAATTTCTGACCAATCACACAATAGCTGTCAGACACCACACGAAAAAAAAGTTCTGCCCAGATGATGTGTCGAGAACAAGCTGTGAGAACCCCCAAACCAGGGCTGTTAGAAAAAAACGACGTGATCCTTTTTCTCGCAGCCCTGGGAGAGAGAACAAATTTCAGTGTTCTCTCTGAGTATGTATAGGCCTTAACTCTAGATGTGCAGACATCAGGTACTTTCATAATTCACTAGTAACATTATATGTCTCATCCATCTTCACTGTTTGTTGGCCACTGATGTCACAGAGGTTTGATCAGCGAGAGATCCTGACAGCTGCTCCATGACGAAAACACAACCTCACCATGCAGAGCGCTGAAGGAAGATTCAAACTATAGAATTCATTTGGCTCAGCATAATACTGGATAGCCTGTTGCAATTTAATGCCACAAAATAGGGAGATTTCATTATACATAAGATGGATCGTATAGTGACAGACATTTTTTTCAGTTGATTTATTATTTTCTTTTGTCTGCACATCCCTCCCAGCTGAAAGTTATATGTATCCCTCATCTTTTTCTCATTTTTAAAATTAATATAATTAGCAGATTTGTTTTTTATGCTAAGCCAGCCTGTTACAAGATATGGCTTTGTTTTTATCATGTAAACATGAGAATTATTATTATATTATTATAAGTTATTATTCTTTTCATACTCTATGAAAGAAAGGAAGTGTATTTCCCAAAACGTTGAACTAGCATTTTGATACAGAAGGTCCTGCTGTGAATTTCTTTTACAGCGCTAATGCTTCTTATATACAATCCATACCTAGTGGGCACCTAAGGGACATTACAGCCAGAGTAAATTCTGCAGGCTTTGTGATGGTGTCCTGAGACACTGGATCTCAAAAGTTGTGACAGTGAACCCCAAACATCTGGTCTCGGTGCCAGTACAGTAAAATTGCTAAGAGGTTGAAAGTTGGTGACAGTTGTAGGGCCCACAGCTTGAAAGGACCCACACAGATTTAAAAGAATGATTTTGTTAAACAGGAGTGCCTGGAGCAATATTCCCCCAGGGGGGGCAGATATCTGAGGTACATCCGTGCTGCACAGGAAGACAAAGAACTGCTGGAGTTTGAAAAGTAGGTTTGTCCTGTGTTGTTCAGTTTCTCCTCCCTAGGATGAAGGGGGGAGTGATTCATCTTAGAATAGCTTTTAACTTATTCAATCCAATCCATAACACTAGGTTTGCTGATTACGTTGAATATGGGTTTGTAGAGTTCCAGCCTTTTATTTGGCTTGAGACAAGATTATTTTACAGTTGAGTGTAGACACTGCTCCTTCAGTAAACAAGGTTTGCAAGCTTATGCTGATGCAGGTGAACTGGCACTCACAAACTACTGCCTGCATAGCAACGATCTTTGAGACAGGCATTAAACAAAGCTAATATAAAACATAATCAATGATTTTGAATCAATATGAAATTTTATGTACTACATGTTCTAGTACGGACACAGCAACAGTTTGGTGCAGAAACCCCAAGATCCTAATTTGTATTGGATTTTCCATTTTCTGTTCCAGTTCCTCCTTTCCACTAGACTAGGTTCTCATTTTATTAAGAGATGACTGTGCTTTTAGATTTTGTTTGTACACAAGATGTGCCTCATTGCTTTGCTTTAAATAGAAATACCTCTTTTGACTCATAGAATATGCTCTGTTGATCTTTCTCTTTTTATTCAGTTCTTCTTCATGCTTTAATGTTGTACTTGAAATTGTAAACAGCAACCCATTCATTTTGTCTTGGTTGTCACTCTTTCTGGTTTACTGGTATCAAATATTATCTGACCAGCCTTGCAAGAGATTTAACAAAAACATCACACATCATATTCTGTAGTGAGTAAGTGAGAATAGTGGGAGTTTTTATGTTCACAAATAAAAACAAATGTTGCACTAAAATGTCACTCATAAATTGTTTTATTCTAAAAAAAAAAAAAAAAAAAAACTTTTACTACAGATACTGTTTTTGCTGCACAGTGTAACATCTGTCAGACAGTTAAATATAACGTTGGTGGACCCAGTCAACAATCAGTCATTTAACAAGCAGTTTTCATGATTTATTAATGAGGAGTGAGCCGTGAACTGCATTATGTATGCAATCTTATATTTTCAGCCTGTGTGCATACAAGCACAGGTGTGAGCACATTTTAATCCTTTATATCGGATGAAGACAATAAATCTCAGCTTTTTCTTTTCACTCTACCTGAGACATGAGAGTAAGGGCAGGAATGAGAGGATGAGTCTGTTCTGTCTAGCTTGACTATCAAGCTTTTTATTTGTCAGCAGTGTAATTCCACTTGCCTCTTGCCAACAAAGCAAAGCCCCTGCTTGTTCAGGACAAATACAAATTGCTCTGTGGTGCGCTGTTGCTCAGAAGTCTGTGTTCCCTGTCGTAAAGACAAGGTCTGTACCCCCGTGTTTACTCAGAAGCAGCTAACTGATGGTTTAAGTAGGACGGATACTGCACCTGAGTTAATGGTCGGAGCCTGTTGGCACCGTTGTATCCCTCAGTGGGACAGCAGCACTGAGGTCAAGAGGAGCGCCATGAATCACAAATCCCTGTGTGATTTGTAAATTGTCGTGACATTGATTTACACGGGTGATCAGAGGAAAGAAATCCTCTGGCAGGTCGCGTAAAGATGGGAGGTGTGCTGAGGGAGTGTAATCACACAGCAGATTGCTCTTGAGAAGAAGGTCAAATCCCACTCTGACTGTGATTAAAACCTTTATGTGTGCTGTGCTGTTTCTCAACCAGTGTGTCAATAGGTGATAAGAAATAAGTCACTACGGTGAACTGCAGGTCAAAATTGCAGGCTTCATTGTAATTATGATTATGACTTTAGCTGATTTGAGAAGCAGCTATACCAGTTGCCTTTAAACATCTCATTCTTGTCTTTGAGTGCAGGACTTTGATGCATTCAGAATTTCTTAATCCTTGTAGGTGAGGGATAAACATTTAGAAAGTACAGCCAATTTAACAGCTACCAAAACCAAGATGATAATCATTGCCAAACACTTATTTTAGAGACAGAAAATTTTTTCTTCAAAAACATCTTTGAGTTTAGCAAAAGAAGCAAAAGTTTTCAACCATTAAATATCGGATAAACACAGGAAGTCACACAGTCCAGGAATTTGCCTAAATAAAATTAAAATTATGTTTTCTATCAGGAACAGTTTGATTACAGATACACAAACATCAATGTGACCTAGCATTTACTTTTTAATTATTGATACACGGTGAGGAGTATGTTTGTATTCTGCTCGCATAGAAACTCTATACACAATTAATTGACTGGAAAATTGTTGTCTTTTAATGCTTGTATTGATCAGTGAACTGATTAATTGCTTAAGTTTTGTCTTAATACATTTACAATTCCAGCACAACAGCACTTAGGTAACTCATCTTCATGATTCTCACAACACTGCCAACAACAGTACAATGGCGCAGGTCATAGCATAGGATGGAATATATGGTTGAACTTGAAGAGAAACTATGTGGTTACAGTAGTTTTTACTGCTTTAAATCTCTTTCTCTGTGAAAGCTTTTTGCTTTGCTTACATGTTGTGCTGTTGAACAAGCGATTCTGTGGTGAGTTTGTCCTGATTCAGCTCTTCTCTTCTTTTAGTAGGCGACTGTCGAGTCTTAGAGGGATTGCAGAGATATTCCTCCATCCCCACATACCTGCCTGTCAACTACCAGCTACTCAACACTGACTTGGCCTTCTTCCTGAAGGAAGCCAACCAGGACTTCATGAGGAACTCTAGCCTAATGTCAAGGACTGAGCCCTTCTTCATCTACCAGGCCAGAAGTTTGCCCTCGGTCAACGCTAGTTATGGACCTGTTTCTGTGGTACAGCCTGTACCTTTAGAGCTCCTACAGAGCCCGGGGATGTTTCCTGCCTCTTCTGTTTTTACCTTTAACTGGAAAGTGCAGACCTTTATCATGAATACTAAGATTCACCTGGCCAAGCCCAAAGTTCAGGTCCTGTTTTATGTTGCAGGCAGGGACTGGGATGACTACAGCACCATCGACAAGCTGCCCTGCGTGCACATGTTCGCTTTTCATGAGACCCAGGAGGTGCGCGGCACATGCCAGCTGAAAGGGGAGCTGGGTCTGTGTGTGGCTGAGCTGGAGCCACTGGCCAATTGGTTCAGCCCACCCAGCGTAGTGCCAGGGCGCCAGAGGAACCTCGAAGTGTCAGAGGGTACCCCGGTGGAGCTCTACTACATGCTGCAGTCCACAGAAGCAGGGGAGTGCCACTCAGAGGAGGCCAGGAAGGAGAACTTCATCCGCTCAAGCCAGGAAGGGCTGTTTGGTTCCTACACCTCCACACCGCTGAGGAGGATTGGTGGTGTGAGGCTGTACCAGAATGCCATTCCTCCTTCTCTTGCTGAACACAGGCTGGATAATAACTTCATGGTCTTGGTGCCAGCTACACCTATGAGACAGAGGGAAACCATCTCTGCTTTTATCACAGCGTCAGCCCACTCTCCTGTAGAGATGTTTACTCTCAGGTAAGAATGCATTTCTTTTCCTGCCTCCACAAAGTGTCTGGGTGCAGACTCTCTTTTTCAGTCCAAAGCTGTGAATTTCTGCAGCTAATCTCTGTCGACTCTTACCTAGTTTTCAGTCGTTTTATTCATCCCAAAGTACACATTAAGGTTGAAACAATTTGTCCAAACTGAAACACTGTTGTTTCTCCTCTTTCCATTAACAATCAATATGATATGCATCATCTGACAGACAGACTTATTACTCTACTTTGTCTCAGCAGGTCAAGCCTCTGTTCTCTCCCCCACGATTAACCATCATCATTTAGGGCCTATATTGTGATTTATCAGAACAAAACATATCATTTAGTTGTTCTTATTCACGTTTTTGAATTATGAAATTATGATTTGATTTTACACGTATTTTGCACAGATTAAACATATAACATGTTAATTTTTACATTTTAAAAGGGTTGGTAAATGGATGTTGTTACATTTGGTCTGAGGCAGACTAGCTGTACTGACCTGTTTCCAGTCTTTGTGCTAAGCTAAGCTGACGGACCACTGGCTTTTAACTGCACAGACTTAAAAGTGGTATCAATCTTCCAACATGAAAGCAAATAAGTGAATTTCCCAAAATGTCAAACTCTTTCTTGAACATTTGTTGTGATGCTGTTCAGTGCTGTTCCTGCACACTGTAGTTGCTCTACGTGAAATGGCCACTTTGCCCTTGAGGGGATAAATTCTTTTAGAATATAATCATTACAGTATATTAATTATGTAATACGTAATTATTATTATTCAACTTCATCCAACTTAGAGCAGGATTCTTAACATGAAACATTTACTTGTAAATCTCCTGACTTTTTATGGTCTAAAATTCATTCCAATTTATTATTTTTTTCACATGAAGTGCAAAAGGCCTGCATCAAAATCAGCCTGTATAGTATTTTAATTGCTCTGTATTAAGATAACATATGCTTATCTTCAGTAATATTTTATTTATAGATTATTTTCTTTAATATTTATAGATAATGTCAGTCTAGAAGTTCTACACTCAGTCAATCTCAGCAAAATGTCTGGACTTTCCTAACTCAGAACATCAATGACTTTAATTTTAGTGGAGATCACAATTTACTATTTCACAGGAATAACTGCCTAGTGCATGAACTGAGATGAAGGCACACATAGTATCTCTACTGTTATGGCTTTTCCTGGATAAATTCCCATTTTGATGTTTGGATGACACATAAGTTACCTGTTGCTCAGCAGTGTGAACAAATAAACCTGCAGCCAGCAGGCTGAAGATGTTAAGTGTCTGTAAACCCATAGCACAGTCTGTCAGCATCAGCTGTTTAGTCCAGTGTGAGCAGTGTTTACTTTTATTCATTCTAACAATATAAGGGAAGCCCTGGACAGCAGAGGCACACTATTTAAAGAACTTTACACTGCGTTTGTTAGACCTCGAGGAAACAATGTGTTATGCTGAGCACCACTGAATATAAACATTGTTTACGAGAAAATGGAATCCTACATCAGTCGCAAGTTTTGTTACGGCCCTCAACAATCTTTTATTTTTGAATCAATATGTTCATATTCTCTGCACCAAACATAATACACCCAACATTATGCCTCAACAAGGCAACAGCAACAAGGCTGTTAAAGAAGCATCTCACTAAAGATCAACGTGTTATGTTACACAGATTGGCTGTCGCACTCTGGTACTGCCATTGATAGTTACCTTTTTGTGCCATATGAATACAAATAAAAATGGACTAAATATACTTTTTGAGCTCATATTATTTGGGGAGTGAATAGGCAGACAGGAGAGACTGCTGCTGAGGCTTATGTCAGACACATAAGCTTATTGTTGATTCAAATGCAGAAGAGGCCCATTTGTAAAAAAAAATAGGGCTGCAACAAATCACTCTTTTAATGATTTATTAATTAGTTTATCATGATTTTGATTAATCGATTAATCAGACAATTACAAAAGAATATCAAAAAGTTTGTGTAGAACATTGTACTAATAGGTTTTATGTGTGATGATGTTTAAATAGATCTTAAATTTTATTAAATTAAAAAAGGCATTTGTTTACTAGAATTTCACACTGGAAGCAAAAGTGAGTGGTGCATTAATCCTAATGAAGCGATATGCTGTCAGATACACACTCAAACATTGCTAGACCTGGGGAGCTGCATGTACAGTAAGAACACTTTTGTCCAAAGAACCCGGATCAGACCGGACTTTTCTTCTAAGAGCTCCTGTGTATCATCAGTCATCAGAACAGCAGTGTGTGCATGTGTGTGCATGTGTGTTCATGTGTGTGTATGTGTGTGTATGTGTGTGTGCGTCAGCTTCACAGACACTGCAGCTAAAAAACCTGGCTGAGCAATACAGGCTATAGCTGTCTTCAGAATTTCACTAAATGAGCCAGAGGAAATACAGCCATGAAGCCTAAAAGCACAGAGTTTAAGGGTGACATGGGTCTCATTAGAGTCAGTGTGTACCAACATCAGATATGACAGAAGTCTGTCTGCTCAGTGAGATACACGTTACTGTCAATTGGCCTGAGAACCATAAGCATTTAACTTGATGACTGATTATCTGACCACATAACAGAAAAACTAGAGCAAGATGGCGCCACCATTATCCACATACCAGTGTAAACACTGTTTAATTATGGAAAATGTGGCTTTCACGCTACTCCACTTCCGCCATTCTCATCTCTGCAACTGCTCACCATCACTAGACCTAACTAGCTGATGAATACATTTGTTGCTAACTTTTTTAATAATGATTTTTACCAATTTTATTGAGTTATTGCGGCCTTAAAAAATTACTCATCAGATTATCTAAATCTATTTGTAGTTTCTTACAAGTTACATTTTTGGGGGTTTAGTAGATGATGTGTTTTATAAAATGAGTTAAAGCCATACTAACGAAATCCAAAATCTATAGTTGTTGTTGTTTTTGAGCCAGGTAGCCAAGTGTTTCTTCCCTAGTAGAATAGAGAAAGAGCAGGGTTATCTCTCGGAGATAGCTGGATTCAGTGAAGCTCTTGATAGGTACTAATTACAGTGAACAGATGAGACAAAATGATTTAGATAATTAACATGAAATGCAAATGAGTACGTCATTAATTAACATGCGTGTCCATTAGTGGAATGACTGAAGCCTTAATCTTAATTACACTGGTTTAGAACATTTATAAACCTTGAGAGATGCTGCAACAAGGGGTCAGGCCAATTTGTCAATCTGTGTGAAGAGCAAAACAAGACGTATGCCAAATAGGAGTGTTTACTGTTTACCCAAGGTGTAAAGTACAGAAAGGTTGTTTTGGTTAAAGTCAAACATTAACATTTATATACAGTTATTTCACTCTTATATTCTTTTTCTAGTTGTTCAGTAGTAACGATCATTTTCCCAGAAGGTGATCATCAGTCGAAAAGCAGCAGGTGTTTAATGCTCAAAATTGGAGCCCAGATAGACAAGTTCACAATAGCAGTATAGTTTGAAGAAACCAACAGATTCTCTAGATTTCTCCAAACTTATCTACACATTGAAAACTTTTTCTATATTGAGCAACTCTGAATTGTTTCTTTCATCAGTCCAATGAACAGGCTGGGCTGGCCACAAAGGCAGCGCCTGTGGTGTTTTTATTTGGCAGCGTAGCGCGTGGCAGGCGCAGGTTGGCCATCTGAGAGCCACAGATAGGAAAAAGGCCTCTGTGTGGTCCTAGGTGATAAGGCTGTCCTCATACATGCATTTGTCTGGATGCTTAATCACCAGAGCGAGAAGACTTTGATCTCTATATTCACAACATCATTATCATCTGTGTACTACACACTTCTGTGTCAGCCATTGTTGGCTGTGTAGCCCTGACAGCAGAATGAGCTTATGATCCTGTGAAATCTGTCAGACCGTCTGCTACTTTAGCTTTAAATGTTTATTAGATCCACTGGTTGGTATATTTAGTAATAAAATCCAAGGGCGAGTCCTTCATATTGCATTTTGTGGTTTTACACTTTTTTCCGAGATAGCATGCATTAACAACATGTGTTAAAATCCTCACTTTCTTTCAACACATGGATGAAAGAGGACACATTTAAAAGAAAATTAAAATGGCCACTGATGCCTTCAATAATTCTTTCCTCCTCAGCAATTCAGTTTTCACCTTCGCCTCTTCCATTATGCTGAAAGACTCATGCTGGGATGGATGCTATGCAATGAAAGCCAATTTCACATATTTTTAATAGCCAATCATCCGGCCAATTTATTGCTTTGTGGATGCCCAGCATGGTATGCCCTGCTGGGTTATTTCTGTCTTGACATGCTACTTTTAATTTGATGGGCTCTGATTTGATTTGACCTCCTCTGTGTTAATAGTTTGTGTCACTCAGAAAGAGAAAAGTTTTATTTGTTTTATTCTAGTTTACTTTCCTTCAGTTTGAAGGGATTTTGGTGATGTGCATAAAACAGTTGCTGCTTTTGGTTGCTCTCATACCTGACATATAGATGCATTTCATCTCCATCATCCACTGGAGAAAAGATTAGATTAGACGTAAAGGTAAATAACTGCTTATATGATTATATACAAATATTTAGATAGTGTTTATTTTATAAATCTTTATTTGTACAATTTTTGATGCATCATCACAATCATCTTCCAAGGTGGGTGGGTGGATGGTTGGGGGTAATGCAGTGTTAAAGTCAACCTACAATATGTTAAAAATGCCGCCAGTAGCACTGGAACAGGAATGAGTATAATTACAGTGTTCACCAAATGCTTGTAAGAGGAGCTTATTTTAATAATACAAGAGCGATGATACAAGCCAGCTCTCATTTCATAATGTGTCCTTGAAACATCTAATCAATGAATATAAAAAAAAAAATACAACTGAGGTTCAGTTTAAGGCAGAATATGAGCAGATAACAATATATTCTAAATCTGCTTAATAACATCCTCCTGAGTTGTGTTTTCTTGTTTTCCACAGCTCCCTGCAGACAGCGTCTCCTGAATACTACTTTATTTACATACAACACCGAGTATGTAAAAAAAAAAGTTTTTATTAGAGTGCATGTGTGATAATGTAGTTGTAACTGATAATGTAGTTACTGTTTGAACAAAAGTTTTCCTATAAATGGAGTAAATCATTCATAATTATTGCTTCAAACTACTGTATGTGCCCCTTTTCAAGCATTATCGTAATACTGATACTGTCAAATACTGCAAGGTATTGAAGCAAACAACAGCCGGAGTAATTTTTATCCTATATGCTGCATCTAAATTGTGAAATTTGACGATTGAGGCATTCATGTAGAAATTTTAAAAATCAATGAAGTGATTGAATTCTTGTTCAGGTTATGTGGCCTGAATATTCCCTCTCAGTTCATAACTTGAGCATCCTGGCTATCAAGGTCAGCACATGCTACTTCTCCTGCTTGAATATTAGGCAGATCACATGATTGGATCATGTGACTGACATGTAATCATGCATAACTTGTAATCACTTGAAAATACAAACCACTTCATTTTCTTAATCACAGAATATGCTTTTTAAATCTACATAGGGCGCAGGTCTCCTTTCACAGAGGCAGCCATGTTGTGCCGCCACGTTTCTACAATAGTCCAGAACTGACAAACCAAACATTAGCTCTGGACAGCGAATCAGGTATTGTTTTAAAGGCGATGGCCACCGAAACCTCCCTCGTGCCCAGAAACGGGTGGAGTGGGGTGTTCATAGGGTGCATTCTGCAGTCTCACCACGAGATGCTACTGAATCTTTCACATTTTACACATTGCACCTGTAAAATGTGAATTCCAGCAAAAATAAATCTGAAAATACTGTTGCTAAATATTCTGAAAATTCAGTGGCATTTCAAGTCACAATTGTGTAAACATTCAATCTTGCTATTTCACGTAGCATTATTACCTTTTTTTATTTTTGGCTGTTTTACCTTGGATAAAGGTTAGGGAAAGATTAGTCAACACTGACATCAAACATGACATAATGCATGTGTTATTAAAATTTACTGTAGAGACCACACTGTTTCCCTACCCTCAACCAAGTGTTTTTGTTGCCTTCACTAAAAAGACTCAGCATTTGAACTCCTGCCTCCAGTGCTGCAGTTTGTGTACTGCATAGTTCAAAAACATAGCACTCCACTCAGTGGCATTACTGGAAGACACATTTGACCTCAGCTAAACAATTTCCCAGTGAGAAACCTTGTAAAGTGAGATCCGTATTCTCACAGTATAGAATTTGTAAGTCATTATTTTTTAAAAAATAGCTAAAACTAATGAAGTAAGAAATACTAGAAATGGCAATATTGATGTTACACCAGCATCCAGTAAATTATTTCTTGACATTCTCAACAAGTTCAAATGCCCGCAGTGATTTCATTACAGGTGGAGATGTGTGGAGAATTACTAAAATACCAGGAATTATCATATACACCATCTTAATATTTAAAAACATCTTGTCAGTGTCAAAGGCTATTGTATAAATTATTGTGAACAAAACTGGATTAGGTAAGATTAACTGTTTGGTTACATGGTATTTCGTTGCTGTGTTTCTGTTCTTTGATATTTCCCTGCTTTGCTGTGCTGAATGAAAAACAGTATCACATAAAATTTGCTGTTGAGCTGTTTTATCATGAGCAGGAGTTAATGTTTTCAAAGAAAATACATTTTGCACAGTTGCAAAGGAGTCAAATGAAGGAAAAGAGTGAAAAAGCACATCTGACTTTAAGACCATTACATTTAATATGCAAATAATATATAATCTGAAGCCATTACCATAATATGTTTTCTGCTATCACTGTGCGAGCAATTTAGATTGGTAGATGTCACTTTTAATTCATTATTATCCCTCAGCAATAGATGACTCATATGCAAATTAAATGCAATGAAGGAAATAATTTAAAGGATATTTCCCTCCTCTAGTCTCTAGTGGTATAAAGAAAAAAAAACATGAGCACAAAAGGAAATTGCTCTATTTTCTGTCTCAGTGCAGTGCCTGAGTCACTGTACAGTGAGAGGGCCATTACACGTGCCTCATCCTCCCTGACTGTATTCAGCCATTATCTCAACAACAGATTAGTCGATTTAAGTAGCATATTTCCTGGCAGCTGAACTTCTCCCTGGAATACTGTACGTCTCACTTTTTGTATATGTAGATGGCTTACCAGACAAAAACTCCACTCCCTGCTGAGCACACACACACACTCTACTGTTGATAGGTTGAATATTGTTTTAGGGACTGTATGAAAAGTTGTACTTGCTTCAGCATTATTAAAAGAGTATTTCAAATGGTACTGCACTATAGCATTCTTTCACAATGGATAGCAGCAACAACAACAACAAAAATGAAATCAATATCAGCAGGAAAAGCAGCAGAACTACAGATATTGTCTTTTATTCCACTTGCAAACTTAACTTCAGCCCCAGCTGATGTTGACTCACATGACATCACTTGAGGCTCCCTCTGGAGCCGCCAGAGGCTTTTTTCTTTTTTCACAGATGCAGTAATATCTGTAAACAGACTTTCATGTCTAAAATCACTGAAGTTCCCCTTTAATATTTTTTTAAATGATTAAGAGAAAAACTGCAAAAATATCACATTGATGCAACTGTGACACCATGAATGACTAAATGATGCAAAACACTAAGAATGTAAACTTTAAAATGTTGCAGAGCCAACATTGTACACGTACTGAAATAACACATTTCCATTTTATAGCAAACATTACAAAGTATTAAAATTTCCAGCCATTATTACTAGAAAAAGAAATTCATTCCACTGTAGTTCTGCCTTTAGAATAAGTTTTAGAATAAAGTTCTCAAAACTGACTAAATAAAACATTAATCTGTGGTGTGAAACAGATATAAGACCTTCCCCTGGCCTGCCCTAAAAGTCAGGCTATCTGCTCTACTGCCGAAAGAGAAATGATAGTGTCCTTTCTTCTCCCTGAGCTCCCCTCCCTCTTCATGTTTGCACAGTCCTGTTAAAAATCTCTGATGCACAAACTATTTATTTACAAATATGAAACTCACTGTTAAAGCTAACATTGCTGGTGGTTTGTTGTATGTGCATTGCATCTTCACTGCAGTTTTAATTTGGTGCAATCAATAATTAATTAATGTTGTTTGAAGTAAAGAGCTTCAGCTTGAGAGTGACCTTATATTAAGATCTTACAAGTTCCTCTAAAGAGTCTCTGATTGATCTTGCTCCCTTCGGTGTGCTTTGCTTTGCCCTTAAAATGCGGTGAAATGACAAAGGTTGAAATAAAATCAGTTGAAATGCCAAAAAATTCAGTGTTGTCTTCAGTGTGGAGATAACTGTTATTGCTGTGTTTGTGCTTTCATCTGCGTTTCTGTGTGCGTCTGTTTGTGTGTGGTAAAAGGGTGCGACAACTGGGCTAATTTGACTGATTTGTGTGTGCTCTTTATGTGTATGTGTGTGTAATCCAGGTGTGTTGTATGTACACTGTCATGAGTGTTTACGTGTTTCAGCTGACATGTGTGCCAAGCAGATAAACAATGCCGGTCTTCTGCATGCAGTGGGTGTAATCGTTTGCCTCCAGTGGAGGACATTCTTCCAAACATTTGTTTGCAAACAGATTTCAATAAAACGGTGAGCCTTTAGCAATCACATTATGCACGCATGTTTATTTGAGCGTGCATGGGAGTGTTTCTGAATGTTTTTCTGTATGTACAGATATGGTTGTGCATATAGACAAGTGTGTGTGTGTGTGTGTGTGTGTGTGTGTGAACAGTAGTGTGTGCCTGTATGCTGACACATGTGAGCGCTGTATCATGCTCACTGTGAATACCAAAGTACGGTATGAGCGACTGTGACGGAATGAATTTGCTTCATGTTTAAAAGGCACTGCATCGGTGAACAAATTATCTACCATTATGCTTCATTATGTATGCTGATGGACAACAGTGACTAATATATGCGAGAAGCAATGGGCTAAAATACCAGCAGGGGTGGGACAGAAGAGAACAGAATAAAACAGATCAGAATGAACCTCCTGAAAAGGCTTAATTATATATACATATATATATTTATAAATAAATATATACCATGTAAGTTACTGATAGTTGCTCCATTTCATAGTCAGTATCTGAGCCAGTCTTAGTGATGATCTGGCTAAGGGGGTTCAGGCCTATACAGAACAGGAGCGGGGATGGAGCATCTCCCTGGTAGATGCTGCACTTGATGGAGACTTGTGCAATTGGCTTGAGGTTGGCCACTAGGGTTGTTTTCCACAGTCCCATTGAGTTCCTTATGAAGGTTCTTAGAGTCCTATTGATGTTGTATAGCTCCAGGCATTCCAGGATCCATGTGTGAGGCATTGAGTCATAGGCTTTCTTGTAGTCAATCCAGGCGGTTGGTCTGTCAGGTTGGTCTGTCTGGTTTTACAGTCTCGAGTGACAACTTTATCTACCAGTAGTTGATGTTTTGCTCCCCTGGTGTTCTTGCCCATTCCTTTCTGGGCCCCGCTCAAGCATTGCGCCTTGTGCTTACTCATTTTAGCTCATACTTTCTCATTTGTTATGATACCTGGTAGGAGCTTCCATGCTGTGGAGAGGCAGGTTAGCCAGCGGTAGTTGGATGGGACTGCTCCCTTTTGGGGGTCTTTCAAGATCAGGACTGTCCTGCCTTCAGTTAGCCATTCAGGGTAAGTCCGATCCATTAGCAGCTGGTTCATTTGAGCTGCCAGGTGCTCATGGAGTGCTGCCATATATACCATTGTGATGGTTACTGGGTCCTGTTCAGTGAGGTTGCTGTTGTCTGGTCCACCAGCCACTGGGCATTGGTGTTATGTGATGCCTCCTTCTCCCATATGTTTTTCCAGTATTGTTCAGTCTCCAGCCTTGGTGGGTCTGCTTCCATGTTACTCCCCTGCCACTTAGAGTACACTTTGGATGGTTCGGTGGAGAACATCCCATTTATTCTCCTTGCTTCTATTTCTCTGGTGTACCTCTTCAGGCGTGTGGCCAGGGCTGTGAGTCATTGCTTGGCAGTCTCCAGGGCCTCTGGTATGGTACAGCTTGTTGTAGGCTACTTCTTACCCAGCCCTCTCTGCAGTTCTGATACTTGGCTAACTTCTGTCCAAACTGCCCTCATTTTTGTCTCCAACCTCCTCCAACCATCCCATGCAGGACACCGCTCCTTGGTTGTGATATTTGTCTTATGGCCAAGCATCTCAAGGGTCACTGTTACCATGGTGTATATCATGTGTATCTCAGTAAAGGTCACAGTGGATATTGTTCGTAATTATATATATATACATATATACACACACACACACACACACACATACTGTATATATAAATGAGGCTTTACCAATTGAAGTATGATGTTCCCTCTTTCTTTTCTTTCTGTAATAAGGACTACTTCCTGTAATCACATGTAGCTTTGTTGCTGACACCCAGACTCAGCAGTAAAACTGTGTGACTGATAGGACGAAAGCCCCTAGTTGACTTGTCCGTATGAAGTCGAGCATTCGCTTCTTGTGAACTTCACAATGCATTTTTGCTCTGAACAAGGACTGATTCAGTCCTGCTGATTCAGTCCTGTGGTTCTATGAAATTCTTGCAATCACATCACTGCAGTAACATTTAACACTTTCAGTGTACATGTGCGTTGTATTAAAAGAGAGTTGTAAAAATCCTAAACAAAAACCAGAGAAAATATTCACATCACATTCATGTCTTCAAATTGCCTGTGTTTGCCCAGAAAAAAGAAAACTCCAGAGAACTTTGAACCAAAGAATTTTTGCTGTCTTTGCCTGGTAATTGACTTAGACGACTAACTGGATTAATTCTGTGTTGACAATTTGACAACTGATAATTGACTAATCTGCTACACAAGTTATTTCAGCCCAGTGTGCTCCCTCCTGTCAGCTATGGCGGCTTACATGGGACAATAGCCACTCACATGACACAGCAAACCAGTGTAAGGAATAGGTTAGGAAAATGATTTGTAAATATCCTAACAATTTTCTCTTTGTCTTAATTTACACATTGACAGAATAATTTACTGATCAAATTCTACATCCTCCAAACACAAACTCTGGACCTACAGGCTGACACAATGACAAGTGAAGTCATCTGTAACTATACTGTTTCAGGCCAGAGCTTGTCACTGTCGGGCACTGCTGGCTTGAGAAAAAAAGTCTCAAAAAACTTGATAGAAAATAAAAAAATAACAGCTCAGGATGAAAAAATTCATAAAAAGAAATGCCAAGTGGGAGACCTCCTCCCTTCATGTAGCATGACAACATGCAGATCAGCTCAGTGGTCACACACTCATACCTGATTCATTATAATGCAATCTCATTTGAGAGCCTTCTTCACCAGCTATAAACACTCTGAATCAGCAGCCACTGGGGTACTTATGCAGGGGAGAATATGTGATGAAAGACTAAGAAAATGCCTTGTCATTTATTGGCAAGGCATTGAAGCCATAAGCCATTTCCTAAAACAGCTTCTCCATTTGAAAGTGGAAGAAAGAAACACTTCAGGGACCAGATTTAGATGATTAAGACTAAACATATCTCAGAAAGCGGCTTCAAACATGCATTAAATAAATCTTGTCAGATGTCTCCTAGTCATTATGAATAATTTCTTTCTAGTTTGTTTGTATTTTCCTCTGTGAGAGGTTTCAGTGTGATTTGGCAACCTACAGCAGATTGCTTCTACATTTCCAAAACAAACTGCCTTCTTTCCTGTTAATGGCTAACAGTGTCAACAGCAGAGACCCTTTTTTAGATGTGATGACGCACATTTCTGCAAAACAACCACCCCAACACGCAGGATTTATGAAGTCTGAAGGGTTATTTTATTTTCATGTAGAAACGATTTCATTAAGGTGGCGTGACGGGTGATACGAGGTGTCAAACCTCAACGTGTCTTACGCTGAGCTTGCAGATTTAAATTTGTCCCAGTACGTTGGTTACATTTTTATTAGCTGGTAGAGTGTGGCCTTGCCAACAGCTGACTGAGGTCCTGTTAACAACCACTGCTGCCAAGAGCTGAGTACACAGAGAGGCAGCAGTGCTGTAATCAGGCTCAGCAGAATGGTGCATAGCTCCGACATCTAGTCCCCATCACTCCCACACAGCTCAATGGGGGTCTCATCGTTTGCCTAAGGTTCTTCTAGTCACTGCCTTAATGAATATACAGAATTGTACACCCAGGAATAGTATTTATAGATAACTGGACAGCAACATAGATATACCAATGGCTTACTCATTACATAAGAGGCTATCTTTACTTTTTATCGTGATGACATTTATATATTCAGAATGTATATTTGTGCTGCAGTCCTCCACTCCACTCAATCCACTGTATTGTCAAGGAAAAAAGATTTTTCCATTAGTGTAGAAGTTGACTATAGTGTGTGCTGTGACAAATTTACCACACTCAGGGAAAAGCTCCTGTAGAAGCAGAACATTGGAGAAACTGCACATGATGTTCTTTGTCATCTCGTTCTCCTCATCTTTAAAAATGTTGCAAATACAGTTATTAGATTGTTGCTGTGCTGTGGCTTGAGTTGGAAGTGGAAGAAGTTAGCTCTGGGGACTCGCAGAACAACAAGGAAATCATCTAAAGGGAGCAGGAAGCAATTGGTGTGGCCAGAGACTGTGACATTTCACATTTTGAGAGACTCAGGTCCACATGCTGGTTACAGTTACAAAGCTGAGGTTTGCTGGTGCGTACGCAGAAGGCCTTAAGGTGTCTGACTATTGGTCTTGGGAGAGCGTTTGAGAACACTGATCTTGATGGCAAACCTACAAAGTGACAAGAAACCCTCTGTTTCCTGAGTAAGGAGGGTTTAAGTGTCAGTTCTTGTGTCACAAAAAACATAACTCAATGCAGGAAATGATATTAAATGAAATGAATAAAAAGAAATGACAAATGATATTGGCGCCTCATGTCATTTTTGCCTCATATTCATTGTGTGATAATAATTTCACTACTATTTTTTTTTTGTGCTCAGGTTTGTTGCCTGCACACAATTAAGACACAAATGCAACTTCAATGACTGTAAAATGCTCCGTGATTTCATTAATGTTTTCCAAACAATCATCCAAAATTTACTTAGAGATTGCAGTTTATCTTGGACGTTGATCTGCTGATTATATTTATATCCACTCTGACCTAATGTAGCAGGTAATGAAATGTTGATGAATATTAAATGCACAATCAGAAATCTTTATGGAAGGCTAATGGAGGCCAAGCTCTCACTGTACTGATGAATATATTGATAAAGACAGAGGCTCAGAGATAACAATATGTTTCCTGCGTTCTGCATTATACATGGAGGGATAATTATTTCTTTGTAGAATGACTGTATTAAATTACAATAATTCATTCAATTCATTTGTTAATTCTTTTGTTATTCAGTGCTAATTAATTGGTCAACTTATTCAGTCTCTAGTTTTTTACTTACACTTTCTCCTACCTCTCTTACTTCTATTCTCTTATAATGATCAAAGCTCAATCGTATTAATTACAGTCGCTACGCTAGACTCCGCTAGCTCATACTTCCATGTTTAATTTAGGACCACTGTTTTATAGATTCTTTTAGGCTTAGAATCATTTTAATATTATATCTATTACATCTAATTACAAATGAGCATTTTTAAATAAATAATTAAATGATAGTTTTGATTTAGTGTAATACAGTCATGCATGGTAATATGCATCATGTAACACAATCTAAAGACTTTTTTTTTATACACTAAAAGAATCATCCATCCATCATCCTCATGATGCCCCTAGAAATACAGTACATCACACAGAATGTGCTTAAACTTGGCTTCCTTTGATTGTATTGTCCATTAGACCTTGAATGATGTTGAGCTTATTAGCACTCAGGAAGTACGGAGATATGATTTAATCCAGTTTCTTGGAGAGAACACAATATGACTATATTGACTAACTTTCCTATTCATTTTCTTGGACTTTAATGTGCCCTTAGAACTCTAATTGGCTCTGTATCTAGTTTCGCTATATCTTCCCTGGCCTTCATAACTGACAAATGTTCACTCACTGTGGTTAATTATCTCAGTTAGTGGCATTCCTGCTGTCATAGGACATACATTTAAAAAATAACAGCAGTTAAAAACACAGTGATTCACTTCATTTTTTTTCTTCTTGTGATATCCAGATATGAATTTGCTTAAATAAAAATAAAAGGATGGGCTTTCCACCACATTAAATGGCAATTAAATTGCTCACAATTAGTAGATTCACATTTGGAAGACACAGGACCACAATTTTGCACGTTAATGTGTTTTCTAAACAACTTCCTTGGATAAAATGTCCCCTCATTATAGAATAAGCAGTCTTCTTAAAGGAATAGTTTTCATTTCAAGAAATGTGTGTATTAAGGTTTCTTGCTAAATAGGCTGAGAAGACTGATACATTACAATCTTCCCATTACAAGCAAGGTCAGCAGCTATTTAGCTGATAGCTTAGCATGAAGACAATAAAGAGTGGAAATGGGAGCCCAGCTAGCCTGGCTCTGTTAGACAACAGTGGTTGTCAACTGTGGTTATGGCTGGCTCCATGACTATTTTTGGCTGGATGCATTAACTTCATGGAGTCTTCAGTTCAGCTTGTGTATCAGTTCAGTGAACAACGTGTATTAACAATTATCACTGTTGCTACTACTGTATTAAAAAGAGCTTGTGACTAAATCTTGTTGGATCTGCTCAAACTGTCAGTCAAACTTCACCCCCTGTATTGACTGACTGAGTGAAGTGACCTGGCGTTCCAAGCAGAGCAGCTGAACGTCTTGCAAGGGTAAATAAATATCTTGTTTGAATAAGTACAGCGCTGTCTTTACGCAAGAAACACTAGTATTTCCATAAAGGCTCATATTTTATGAATTTGAGGTTTGAGACCGTACCGGAGAGAGACAAGACAAGTAGGTTTAGTAGCAGCTTTTTCCCACAGCTGTTTCTTTGCTGAACTCTGCCTCCACCCGATCACACACACATTGACTGAACACATTATTATCAGTGTATATAACCTCTTCTGTATATAACCCTTTCTGTGTAGTTTACATATGCAAATTATGTATCATGGTATACATTATATTCCTCATTGCATACATCTAAATCATTGCACTCATTGTACATAATGCCTTATCATAATAATTCTCTGAATACTGTTTACATATTTAATTATTATCATGGTATACAATGTCTTCTTCACACACACCGTGCACACACCCAGAGCAGTGGGCAGCCAATGCGGGGGCGCCCGGGGAGCAGTTGGGGGTCCGGTGCCTTGCTCAAGGGTCTCACCTCAGTCTTATTGAAGGTGGACAGAGCACTGGCTATTCACTCTCTGCCACTGTCAATTCCTGCCAGACCTGAGACTCGAACCTGCAATTTTCAAATTACAAGTCCAACTCCCTAGCCATTAGGCCACGACTCAAAGTAAGAAATTGAACAAGCATACTTCTCAAAATGTTGTATTACCCCTTTAAGGACAGTTCATTTCATTTGGGACTAACAACGCAGCAATCACATGGATGATTTATTTAGCTGGGGAGGGACAGTTGCTTGTAGACAGGGTCTGCTGCAGTTTAACTTATCAAAATAAACATTGTTGCACATTTGTTTATGATCCATCGGTTCATCAAGAAAATTAACATAATTCTTACAAAATGTTGTCCTCAAGTCCTGCCTGGGGAAACTTATTGCAGATGGCTGCTGGTTCAGTCGCTCTTGTTTAAGCTTTGAATACTCAGACAGAGAACAAGCTGTTGCCTTTTACTGGACCAGTGTGAAAATAGCTACATTGTCCTTTTGTTTATTCTATCACTTCTTCTATAAAGATCTTTGCACACATATATATTACAGTGGTTTATATCTAGTAATCCATTCTTTAGTCTTCAGGCCACAGGTGAGCAACTTGTGCATCTTAGCATACATGCTTAAGTGTCAGAAATGTCAATGAAATTTTTTTTTTGCAACTTTTTCAATTTAAGAATAATAAAAAAAATAGTGTGGTAATCCAAAGTCTTGAGATAACTCAAATACTTAGAAGTGCATTCTCAGCACCAGTCAACTTAAAAAGACAAATGTTTCCAATTGTAGGTTTTAATTTTCATTCCCGTGGCTGTCATGTTATTTTAATTTGACGTAGTGATTTGGCCTTTCAGGAGGCATAATGGTGTGCAATGTGTGAAAAGCCCAAGGACACAAGCTCTACAGGGACCAATGTAATCAGTGTCTGTTCTATTTCTCTATTGATTTTAAATTTTAGAAAGCACTGGAAGTCCAAGCCAAAAGGCAAAGACGGACACATTACATTTGTTTTGTCCGATTTAACCTCTATGAGTTGATTACTCTGTTTCTGTGTCTGTGAAACCAGCACATTGCACAGTTTTGTTCACTATTACACTTTGTTGAACAAGTTTGCATGACACATCCAGTTTTATCTCTCTCAGGCAGGAGCGGTGTGGTATTTACCCTTTCGTGAGCCTCAGGTTGGATTTCTTTGGCCTACAAGCTGCCTTGCCAATCTGACACTTTATACATAATCTCTGTACTGATAATGGTGACCTCTCTGACCACTTCAAATGTAGGATTCACTTGGTTCATTTGCACTTTGTGTGTCAGTTAGGGTATACCTGGTATACTGGCTGACTGCTTCCACTGATCAGGGGAGTAAAACATGTACCCAGCACAGAAAGAGCTGCAGCCCCCTATGATTACAGTCTCCTTGTGTGCACGCGCCCTCTCCCCCCCCCCCCCCCCCCACTCCCCACTTCAGTGATTTTGGGCAGAGCACCATTATATCTCTATACAGTAGGAATATTTTCCCTCTTCCCATGCTGCTTTGTTGCTCTACAAAACCATGCCCTGGAACACTGTGCTCACATTCATATGTTAATTAGGATGCAAGAAACCCTTTGTGTTAAGATGCTCTTCAAATCTTTTAATTAAAAACTAATATGAAAAAAAGTCCAAACATGGATATTATTTTGATGTTTCCATAGCTACAAACTCATCTTTGTGCCACAGGTAAAATGGATCTCTGTTCTCAGAGCTATTCTTTCCCTTGTGACTGACCAATGCTGAAAAAAAAAAGAGTGGACTCTGACGAGGGCCACGGGCCGAGGTGCCCTGGTCTGTCGGTGTGGTTGTTCTTTGCTAGAGTTTTTACTAGCACTCAGAATTTAGTGTGTAATTTTACAGGCCCAAAGTCAACACTTTACAATAGTATAAATCAAATGAATAAGTAATTCAAGCACCCATGACAGAAACAAACCGAATTACAAAATAGAAAAATGCTGAAGCAAAAACAAATTCTTACTATTAAGCATTATGCTGTCTAAAATTGCCAACAGTGGAGGACGTATTCAGATTTATTTCTTAAGACAAAGGACTACCCTGAAACAAATGCTCCATCACAAGTACAAATCCTCCACTGAAAATATTACTTTAAGCATGTATTATTAGCATAATTTAGTTAAAGTATTAATCATGAATTAATATGCAAAACAGAAGAATGGCCCCTGAGATTTATGCTAATATATATCATTAGATTAATATTACTGATTCAGTAATGCATGCTGTAGGTTGAATTTTCTGTTGTGGTGGAATATTTTAACAATTTCACATGTCAGTGGGTAATGTCATGTATGACAATGTATGATATCTTATACGGTAATTACAGTTTTTATGTTAAATCTTTATGCTAAATCTATGGTTGACACATATAACGCAGTGTAATGTACAGTCTTTCTGAACCATAGTGGAGCAGAAGTAAGTAGCATGGAAGTTTTGGACAAATTGCCCATGTGACTTGATAAAGGAGACAGATAAAAAGCCAAGGAGGCACCAAAAACATTACAATTCATGCTTAGATGGCATGAATTTAATTGACTTAATAAATTAAGCCACATTTCATTTACAAATCAAAATTTTAATCTCACGGTAATGTTAGAGGAGAACAATCAGGGATTAACCAAAAGACAAAAGAAATCTGTCCAAAAATTGATTGAGATTTTTTAGTTTGGACCAAAGCTGTAAACTTCCCGACCAACCGACAGACTGACATTGACATCTGCAGAGTTATGTCTCCATGAAGGTTACTAGTCCACCTGCCCCATTATCAATAAGGGCAGTCATTCGAATATATTTCAGATTCTTATAAGAGTTTGCTTTCTAATGCCAGATGTGTAGGAGAATATTAGTGAATGAAAAAGAAGGTGGACTCCATCACATTGTATTAATAAATCAATGAATAATAATAATGTGTGGGTATCCGCCATTGTTCCAATATGCATCTGTAATTTTTGCTGCTTTCAGGATTTTATCCCAGTGCTCTGTGTGCTAACACAGTATAGATTTACATTACTAATTATGCACCATTCCAATACAGCACATTGTACTGATGCAAATAACACATAAGCCCTTCTCTCTAGTGGCACTGTGTGTTTCTTGTAATGTTTTACTTGTTTCAGTGTCTATGTGTTCTGTTGTGTTGTCAAATCTTTTTGTGAAAGGGAAGCTCACTGCTGACTCTTTTAAAGCAAAGTACTACAGATAGCATCATTCTGGGCATATTTCCAGCGGCAACATATTGTGTCACTGTGGGATTTTATATGGACAGCACTCAAACACACTGAAGGAAAGGGAAGGAAATGTGCAAATTGGAGTAGCCAAGTTGCACATTTTCCTAATGTGTTTTTGTGAAATAAAAATCTGCTGGGATATGTGTGTGTGTGTGTGTGTGTGTGTGTAAAATACATCTGTTAATTTTTTGTCAAGTCAATTCTGTGGATAGATACATAGAGGAACTCTGCATTATCAAAATGTAAGCTCCCTTGTTTACATTTCATCTTTTTCTGTTATTAAGTTGAGTAGATCCTGTTCTTGTAAGTTATATGGAGACACAATGGGAAATGGCTTAAAGATTAGAAGTTGTGATGGGATAATGTAATATTTGGCCTGCTGTCACAATATGGCACTTGGGCTTCGTTTAACTGGCCAATTTGATGGAGATGTTGTACCTAATCAAGGTTAAATAATAACTTGATAATGCTAAAATGCAACCTGGCTGCAAACCAAACTATCTAATTCTTCCTATGTCTCTGTCTCCTGGTGATGTATTCTCCTCAATATTTCAAGCTTGTCTGACTTGCAACCCAACAACTTGGGATTTGACCACTAAGATGCAGAACTCTGGCATTTTACATGCACTTCTAGATTTGGTTATGTTATTCAACCCTCTGACATTTCCAAAGGTCACAACCTTTAATTGTTCATTTGGTGCCTTCGATGTCAATGTTTCTGTGTTCAACATGAGTTTTTCCAGGGCAGATGTCACAGGTCTGAGCCTTATTAGGGCTACAGAAGGGGCTGATCGGCACAGCTGATCAATTCTCAGCAGGCCCTCTGTGACCTTTTCTTCTGTCACTGACTCCTTCATCTCCCAGACCTAATCAATGAACCTATGATTTACCCAACAGACTGCAGTATCACATTTCCAGCAAATATGTGGCAAGAGATATGTTGGTGCACAGCAAGGACTGTTTGACACGCCCATCTAAAACAAGTGACCCTGAGGTTCTCACTGTCAAGTTAAAAACTTCAAATCTCTCTTTGCGGGTTTTGCTTTTTTTCAGTGTCCTCTACAGTATGTGCCGATCCTGCAGAGAGCACTGCTGTACTCTGCAGCACATATCTACCACAGACAGTGACAATATGACAGCTCCTCATGTGGCATTAGGTGCTATCTGATAGTGTGGAAGGAGAAGCGTAGCAAAGTGTTTGGTCTGAGTTGCTAAAGACTGAGAGGATGAACTGTAGTGGCCTTTTTCTCTCTTGTAAGAGAAGACTGGTGGCCCATCCTGCAGCAGGGAGGTTAGAGATTCATCACTGACCAGGAAATTCAAGTGTGTGTGTATTGGGGGTCGCTGGCCAGTGCTGAGCTAAATGGAAGACTAATGGTTAGTAGGACCGAGCCTGACGGGCTCTGAGGAGCCCTGCTCTCTCTGTCTCCACCTGTCATCCATCACATTTCCAGCTGATACTGGGAGATAACTGTCCCACACTGGTGGGACGGGGGAGGGGGACAGGAGAGCAGAAAGAATGGGTGGAGGTGTCACCAGCTGGTATAGGACAGGGACAGGGACATGGTTACTGCCTGCCATTAGATGCAGTCAGTGTTTGACAACCGTTCCCATCCGCAGATTAAAGAAGTGGGCCAGGATGACACCGCACACTGCCCTGAGAGTAAAACTACTTTAGCAAGACTAAGTTTATTCAGTTCAATCAGTGCACCAGCATTTAAATAACAGCATTTAAATGACATCTGAGCTAATCAAAAGGGTCAAAACATTAATGAAGTGCCTGTGTTATTGTGCAACACCAAAATGCCTGAATGAGACTAAAATAAGACACAGAGACAGTAAAGAATGGCTTGGCAACCATCGTGATTAACATTGAAGCTTTGAAGCATTGAAGATTAGAGCATATTGTGTCATTGTCAGTATGAAAGACATAATGGTATTCATAAAATAGGATGAAGGTTCAGCTATTTTCTTTTACAGCATAGAGGCATTGGAGGAACCTTTTCACATAATCAATGGCTCTGCTTTTTTCTCTGTGGGACAGAGGACACCAGAGAAGTTCACACACACAAACACACAGACACACACGCACACACACACACACACACAACAAAAAGCCAGTGAAATGGCTTTTGAAAGTCCTTTTGTATTAGCTCAGATCAGAGTTGCTTTAAAACAGATGTCACCTTGAGGGCAAAGAAAAGAGATTATGGATTTTTTTTTGATCACCTCCCTAGAAGGTCCGTATCATGGCAAATAATCAAAAGTCTGCAGGCAAAATAATAACGAATCACGAATAACAATAATCAGAAATAGTACCCCTTAAAGATAAGTGTTTACTGTACCGGTCTAATTAAAAACCTAGGTCAGAACAAACTGAACCAAATATGAAACAGTGAAACGTAGACTTGATGTACTGGAAACTAAACTTATCTATTTCCAGAGAATTTAAGACAAGCGTACTTGGCAATGAGCATACATTAGGTCCCCAGTGGGTATGATCTTTATCTTAATTTTAATTATGTTACTAGAGATTAGATCATTTTCACAAAGTTGTGATTTCAAGAATCAGTACAGTACAATCAGAATAAATCCTCTCCGAGTGGGGAACATATCCAGTTGCTTTTGGTCTGACAGAAATTGTTTCTCCTGCTGCCGTTACAAATGCGTATTCTGTCCATCCACAATCACTACATGTAGGCTGATAGTGATGCTAAGGAATACAATATATAATAACTATGTCCTCATTCTAACAACTACATTTTAGTTTTACAAAAAATATTTAATTATTGAATGTTTTTGAGGCTGCTGTTTGTGGTGGTCATTTATTGGATTTAATTAAAGTTCATAACTCCTTCTGAAACTGTATGTGGATGTCAAGTAATGACTAAATTAACCTCAATATTTTCAACAAATTGACTATTGTCAGCAAAAAAGTGAACAATGAAGCAGACAGAAGGTATTACTCTTTCAGTCACAGCTACTAAGGGTGCACAAATACAGTGTGTCCTCACCTGTAGATCTCACAGAACATTGAAGACAAAGGTTAATGGTACAAAATGCTGTCCATGACATATTGATGGCACTCTAGGCCACTTCACCACTCTGCAGGGTTGTCATAATTGATGCATTGGTTTGGACCACTGACACACTCATCAAACCAGAAAAAATAGATCTCACAGGCTGCTGCAAAACACTGGAAGGAAGCAATTGTTTAACTAGCAAAATATTTCCTACCTAGTGCAGGGGGAAGCTGTACGAGTGCCTGTTCAGCCTCATCTTTAACCATCAGTCTCTCTGGTCTAGCTGGTAAAACCTGTTTGTTTTTGAATGAACACATTGAGCTACTTCTTCATCCAGTCAGAAAATATATGCATTTTCCCAATTAGCTATTGTATGACATATAAAAACAATGAATGACTACTGAAAAGAATCCACTCAGTCACGATCACTCAGGTTAATTTGTGTCATATTTGGTACCTTGAAAAGGCTACTGAAGGAGATTTTGAAATCATCAAAATGAGACTCGCAGTATCTTTGAAAGGAAACAGATCTTTAGACACGTTACCAACTTAGGGTATAGGAAAGAATGACTCATGATTCAGGAAAAAATCAGTGGCTGTTTTCATATAAATTCTATATATTGGATCCCTAGAGAAGAATGGCCCTGCTGTTTATAGTCCGCAATGAAAGCAATTTGAACGTCGATGCTGTGGTGCCTCTTTTTATTTACATAAACCTCTTCATTTTCTGACGGCGCAGTAATCGAATGTGTGATTCATCATTTACTCCAACGGCAATATATGCCTTTCAGTGAGCCTGCAAGGTGTGGATGTCCAGAGGAAAACGGCATGAACTGTGACGCGATATGAGGTCGTGAGAGTGCTGTACTAATTGTTTGCATGATCACTTTGCTGATGGAAGGCTGTCACAGACCCAAGTCATCACTGCTGCATTGCTGCACTTTCTCATTTGCCAAATATCTCTGACTTGTGATAACTTTCATTTCTGGTGTTGTGGCATGTTGGTGCTGGGCAGGAGATAAGATGAGATAAGGAGATTCAGGTATAGCGACAGTAATGAGCAGTAAGTTGTAAAAGTAGTCAGTAACAGATATGAGTGCATCCGTAATAAGATCAACTCTATATGATCTGTAATCTAATCTGTAACATTTGATTAACTTACTGTCATTCAGAGTGTTGAGCACATTTACTCTCCCTCTCTGTTTTTCCGGCAATTTCTCCTCTGCTTAAAAATCTCCTAAACCTCTTGAAAGTCATCCTCCCTACTGCTAACAGTTTTATACCCTAGATGCTCCTTTAAGGGTTACGATACTTCATGAATAACTTTCATCTTTACTAGGATCTACGCTTAAATTTTAAGGGAAATGTTGGGAACCACCCACAATTCGCGTAGCATTCTCAGAATTTCCTCACCAGGAGCTAATCTTTTTGGGAGGAATGTTTATGAATACGGCCCCAGAATTGCAAATTCTGCAAAAAAAAAAATATTTTGGTCAGCTAAAGTCTAAAAGCTGTCATGTTTCTAAACCTATATATTGCCACCATTTGTATCCATGCATTGGTTTTGCTTTAGTCCTTCATGACAGCTAAAGGAAGTTAAGCTGGGACAGTTTGGAGGAGTAGGTTGAAAATTGCCAATATATATATTTTTAAAAACTTCTGTAATATGTTTCCTTGTGAATTCTGATGCACACCAGTTTTCACTAGACTCATACTCCCTTCACATATGCCTTCCTTCACCTCTTCCAGGTTTTCAGTGCATCATCTTGTAAAGCAGCAGCTCTTGACACTTTTGTGTACTGTAGCTGTTAAAATGCAAATTTCACAGGATTCAGCTTTCCTGTTCTGTCTGCAATTTACTGTGTGACGTCCCCATCTCCTTGCTGCTGAGCAGAGGACGTGAGTGTCAGCTATATCCATCCTCCTGAGCCTTGGTGAAATGCCACAATATCCTTGTGTTGAAGCTGCAGCACTCCTCTCGCATTGCGAAGCGTGGAAACCAACATGGTTACAAACAGCTTGCTCTCTGGTCTCTAATGTTTCAGACCCTGATTGTTTGCATTCATGTTGCACATGTTTCAAGCTGATGGCATCTCAGGGAATACCTTGAGATGTGTTGTCTTCTTGCTTCAGACACATATCAGTGGTAACTTATGATATCCTATGGAAATATTGTGGAGAGGTGATTTTAAATCCCATTTTACACTACACTAAGAACAAAACTCAGGACTCTAAAAGGCAAGGGGGTTGATAGTGTATTCATGTCACACTGTTCTGTAATGGCACATGAGCAGGGCCACCTTTAGATACCATACAAGAAGGGCAGCTCGCTGTCTTGCAGTTATAAACTTTGTAATATGGCTTTGCTGTATTATACGTGGCAAACAGAGACATACTGCACATGTTCAGATACGATCACATCCAAGAGAAAAGTCTCTTCTGTCCTTCCGTTAAATGTGTTGTAGTGTGTTCTTTGAGGACAAATATGTCACTGTACAATATATATACAGCAGGTCTAAGAATACCTCTTTGTTTGTAGGGTTCACTGTTACCACTGTAAAGAACCTCATCACAGACGTTTCAGCTGTAACACCAGAGCTTTGTAAACAAGTGGTATTAACTGTCACAGTCTCATTAACTCCCAGTGTATGCCGAGTAAACAGCCTTAGCTAAGGTGAAATGAAGCATACTGCAAATAATGTGCACTTAGCAGCGAATGGAAACAGCATGTGTACGTGTGTTTGTGGGTGTCCTTGTGTGTTTATCAACCTCAAGGTTGCCTACAGATATCCAAACATCTGCACATCTATTCATTACCAGCCACATATCAAGGGTTTGCTGGCGATGGCAGCAGGTTCAGTAGAGCAGTTCGGACATCTTCCTCCACAGGAACATATCTCAGCTCCTTCTTGAGGACCCTGAGGTGTCCCCAAGCTAGATGAGACATGTAATCTCTCCAGCATATTCTGGGTCAGCTCTGGGGCCTCTTACCAGTTAGAAGTGCTCGGAAAACCTCCAATGAAGGGTCTAACCCAATGCCTGAACCACCTCAGCTGGCTCTTTTCAACTCCTACAAACAACATATGAAACTGAAATTGAGACTTGAGGATGGGAGAAATAATAATAATGAAAAACAGACATAGACAGAAGAGGTTGGTTCACTCTTATTCTTATTATTCCATATTCATCTTTCTTTTCCTTTTCCCTTTCCCTCCTCTGCCCCATCATGACACTGACAGTCATAAATCAGCCTCTTTATTAAGCACACTCCTCTCAATGAAATAACTAGCCATGAAATAAGCATCAGTTAATGTGCATCCTTAATCCACACTGTACATGACATCCACTTACTAACAGACAGTGCCGAATGTCATATGCACTAACTGCACCTGCTACATAAAACATGGCAAGTGGCTGGTGAAGGGGAAGAACAACTGTCTGAGATGTAGGTTATATGTGAGGAGATGGCTGGGTGAGTTCAGCATGTAGCTGTCTGTAATAATAATGTCTAAAGATGAGGGAATTGGTTTGATGTCTTTAGACCCTGATCACCTCTTTAGTATGCACGTAAATGTATAAACATGTTTGAAAATGTACAGTGTAAGTTGATGCAGATAATACTGAATTAGCTTGTGTTGCTCATTTCAACCCCTCATTTACCTCTGCCTCGTCAGTAGTCATGCCTTTAATGTTGACGATTCATATTGAAGCCTGTGTGTTCTTAACGTGTTGGCCATGTCTTCTCTTTTGGGCCTTTTGCTCGAGACTACAACACAGAGCAAGGTCTCAAAGGCCATTAGCAGTGTTGAACCATTTCATTTTATTTATACAAACAGCTACTTATTTAAACAGTTATTTAGACATAGATGACCACATTATTTCTACTCTTTGGTTTCGTACAGACTAAAACAAACTACATATAGCATAACTGAACTTTCATGTTGCTGGTAGATGTATGTTAGATTAGACGGGTTAGATGTTTGCCCTTGTATCCAGTCTCTGTGCGAAGCATATTTATACAGACCTGAGAGTGGTATCAATCTTGCAATCCAACTCTCTACAAGACAGAAAATGAATAATGCATATTCTCTAAAATGTTAAGCTATGTTTTTAATCCTCTGGTGGAGTACTGCTGCACTAAAGAGGCATGATTTGCAGGTGGTTTTGTGACATTTTCCTTCTAGCACACTAACTACAGTCCCTGCTGGTTAACAAGCTACCTAGCTCTGTTGTGACCAGCATTTGCATGTTCTCAGATAACTATCTCATCAGCTGTTAGCTCACTGGCTACAGTAATTCACCTGTCTAGGATATGCTAATTCTCCCGAATATTATGAACTTTGCTTTACTGCCTCCTGGTGTGCCCGAGGTGTTTGTTGTGAATCCTTTTCACATGTTGTAATTTACTTAAGTCTGCAATAAGTCATTGTTTGGGCACCTGGAGGCTGCAGAAACAAGCTGCAGACACAGCACTGTTGCATGTGTTTCTGCTTTAAAAGGGTGATATGGTGAAGTTGTTAGCAAAGAGTTGCTAATTTATGCATTTAGGACAACACCAACATTTATTGGGAGTTGACCACTCAGGTTTGTTTCTCCTTAAGGGATTTCTGTCTCTTTAACTGGTTCTCAATTTTTTTCTGCAGGGCCCCCATTATTAGACAAGAATGTTTTTACAAACCCCTCTACATATTTTCTTGTCTTTGCTTTAGAAGCTATGCATTGAGTTGATGAAGACTGATCCTCTGCTGTAACGTTGTTTAGCTGGGAGTCCTCTCACAAACCAGTCTGTCCACCACCGCCAGTAGGAACGTTGAAGTAACAGACTCTTTCTATAGTGACGTCACTTCTGAAAGTGAAAGTGAAAGTGACTTTGTGGCCAAGTATGGTGACCCATACTCGAAATTTGTGCTCTGCATTAAACCCAGTGCACACACACAGCAGTGAACACACACTGTCAACACACACCCAGAGCAGTGGGCAGCCATTGCTGCGGCGCCCGGGGAGCAGTTGGGGGTTCGGTGCCTTGCTCAAGGGTCTCACCTCAGTCGTGGTATTGAAGGTGGAGAGAGTGCTGGCTATTCACCCATCCCACCGACAATTCCTGCCGGTCCTGAGACTCGAGCCCGCAACTTTCAGGTTACAAGTCCGACTCTCTATCCATTAGGCCACAACTGCACAACATTCAACAACAATGCTATTGAAAATTTTGACATTTTGCTTTGATCTGATCACTGAATTTTGATGTTTCACAGGAGCAGCCTGGACATCAGCGTTAGTCCATTTCTGTGTGTTTTTTTGTGTTTGTGAAAACTGTTGTTTACAGTACTACTCGTGGTTCCTATTGTAGTGAAAAGTACCTGCTCCGAAGTACTAAGGGCAAGAGGGAGGGTACACCCTGTCAGGTACTGACACACAGAGACAGAAAAACACTAACACTCATTTCCCCAATTAGCCTAACCCCTATTTGCATGTCTTTGGACTGTGGGAGGAGGCCATAGTACACAGAGAAAACCCACACAGGTACTGGGAGAACATGCAAAACCCCCTAGGATTCCTAGCAGGACAGGAAATCCTGGGATAGCCCTAGAAAATCCTCTTCCCCTGAGAGTGAACCATAACAGCAACATTGCTGGACAAAAAAGGAAGCAATGTGAAATATGCTGAAATTCCCTATAGAGCTGAGAGGGGCTGCAGAGTCTGGTCATAATTACCGGTAGGTTTGTCGCTATGAGCAATGAGGCATTAAATCTGATGTTAATATATAAAAATACTGCTCATAGCAGCTTTAGTAATAAGTATAGTACTTTGATGTAGTTTTCTGTCTTCAGTCAGTACTTTTCTACACCTCCCAAAATGTCTTACAATGACCATCTAATTTTGAGGAATAAGAGAAGCTCATGTACCTTTTTGAAAATGTTCCATCTGTTACTGTGGGAGGAGAAACTTGGATAAGTCTGTCCCCTTCGCTTTAATGGAGTAATTCTGTGTGGACCTAGAAAGAAGCCCTTGTTCTTTGATTCTGCCAGGCCTTTATATAAAATATGCAAGATTTTAATTGCTTCAGGGCAGATGTTTCTTTTAAAGCCATTTGGAGACTTGGTAGTGGTGATTACTTTTGTCTGGGCTGTACTTTTTAAGTTTTGATACAGTCACCAATGTTAAAGCAATTTAGAAATCAGGTGTTTAATGCACCTGCAGGCAAAACATACAAACAATTGAGAGTCCATAAGAAGGTTTTCTAGTGTGTGTGTTTGTGTGTAAGGGTGAGATACCTCAAAAACACTTAATTAGGATGCAAAAGAGCCTTGTGCCTTAAGAGCTCAAGGGCTGGTGATCTGGCTGGTGAGCCCATCAGCTGTCCTCAGTTCTCTGACCTATTATACAGGACAAGGACACAACTTCCACAGCAGGTTTCAATACAGTGTCACCTGTCAATCACGGCTGAATAATCTGTTGTCAAGTGCACAGGACAAGGGCACCACCAGCTGTGGTGATAATTCACTCTGCAAAAGACCTTGGAGTCATATAATGAGAGTCAGCACACCACACTGTTAGATTTGTCCTGTCATCAAAGGCGTCGGTAGGTATAATCATTTAGGGCCTTAGCCCCATATATTATGAGCTCAGCCCCAAACATATTCAGTCCTATAAAAGGATAAGACTGACACTAATGGGGCTTTACCACTAGCACTATTCACATCTACTCTGTGTTTCTGGGTTTTCCATTAGCGGATAGTACCGTATACCAGGTTCTTTTTTAATAGCTCATCGGCCAAGGTTGCAGGAGAGCCGAGCTGATACTAAAATGTTACGTCAACAGACTGCGGGCCACTGACTGGCCAGGGAGTGAGGTCATTAGGTTGAGGAGTCATGAGCGTAACGTTGGACCCTGGTCCGACACAAAAATCAAACCCGCCATTTTTAAAACCAGCAAGTTGTTTCCAGCAAGCTACAAACACTGCATGGAACTATTTGCCTCCCTTTGCAAATTATTGTGTGGCCACGGAAGGATGGAGGGACAATTATTTTTTATATAAATAAATATTAAAACTTTAAGCACCTTGAAAACATGGAAGATAATTGCTCAGGTAAAGTACAGTATTTTGATATTTACATTTACATAAACATCCATATGGGCTGAACAAGGGAACAAAACCCATCTTAGACAGCAATTTAACCTCTGAGTGTGTGTGCCTCTGTAATAACACTTTTTATTATATTATTTATTACATATGCAGGGGAAACCTCCCCAACCATCCAATGCCTATCACCGATCAAAGAAAACATAAGTAAAGTGCAATCATGACTTGTCCCTGATCATTTCAGTTGCTAAAAACACCCCTGCCTGACAAATGTAGTTGTCAAAGAACCAGTGAACTGGGGGTGGGCAGTGCTTGCCGCATCTGGATTTATGGCCGATACAAATGATCAAATCGCCTGGATCTCCCTAAATCAGAACTCAAACTTTGATTTCATATGTAGATCATTAGTTATCATTATAAGTTTCTATTTTTGAAGCCACTCACTGACTGACTGCAACATGATTTGAGATGAAGGCAGACTGACACAAATAGCATGTGTATGAATATGAACTACGCTGGTTTGAATCATAAACATGGATGAAACATAAGTAACAGCGGTGCAAGGTCTTAGGTCTCAGGGCCAACTAGAAAAACATGCTTTTCTAGTTGGCCCTGAGACCCTGTAGTTGTCTCTCAGAATCAGCTGTTTTGTGCAGTTTGAGCAGTGTTTACTTTTAGCCTTTTTGTTAACAATGTAAGTGGTAGATGAGGATAGAAACGGACTATTAAAAGTAGAATAGGCATCTAAAATTAATTTCACAATATTTCTTCTTTGCCATCCCTCCAACTTTTTCTGTAGGAAAAAAATAACAAAAAAACAACAAGTTGTGTCAGTACAAAATAAAACCACCCATGTAGCATCATACACACTGTATAGAGTACTGTGTTCACACAGTTAAAGAGTGCAGAGAATATCCTCAACCCCCCTAATTCACCTCATGAAGTAACAGTTGGATGACAGCGTTTCAGCAATTTAGGTGCCAATTTTGCCGAGATGAATGGAGTCTTTAATAAACTGCAATGCTTTCTCTTTGTGCTATATTAGACCGTTAGTGGCTCTGGGTGGTTTTGCATGATTTGAGAAGTTGTGTTGTTACATTAGCGGCTGGTGTCTCTTTCCAATCCCATTTGCCTTGTGGTTACAAACAAGGTGCCAGCAGAGCCACTTAGCTGAAAGAACCATGCTTTATACGATGCAGCACTAATTCACTTGATACTACTGTCTGGCTTTAATGGATTTTACCTGGTAAGCCTGCAAATTGAATATTTTAAGGTGTATCAACTCCTTCAAAGTAACCGAAGAGAAAAGGTGGGATCTTCAATTTGTAAGCATCCGGTAATGAGGTAGTGGCATACCGGCGATTATAATCTCTTTTTCCATTGGATTTGTCTTTGACACTGTTGCTATTATCTGTGATTTGGACTTTTATCTCCCTCAAGCTTTCATAACCCTGTGATTTTTGTCACTGAAACACGACCACTCACACATGCACCACATACACAAAACAACATCTTTTCTGCACATCTCAGCCCTCTCGGGTCCAGTCTTGTCTTTCTCTGAGAAATCAAACTCTTTGCTCTGGCAACTCATTTAGCTATTGAGGTTGTTGTATCTCTCAGCGTGCTTATCTCTGTGCGAGGTGGGCGGCTGTCCTTCCACTGCTCTCTCTGTAAAGGTCAGTGAACCGTGCATGAAGTTGTGCTAATCAGATGAGTACCATAGACTGACAGCTAATTTTCATCAAAGCAGCTGTGGGCGATGGGGGCCGAGTGACGGGGTGCCCTGGGGCCTCTTACCTCTCTGAGGATGCTCTACTACTTATTAGGCTTACTGACTCTGAATGTGTGGAGATACAGTCCTGAAGTCTGCTCAGATCTTGAGAGTCTACTAGTGCTATGAAAAGTTGCAGTCCACTTCTAACAGCACTTTAAAAGGCTATAGACTCTATAGTATAGAGAGATGGGAAATGGCAAATAAATCAACAGCATGGTGCTGTAACATTTTCAATTTTTAAAGCAGCTTCATCTGATGAACTGCATGCTCCAGCCTTTGTTCCTCTATGTTCATTTTGTGCCCTCTTTACTCTTCTATTCCTCTTTGCCAGTATTCTAAACATGGTTTCCATTGATTTATTCTCTTCCACCAATTAAAGGCAATTTTGTGAGCATTAGAGTAAGCCAAGCCGGGGGCAGTTTACTGCAGCAGGCTGTTCATTACCTAATTTTGTGTGTGTGTGTGTGTGTGTGTGTGTGTTGTCTCTGTGTGAACTCCCTGTGTGCCTCTGTTATGCTTATTTCATTCCTTGAATGTGTCTACACAAGCATGAACGTTCAAACGTGTGCCTTTCCATCCATGTTGTACATGAGCAGATGGGTGTGGATGTGTATTAGAGAGTCCTTGCACGTGCAGGGCATTAGTCCTGTGTTTGCAGGCAAAACCCTCATCTTGTTGAAGCAGTGTCAGTTGCCTGTCACGACACAAAGCTTATCTTTTACCAACTGCTGTACCCCCTTGGGAAGGACAGACAAGGGGGCGGGGCAGGGGATGCGGAAATATTTGAAAGAAGGCAGGAAGCTAGGGGCTGGTGTAAAAACCCTGTGGGTTCTGGGGGAAGGTTAAGAAGCCAATGCCATGCTGAATACTAAGCATTATCCCTAAAGGATACAGTGGACCTGCACAGAGCCCGTCCTCCCCACCTCACAGATCTCTGTGGCACTGTGCCAGCCATCACTTCAATGTGTTAGGGCATGCAGGTCTGTATTTGTCAGTAACTCTGACTGCCATCCACCCTGTTGATGGAGACCTGCTGTATTAATATTGTACTGGCATACCACAGGTGGCAAGCTGAAAGTTTTTTGATTTCAGTATGGGAACACTTTGAAACTCCAGCAAATGAAGTACCACCTACTGTAACTCCAGGCACCACTGGAAATTAGCATGGAAATCACATTTTCAGCAACTCTTCCACTCTGGTACGATTGTAAAGACAAAACAGATTTTCATAATGGTTATGGTTATTTTGTTCTTTCACAAAACATATGCTCTTGGAGATTTTAAAATAACATAAAATCTGTAATACATACGAGCAATAGTAAAATGTTTCTCTGTGTCAACAAGGAATAATTATACCTCTTGTTTGTCAAAACCATCATGGCAGTGTACCAGTTTGCTATAGCAGTGGGAAATGATTCAGCCTTTTTTCTTTCCTTTTGGAAGCTTGTTGATCCAGCAAGAGCACCTTGAAACAATGTGGTTTTTTACAATATCAGCTGAAGTAACCTTATGATTTAGGATCCTCACCATATACACCCTTTGACTCCTAACAACACACCCCATGAAATCAGAGATGAGACACCACTGTGCGAGCGGGAGATACAGTCTTCAATATAGCTTCCCATTTACCAACCATTTCCTCTGGGCATGCAACTATTTATTCCCCCTATTTTCCCAAAACTGGAAATGAAATGGAAAGGAGCAAAAAGGGGAAAAAGAAAACAACTGTGCAGATGAATCTCTCCTGCTAAAGGCAATGTTGTGACATTATCTCTTTGGAGAGCTTAAAGGCCTTCACCTACGAATGTTTCTGCGTTGCATACATACATGTGCAAGCTATTCATGCACGAGCGCATGGGTATATTTTATTGGTGTGCAAGTGTGTGTGTGTACTGTCACATTTGTCTGTGGCTGTGTGAGTTTTAACAGTGTTTGAAGCTGTGCTCAGAATGAAAGGCATCGTGTTTACCTACACACACATTCATCTGCAGATTAGCCCGCGGCTGCCTGCTTGCCCCCGTGCAGCAAAGACTGGAGATACACATTTTCCAGCAGACTTCGTTGAGCCCTACTACCTGCTCACTCTAAATAAGATCCTCTCAAATACACTTTAATATCCTCCGAGAAGGATTCATACTGCAATTCATAGACTTGAAATGAATTTCAGAAGTAAATAACTGCAGTCAGTCATGTCGCATTATAAATACAGACGTTTTTGAATTTGTTGAAGTGGTTTGATTGAAAACCCTTTTATCTGATGAAACAGGAGAAGAAATGAGGTGCAAATATTTAATATGTCGTAAAATGGCTTAGACAATTTACATCCGAGTATTATTGACCATTTCTATTTCTCACTACTACTACGCTTGGTTTTTCGCCTATCACTGTGCCTTTGAATGTTGTGAAAATCCAATTAGGCAGACGCATTCTGTGAGAACACCAGGAAACCACGTACCATAATAGCAATCATATGAATTCTTCATATGGGATTTTTGAGGCTCCCCTCTCTTTCTTCACAAAAGATAGAGTAATTGGCTAACAGACCTCCACACAAAATGCTTTCCCCCTGTTTTTATGGCCACTCAGCATAACAATGGGTACTTCTGTAATCTCTGCAGTGTAATTCAGAAATGAAAAGACAGTGAAATGTGTCTCCTGGCATGTGGGGAAAATAAGTGCTACTAGGTTGTGGTATTAGGTAGAGCATCTTACCGGTAGTTAGTGGCTCCCCCACTGACACATAAGGAAAAGGCACATAAATGTATCACGTATTATATTGTTTTACACTGTTATTTTTGTCACTTCTGGCAGGTCATGACACTTCTACAGCAGCCCTATTATTGCCACTGAGGAAAAGCTGAAATATCCCTGTCTATATGTTGTACTAAATGGTAATATTTGCATGGATACATGTAGGGAATTCTAAATGCATTTGAAATGCATCACTTATGTTGACATTATTTTGCTCAAAAAGAGGGAGCTAATGAATAATTCATACTAAGAGAAATGGCTGATGCGAGACCGATGAGTGAGAGTGAGGATATTATGTTTACCTGACCATGTTGACAACCAGCAGACAGTGAACGTCTGTCCCAGGATCATCTTATATTACTGTTTTCTTAAAGTGACTCTAACGTGGCACTTTCACTGAATCACTGTAGCTATTTATATTGTATTATGATTTAAACTATTCAAAACCTCAGAGCCTCTGTACTGTATATTCACAGTACAAACACTGCTCTGGTCTCTTGTAAATTCTTAAGATGAGCAGCTTGACAGATTGGTCTACAGTGGTGTGAAAAAGTGTTGCCCCCCTTCCTGATTTCTTATTTTTTTGCATGTTTGTCACACTTTAATGTTTCAGATCATCAAACAAATTTAAATATTAGTCAAAGATAACGCAAGTAAACACATCATGCAGTTTTTAAATGAAGGTTTTTATTATTAAGGGAAAACAAAATCCAAAACTACACGGCCCTGTGTGAAAAAGTGTTTGCCCCCTAAACCTAATAAAAGGTTGGGCCACTCTTAGCAGTAACAACTGCAATCAAGCATTTGCGATAACTTGCAATGAGTCTGTTACAGCACTGTGGAGGAATTTTGGCCCACTCATCTTTGCAGAATTGTTGTAATTCAGCCACATTGGAGGGTTTTCGAGCATGAACCGCCTTTTTAAGGTCATGCCACAGCATCTCAATCGGATTCAGGTCAGGACTTTGACTAGGCCTCTCCAAAGTCTTCATTTTGTTTTTCTTCAGCCATTCAGAGGTGGACTTGCTGGTGTGTTTTGGATCATTGTCCTGCTGCAGAACCCAAGTTCGCTTCAGCTTGAGGTCACGAACAGATGGCTGGACATTCTCCTTCAGGATTTTTTGGTAGACAGCAGAATTCATGGTTCTATTTATCATAGCAAGTCTTCCAGGTCCTAAAGCAGCAAAACAGCCCCAGACCATCACACTACCACCACCATATTTTACTGTTGGTATGATGTTCTTTTTCTGAAATGCGGTGTTACTTTTACCCCAGACGTAATGGGACACACATCTTCCAAAAAGTTCAACTTTTGTCTCGTCAGTCCACAGAGTATTTTCCCAAAGGTCTCGGGGATCATCAAGATGTTTTCTGGCAAAACTGAGATGAGCATTTATGTTCTTTTTGCTCAGCAGCGCTTTTCATCTTGGAACTCTGCCTTGCAGACCATTTTTGCCCAGTCTCTTTCTTATGGTGGAGTCATGAACAGTGACCTTAACTGAGACGAGGCCGGCAGTTCTTTGGATGTTGTTGTGGGGTCTTTTGTGACCTCTTGGATGAGTCGTTGTTGCACATTTGGGGTAATTTTGGTCTGCCGGCCACTCCTGGGAAGGTTCTCCACTGTTCCATGTTTTCACCATTTGCAGATAATGGGTCTCACTGTGGTTTTCTGCAGTCCCAAAGCTTTAGAAATGGCTTTATAACCTTTTCCAGACTGATAGATCTCAGTTACTTTCTTTCTCATTTGTTTTTGAATTTCTTTGGATCTCAGCATGATGTCTAGAATTTGAGGATCTTTGGGTCTACTTCACTTTGTCAGGCAGGTCCTATTTAAGTGATTTCTTGATGGCAAACAGGTGTGGCAGTAATCAGGCCTGGGTGTGGCTGTAGGAATTGAACTCAGGTGTGATAAACCACAGTTAAGTTATGTTTTAACAGGGGGGGGCAAACACTTTTCACACAGGACCGTGTAGTTTTGGATTTTGTTTTCCCTTAATAATAAAAACCTTCATTTAAAAACTGCATGATGTGTTTACTTGTGTTATCTTTGACTAATATTTAAATTTGTTTGATGATCTGAAACAAAGTGTGACGAACATGCAAAAAAATAAGAAATCAGGAAGGGGGCCAACATTTTTTCACACCACTATAAGTAACTGCAGTCACGCTGTGTAAGTACATACTGTATGTGGGTAATTGTTCCTCTTCTTAAACAATTAATGATGAAATGATTTCCTTGGTAAATGTAGCTCACACCAAATGATATCAACATGTTCTATGAGTGTGAAAATTTGACATCTGTGACTCTGAGAAGATGTACAGTACAATTTCTGAATCAAATTCACCTCACGCATTGTGTCTCCTTCACGTCTCCCACCCCTCTCTGAGGATGCTTTTAGCTTTCTCTTTTGGCTTTGTCCTGCTGAGTGTCCATATCTATTACAGACCGTACCCGGTAATTTTGCAAAGTTTAAAAACCCAACCACAAATGTGCCTTAAAGTGCCACAGGGAATATTTTATCCTGCCTGTAATGTTAATCTCATCCAAATCTACTGTCTACGGCCATTCTAGCAGCTGTGTGTAGAGGTATTTGTTAATGCACATCATTGTGAAACAATATGGTTCTTTGCACAACTCTGGTTTCCTGCCAACATTCAGTATTGCACATTAGGATAGACTTGCTGTTGCTGTTATATACAATACTGTTGATAGGTCCTAGTTTTCAACTTATTACTTGGACTTCAAGACATTGAGGGGCTGTGCTTCTACATCCTGCTGTCTGCCAATAATAAGTCAAATTCTTCTCAAGCTCAAAGAACAATCAGGGAGTCAGGCTCACCAAAGTTATTAAGACACAATCTGCCCATGAATGTCTGTATAAAAGGTTGTAATCATTAGGACGCATCCTCTTGGAAATCATAAGCTGCTTAATTTTGGATCAAGGTAGTGGACCGACAGACTAATATTGTCATCCTTAGAGCCATGCTGTTAGCATAACCAAAAAGAACCCTACGGTTTGTCTATTTATAAAGACATACACTAATAGGCAAGTACACACTGCTGCTCAATGCTGTCTAATATCTAAAAGGAACATGTACTCTCATAGACAGACCCAGAAAAACACAAAATCAGTAAAAGTCATTAAAAATCTTTTTTAAGATCTTGGGAAAGTTTCTATCTCTTATTGTACACTACAGACATAAGATAAATCTGGTTTGATATGTCGCTTTGGGATTAGAGTGTAGGCGTTTGGCCTGATTTAGTTTTTGCTTGCCACTGTGTACTGTGTATGTGTGTGCTCTTGCAGCAGTTATGGGAACAGTGCTTTACATTGTTTCATTAACCGCCAACCACAAACCATCACAAAGTACTGTCCTCCTGCTGTCTCTCTGCTGTTCCCCCACATCTTAGCGACTCTCTTTTCCCCGTTCCCCACAGAGTTATTGCGTTCCTTGCACACTGCCTATGTAGGCAAGATGGCACAATAAAACAGAATAAGCTTCCTCAGGGAGCTGCTGATTGTAGATGCATATGGTTCTCAGAGGAGTCAGTGGTTAGAATTGGTCAGAATAGGTCACCAACCCCATGATGCATGTGAGCCAGAAGCAGCCTGACAGAACCTGATGGAAGCAGGCCACAGAGGTAACTGCAGTGGCACTTGGGTTGCAGGGCACAGACCACTGGCTGGGGACTCCCATTATCATCCAACCTCGACCTTATTGAATTTTCTTTGGAAATGTTTATTTCCTTCCCCACCTTGCTGAGTGAGAAGTGGCTCTCCTACTTATCTCATCACTATTTATTAAGGGAGACCCTGAGGAGTCCAAGCGCACATCCAGGTCTGAGGGAGAATGGGTGGCTGAGAGCAAGTGGAGGGAGAGTAAAAAAATGAGAGGATATAAAGTACAGTAGCTGCAGCAGGGTTTCCTTCAGATACCATTAAAAAAACAAGTCATAATTTCATGAAATGACATTAGAATCAGGAATGGACCACTCTACTCTCTGATTGTCTCTGTGCTACCTGCATTCATTTAGCTTTTTCCAGCTCAGTTTGGCTCAAACTTACTATGATGCTAATGAGGGCTGGACAGGTTCTCGTATGGGTGCTGATAGTTTGGATGTATCTAATGTAACTTTACATTATCAGCTGAACGTCATTGCCATTTTACACTGTTCCTCTTTTCCCCTCTGTGGGCCATTGTCTCTTTCCTTCTCCTCCAGGCGTATAATACTTGGTATTCCGAACATCCAGTCTAGATTATAGCTCAGTGGCTTCACAGGAGACATATTCAGTGACCGAGGAGAGCCCAGGTGTGCTGGTATAAAGTGTTCTCTCCTCCTTCATTTTTGCAGGGAATGTCAGCTTGTGAGACTATGAGGAGAGTTGTAGCCAAAAGTTGTGAGTATAACTACTCCACTCTTTATTTGTGTCTTCGAGTTCCACACAAAGGAGTGATATGGTTTACTTGTGTTAAATGTGTACACAGGACACATTTTCATTAGCCACACTAGGGGCATGACTTTAGGGGCGTCAGTGTCGTGCCCTGTATGTCCATCCATTATGAGTACTGCTTATTCTTATTAAGGGTCTAAGCGGGCTGCAGCCAATCCCAGCTAACACAGGGCACACTCGACAGATCATTGGACTATCACAGATATACACAGAGACAAACACTCACATTCACACCTATTTAGTCACCAGTCAGTCTAACTTGCATGTGATTGAACTGTGTGAGGAACCCAGAGAAAACAGACACAGAAAGGCACCAAGGACAACAGACTAACCACTGCATCACAGTGCCCCTGTCCTATTTAGTGACATATATTAAGTTTCTAATCATCACAAGGAATGGATGACTGCTAAACCTCTCACGCTGGCTGGTTACAAGCCCAAATTGACCATTATGTTAATAAAAGACACTTCAACCATACAACTGCTCTGTGAACTTGGATATGGTTCGTGGAGTAATGACTGGTTTCCCATTTGAGACTCAAATGTGTTTAAAAACATTCTGAATCCTCTCTGGAAACTACTGATAGACATCCAGCCTGGTCACTGAAGCGTAAAGAAACCAGATACAAGAGCCTGCTGCCCCGTTGGGACCCAGGGAGGACTGTGCATGAGCTTTTTGTGTTACAGTTGTATTCTACCTGCCAGTAAATTCCTCCTCAGCACTCCCTTTCACTCTGGATTAAACAGTGGATTTTCCATTGTGTGGAAAAAATACAGCCATGAATTGACGCTGTAAGCTTTTATGTTGTGATATTCTGTGTATTTCAGGATTTGTGAAAAGTTAAAATGAAGTCTTGTAATATTACTTTTTGGTGAAGCCACTTTTCCTCTACTTGTCTCATATAAAATTGAGATGTTCAGATGATTTCCTGCTGTTCAAGTATATTTAGGTTTAGCAAGCAGGTTTTTGATGTTTTCAGTCAAAGGAGAATGAACGGGAGTATAACTACAGCCTTCCAGCAAGGATTGTGGGCACTGGGTATTTTTTAAAGTTGCAAATATATAATATGTTGTGGCTGCTTTGTATTATGAGCTATTGATCCTACTGTAGAGGGAAAATTGATTGTATTTTATTGTGTTCTTAAATCTTTTTAGCCAACAAGTCAAAGAATTATAAATAAAACACTGAAAAAAATAAATATAATACACCAACAAAGTTGGCACAGAATAGCGCAATGTGCAGAACAGCTTTTTTTTGTGCTGTGTTTTATTACAATAATCAGCACTAATGGCCAAAACTAAAACCAATACTGTTAAAAGCCAGGTCTCAAGCCAGTTTTACTTTAAGTTCCTTTACTTTTTCACTGATCATGAATGTTGATCTTAGTATCTTGCGAAAAAGAACAGGAAAGAAAGGAGTACTTTTGACATGCTGACAGTAGTGATTTCTGAATCCTAGAGACAGTTTTTTTTTTTAAAGAATGGCCCAAATCAAAGATATCCAGTCTGGTCACTAATTATGGTACAAGCTCCAAAAATATTGGATCTTTCATTCAAAATGGGGAGCATGTTCTTATGTCACATGGTTATTATTATTATTATAATTTTTAATAGGAGATAATATGCAATTTCTAGGTAATCTGACCAGGACAAGTGAAATTACCTTTATGTGTGAAAAGCAACTATTTATTTACATTACTGAAGACATTTCCACATTTCCAACCCTATATCAACTTTATGATAGTACACAGTGGAAGACAGGATTTAAAACTCTCTGTGCTTCCCCGACAAAAAGACTAGTGTGCCTGATTTGTTTCGCCCTCTCCTGCTTAGTTTGACAACTTACTGCTCCATTATGTTGGCGGCGCATCAGCACAGACTGATCTTCAGTTAACTAAAAGCATGAGAAGATGTATGAGGATAGATGTCTTAATTTCAGTAAATCTATAACCTGTTTATCAATGTTTTGGTCAGCAACATTAAAGCAAGTTAATCACACCTGTGAGTGCACCCTACACATACTTGTGTATGCTGCTCACCCACACAATTACCTTCTTTCTGCTGACTGGGAACCAGCATCACTGCTGAGTGATGATAAATGGTTCAAGGTTTTCTTCCATTCATAAACCCAATATTTGCTAATGCTGTCAGGTGGAACAGCAACCTTATGTTTCACCTCATGTTTGAGATGTTTTAGAAGACGGCAAGCTGTGATTGGTCAGGGTACGACTTGTAGTCTATCTCTCAGCCAAGAACACACAGCAGAGAGGGAGGCAGCTGCCAGAAAGACATCAAATCATCTTGGAAACACAGCAACAGTAATATACAATTACACACACACACATATGGAAGACACGCACGTACTGCATATACACAGACACACTGAGAGTGACCCTTAGGTGTAGTGGTTATCTTCATTCTTATAGAGACGGGAAGCATACAATCTGTCATATTACCCAACTTCGCATATAACCCCCTTCGCAACATGATAAGACTTCACATCAAAGAAAGAGGCCTGATTGGAGAGGGTAGACATATTCACTGGCATACAGACAGGCAATCACATAGTGCATGTTAAAGTGCAGCAAAAAAAAAAGTCAGGATGAAAGCAAAGTCCTATCTTTGGGCTCATCTGCCAACCTGGTATGGATTGGAGACGGAAAGTGATTGGGTCTTCTATTACAATTTAGTCTTCTCTTCAGTCCTGGAGCTTGGCTGTCACCCTCAGACAAATCACACAGGCTGTTGACCATGTTATGTTATGGAACATTAGTCTAAATCTATTTTATGTCAACACTTCCAATCTTAGATCATCCTCTGTATGGTGGATATACTTTGCAATATGGGTTATCTTAAAGGATGATTTTCATTTACAGGTTTTTTTTTTCTACAGACATTTTCTTCCTTTGTAGTCCACTGAGCCAAGGACACTGACACTGTAATTTTGCTGCAGACAAAGAAACCTTTTCATAATGTCCTTTTCAGACTGAGAGAACGAGTGACTCTATTACCAAGATGAGGTAAAGGATAGAGAGGAATGGCATAACGGGATGGTTACATCCCATTTATACCCTTATTACATGGCAAATAACGTAATCACAAATGCCACATTGACAGAAGTTTTTTTTATTTGTTCTACTATTTGAATTAAATTTTATGAGATATTATTAAATATGTATACCAACATTTATCAGTCCATTTTAAAGTCCACAAACACATTAAAATTCCAGGTGATTTTTGTGTTTTGATTAAGTGAAAATGAAAATGTATGTGCAAAACAGCCAGTTACTCCCTTGGGAAGCAGGAACTGTGATCAAAACCAGTATAACATCGGGAACATCTTTTGAAGACAAGATAGCACAGTGAACCATCTGGATAAAGTACCGCTTGACAGGAAGACAGATGAAAAAAAAAAAAGAATCAGTGCTGACTAACTGCTATGCATCAGTCATCTGTAAATAGCCACTGACTCACTAAAATGAGGATTTTGGTAACGAGAAATCCTTTGCCTTAGACATTCATAAATTTGTGTTTCTTTCTCCACAGAGTGAAGTTGAAAGAAGGAGTCACGTTTCTTGGGGCCCGTCCCAGCAACCCCACTCAGTGGATAGTTAGCCAGGATGTGAGGAGTGAAGGTCACCGAGTGGTGACTCTGCATTGCCGCAAGAAGGAGTCCAGCTATGATCAGCCAAGGTCAGAGTATAAATGGCTTCATTCATGTTTCTGCACTGATTTTCCTTTTGTTTCCTTAGTAGAATGATAAGAAAATATAAATATCTCCAGCTGACCATTTAATTACATGTTTTTTTGGTTAATAGAGTACAAAAAAAAAAAAAACGCAGAAGTCCACATGGCCTTCCCTTCCTTCTCGACATATTTACTAATGTGCTGAAAGTAAATCTGCATTCATTGATTTTTGGTGACCTTGGAACAACACAGCCACTGCATAGTAAACACAGCATTGACATACTGTATTATCACCTCATAAAATTTCATACAGTGCAACAGTGCATACAGTCCAGTTGCCTAATTACACCTCCAGCAGACAGAGGAACATTAAGAATTATTTGGCCACCTGGTGAATATAAGTTCAATAGACCCTGCTCTTCTAGCTCAGTTTTTGGTCTCCACCAATATGTGAGGGATATATGATGCTTCTTTGCATACTTAATGAATGCTCTACTCTGTTCCAGTTGCAGTTTGGTGCTGGACAGTTATTGTACACAGTGGGTTTAGAGAGTTGTAATGATTAATCAAAAGTTGTGGGAGCTAAAGCAAAAACAATGATTTTAACAATGCTCCATAAAGCTGAGAGGAGCTGCAAAATTATGTGCACTAATAACTAGTGTAACAAATTTTAATTTTCTCATATTTGTGAGCTCAACCATTGCAAGATCACTTAGAGTGAGTAATGGGCAAATCAAAAATGTTTTTATAGTTCTTTCCATTACCGTACCATCACTTTACAAAGTTCTGTTGTTGATTGTGCACATTTGGCAAGGGTTACACAAGCACTGAGACATACACTGTGGATGATAATCTAAGTGATGTTCCCTCTGCTGAAATGACACACTTCACTTGACATAAAGGCCCTGGGATATCTCTGTTTGGCACCACTGTGGGGAGGGAACAGACTATTACAATATCCTTTCTTCTCTCCCTTTCTCTCAATCCTTTCCCCTCCCTCTCTGTTCATATTTGCATATTTATTTTCTCTGCTGCTACAGCCTCAAAGTTGTTTTGGTCATTTCCTATCTGTATTCACGTCCTTAAACTAATCTGGCAGATAGGGAAGTGATTGCTAGCACTGGGAAAAAAGGTTGCTGTGTTAATTAAGTCCCGATTGAAGCCCCTTGCGTGTTTTAATGGTTTTTCCTTCTTGGATCAGGAAGTAGTTTTAATAAATGTAACTTTCTAGTGACAGGTGTAATTTTATGGATTAAAGGCAGATTTGGGTTTGGGGAAAGCTCTACTTATTTGCTCTTTAGCTTTCGTTCCACTTAGCAAATTCTAAACCATTCCCCTAAGAAAACAGGATACTTGACAACTTTATAATCAAAGTTTGCAGGGGTTATTTAAGTGTAGAGCAGCCTATGAAACATGTGTAATTTAATTCTGTTTGTCCAGTGATTTGTGTAGACATCCTGCTATTAGTGGATCACTACTTGGAATATAGTGTAAATGTAACACTACAGCACATAAAACAAAGGTGACTGTGCCTGCCTTTGTCACTGTAAAATAAGAAGCAGCTATAAATATTTTCTTTAATAGATATCTCTTACTGTAATTTTGCTGCGACACCGCAAGGCTGCATTCTGACAAGTAGCTTTGTCGTGTCGTGCTAGTTGCTGAAGGTTATTCTCGGATCTAGGTGTCATGTTTTTACAGGGGTTTAATTGTTTTATCTTTTCAGAACACACAGTAAAATTGAATTTGTTAGTTGAACTTTATTAGCAGTAAGTCCCTAACGTGTGCTGCCCTGGAAAACTAAAGGCGTCTTGCACTGAAACTTCTTTCAGACCTTCCATTCACTTGTATAATAAGTTTTAACAGCACAGCCTTATAAATAGAAAGTTTTTGAATGTCTGCAAATATGCAGTGCTACAAAATATGGTGATCATTTATTTGTATCAGTCTCATCCACAATTGTTTTTGCTGACTTGAAAATAAATGCTAAATAATTTGTGATCATGAGTAGAAACACATGACGAGCTACAGCTGTCAGGTGAAAATGTTGCAATAAACTGTTAAGATTTTACACCTGTGATTACAGAGTTGGTTTTAGATCATTTTTGCCAGATGCCTGAGCACTAAAAGCTATTTTGGTTCTCTTTGACAGCTGGTGTCAGCAGTTTACTAAAATTTTATAGAATTACAATAAGCATGAACATGTTTAAAGGTGTTTTTGTGAAATAAATTTTTGTTTTAAAACTCCCAAACCACCACTTGCCAACCTGAATATGTGAGGAGACTGGTCGACAATAGAGTTCCCCTGGATCCAATATACTATGCCTCTGCAAGGCTCTGAGTGGAGCTGCAGCATCTTGAACAAAATAAAAAGAAGCTTTCAGCAAACTGCAGCAGCGAGCAGCAGCATTTGGCAGCTGGCTCCTCCTTCCCTCTGGATTTGTTCTCCACTTTATGCAAGTATTATTCTCTCTGCTCTGTCTTATGACCTCACCTTCTCTGCCACACATATACAGACACACATATATGTGCTCTGTTACTGTACTGAAATCATGTTTTATTGATTTATTAGGTGAAAGAGACAGATACAAGAGCGAGCATATTTAGTCTAATCCCTGCTGTTTGGGCCATGTACGATGGACTGCTACTTAATCCCCACAGCTGTCACACTCACTTTATAGAGAAGAGCAAAGACACCCCATGATGGTTATACAATACACAATGCTCCAATTTTTCTTTCATCTTGTCCTCCCCACTCAGTTATTTCATTGAAGCTCTTTTAGAAGGGGATTAGACGTAGCTATCTCATCGGCTGAGCTGTCATTCAGTCTGCTTACTTCTCTCTGCTCCTTCCTTGAGGATTGGAGGATGATGAGGTGTGTGAATACCGAAGGTCAAACAAATGTGAATCCTGTTTGCATTTTGTTGTTTGCTTTTAACAACAGAATGAATATGATTATTTATTTATCCATATGAGATCTGTACTTACTTAGGGCCCAGCTCTACAAAAGTACAATGAATTTCATTTTTCATTTGCCATAGACTGTCATGGTTCCCCTTTGGGACTTCCTGCCAGGGACCTTTTACACTGAAAAGACTTCTTCTTTTCCCCCTTCACTGGTCCCCGGCAGCTTCACACTTTGAGGTAATCAACCCTAAGCAATTTCACCTTTTCGTTCTTGCTTCTATAAATACTTCCCTGCTTCCCTTTGTGTTGGCGGAAGCATTATTGCCTATTGCAATTATTTGTATGTTCGATGGTTATGTATGTGTCGTTCCATTCGGCTTTTCTCAGTTTCCCGTTTCATTCGGCTCTGCCTTTTGTATTTTTTCCCTGGCCCTGGTGATCCCAGGAGGAATAAAGCTCTTTTTGGGTCTGCATTTGGGTCCTACATCTCCTTCTTCGCTCCTTCGCTCCAGCACCACCACCAACACATAACACAGACACTTTAACCACTAGGATGCAGCCATATTACTTGCATGGAAAATAATTTCATTCAGTTCAATTTATTTGTATAGTGTCAAACCATCTCAAAGATGTTTGTGAAAGTAAGCTAAATTACAGGGGTCAATAAAGGGTCAATAACAGACTATATAAATTTAAGATGTTGGATCATCTCATAAATCAGTTCAGTGTAGCGTTGTGTGGTCAAATAGTGAGACCGGTAAAAAGTCGGACAAAGATACAATATGCAATTGCAAAACATAAAGTGAAATATTTAGACAGCAGGCCATACAAAATAAACTCAGATAATAGGAAAACTCACACACACAGTGAAAATTTGAACCAGAGCTCAGATTCTCAGCTGTGGTACAAAGGAATCATTGGCACTACCACTGGACCTTGGCTCTTGGACTGGAATTATAGTGTCATTGAATAATGTTGTGGGACTGCTGATTGAAGACTGTGTGTACGTGTGCCATGGCTGGAGCCCAGCCCCACTGCAAGCATGGGAGCACAGATTATCGATGGGTCAGGTGGACTCTATGTGCCAGTTCAATCAGTAACTTGAAGCCGCTCACCCTGGCCAGCTGAGCCACTTCTTTCTCCCCATTTACAGCTGATGCTTCAGCCACACCCGCCTCCTTTAAATACCCATTTAAAAAAATAAGTAAATAAATAAAACAGACATTGTCACTGTGTGCTATGTACACTGTGTAGTCTTTCTGCTTTTTGTTACACACAAATTTCAAACAGACTGTCTGCTTTTAAGCTAAACATTTCACTGTTCAATTATTTCTTGAAAAAAAAAAAAAAAATCATAACACACACTGTGTTTGTCTGCTCCAGAATACGTTACAAATGTTGGCATGTTTAGCCAATTAGCTTGTTAGTGATTAACATTAACCTAATGTCACAAAGGCAAAATGCTGTATTAGTTAAGTAAATATATGTTGTTATGTGGGGCCACAGTTAATGATTAAAAAAAAAAATCAAAAATTGAATATATTTGTAGTATATTCTAAACCCAATATATAGTAATATAGTCAGTTGTGAGCATACAAACCATCTGAAGGTAAAATCAGAAGTAGAACATTTTAACTACTTAAGTTCGGCTTTAGTGTTACTATTAGCTTACGTTCAGTAGGTAGAGTTGATAAAAGCTGCTGACAGTAGCTTTGCTAACTAAATCTATGGTTTTCTGCTAAAAATAAGAAGTCTGCTTTTGTGTTGTGGCTTAAAGTCTATATTTATTTGTATTTTCATTCTGGTTGTTATTACCATCCTGTAAATACTCAATGAATAGCTAAGGTATTGTAAATGATGAGGATATGGGTTCCTTTTTGCATACACCTGAATACCAATTGTTTTATCTGCATGATAAGAGATGACGGTCAGGCATATATGTAGATTATTTTTGGCCTTGCATCATATTTTGAAGGGAACATGACACCCTTTCTTTGACAGATTTTGATCAAAGGAATCATATTGAGTCCTATAGAAAGGGACAATATTGCTCTGTGAGGTACAGAGAGTATTGGCTGAAGTGCACTCTGGTAGATTGAAAAGTTCACTTTGTCACCATTAAAGGCAAGCCCATTCAAAACAAAAGCAGTCCTGCTTCCTCAGCATGTCATAAGCCATAAGTGGGGGCCTCAGTAAAAGTGCCATGTCTGGGTCTTGGTAGTTCATTAAGGCTGTCTGGGTGCAGATGGATCTCCCTTGTGAGCCACCACTTCATTAATCCGCCACACCACACTCAGCCGAGGGACAGCAGGCAGTCCACTCATTACAGCCACTCCACAAGAGAGCCTTTCTAAGTGGGAAGGGGAGGAGGTCTGTGTGATGTATATAAATATCTTTTTAAGTTGTTCAAACTAAAATATGCTCATTGTGGCCTGTTTTACATTGTCTGAAATCTACATAGGTCTGGGATTAATGTAATTAATTCAATGTACATTAATACTGTCCTAAAGATACATGACTTTTTCTCTAAAGCAGGTTTGTAAATCTCATCAATGTGAATGGTTAGGATTCCAGAGGGAAAAATATCATCAGTTATGTAATAATGGGTGAGATTTGGCAGTGACCTGGCAATTTATCTCACTTTCAAAGTCTGGAGAACCTTTAAGAACATAATTATTCATAGTTTGCACAATTTACTGCAAAACAGAAATGAAACAAAGGACTCAAGGTAGCTTTAGTCCTGAGGGTCTCTGAAGAAACACAGTATACCACAGTCATGAATGGTTGTATAATTCCCTTTCTAGTATCTTAGGGTATCCAAAAAAAAAAATTGTGACTCTGCTCTTTGCTACAGAAATGTGAACATATCTAGCTAGAATGATAGGATGATTTAGTGAAAAAAAAAGAACAAATTTCATTTCACGGTCAGTACAGTACATGAACAGGTCAGTGACACCTCCTTTCACCTGGAATTGAAATTAGGTGGTGAACCATCCTAATGTTTGCATGAATGAGGGTTTTTTTCCCCCCTTCAGGTGTAGCAGCCACAGGAATGAGCCACACACTGTATGTCATATAATGCTGCATAAATCAAGACTGAGATGAAATGGTCCAATTACATTAGGGGCAAACAGGAACATTAACTTGACATTCCTAATGCTAACACCCTTAATAATGAATCAGGTCTAGTCCTGGTGGCCTTCATTTACTGTAAACACTTTCACTGGAGTCTTATTGGCAGTATTTACCAATACACAGCTGTTTACTATTTTCTTGTTCATCTCTTAATAATAGAAATGATGTGCTATCAATGCTCTTGTGACAGCATAGACAAATTGCATCTTTTTACTGACATTTTTTTTTTTTGACCATGACAGCTGGAATACTGGAGGTGTTATTTGCTTCCATAATGCAAAATTGATGAGAAAGGAACATTTAAATTATATTTAATGGAATAGATGGAGCTGGTTTCCTTTATCATGACCAGAGCAAAGATGTGGCATATTCTCTGTCTCCCCAGGACAGCCAGCTGATTACAGCAGTCAGCCCAGATTACATCCAACTACTTGGGCTGCTCCTCTGTTCCATTTCCAAGGAAACAATATGGGGAGATAATGTCCCTTGTGCCTCATGCACGTTTTGCCAGTTCACTAATAAGACACCCAACAGAGAAGATCTGATCTGTAATGTATACATCTACACTGACCAAGTGACCACAAAGTTGCTATTGTAACCATCAGCAAAGCTTCAATCTCATGCATACATACTGGCTTTGCATGGTGTCCCAAATAGTCTGCCAGTGATATAAGGGGATGGTAGGTTGCATGGCAGCTCAGATTTACTCATATCACAGCACAGTGGATGCTGTCTATCAGAATCTGTTTGTAATGGCAACACTGAGTAGATTGCATGTGTGCACAGAAGAGACAGATTGAGGTTTGCATGTGTCCCAGAGAGTTCATGTGTTTCAGATTTATAAAGATTTATGAGTAGATATCCTGCTCTTAGAGGTTAATCCCCAGAGGATTAACTAGTTTTTGGAGGGTTGCATTACATTTTTATTTTGTGGTTAGTTACAGACCTATTATTTTATATAAGTAAAAGTGCTGTTATGTAGGTCAATATAGTGGATTACTTTTTTTTTTTTTCTCAGACAGAAGCTTGTAAATTAAATTGCACAGTTGTAGGCAGAATTGAGTTCTACCATGAGTCAGAGTATGCAACAAGTGCAACTTTCTTCTGCTGCTATCTGTGTCATGTTTGTTTAAAAGTGATTAGTGACATCAGTAATAAAAAGGACCAACAACCTGAAGTATATATCTGATTAGCTGCAGAGTTAGTCACTTTGCCTTTAAAATTTATACACATTTCCATGGATGAGCTGAATGTCCGATGTGGTATTTTAAATCACTTTGTGGTAATGCTTTAGATTGCTGCCTGCAAACGACTGTACAATCAGGTACTGAGTATCAGAAGATTACTTCAGGACAAACAGTACAGCAGAGGAAGGAAATAGGTTCAAGGAATAAAGGGGATGTTAGGGACTAATTTATTTAAGAATGTCCTTATAAAAATAAGTTCTGGAAATTACATAGTAAAATATTTACTTCTTGGATTGGCAATGTCATTGTTACTTGGGAAAGAAATATTAACCTAAGCAGTAAGAAGGTCCTTTAGCTAGTTAAAGCTTCAAAATATGTACTGTATGTGTTTTACATGTGTTTTTAAAATTTGTTTTAATGATAAAATACAACACTAATGTTGTTTTGGGATCAATGTGAAATTAAGAGCCATAAGCACAGGATAGATTTAATTACCATGTCTTCTACCAATAAATAAACATATGACCCTGCCCTCTGTAGAATTTAAATTTTCAGAGGAGACAAACACCACATTGATGAAATTAGACCTGTTATTAGATCAAAACTGTTGTTATACTTACTGTAAGTACCATTCAGCCAAGGAGTGAGTTGACGTGTGAACAGGTAATTGTGTACAGGCATCCTGACAAACATATTTGTTTCTCTTCTAATTACAACTTTGCAGTGTGTACTGAATAAGTACTCAGCTTGTACTCGGTAGTTAGACTGTCTCGCAATGAGGTTTCCCTCAGCCTCAGACGAACAACAGCTGAGCAGTGAGAATAAGATCCACTTTAATATTGACATTCAAATTTAATTCAGAAACTCTTTTCCTACAGATTTATTAAACCGAACAGGTTAAAAACCTATGCCCACAGTTGGCTCCAATTAACCCTGGGTTTAACTTGGCCTTCAAGATGACTGACTTTTATAAGGACTATCCGATTTAAAGAAATGCCTACTCTGGCATCAGCACTGTCTCATTTCTATAACCTGCACAGGAGAAATATTTAAATGAGCCTATTAAGACAGACCCTGGGCTGTTGAAGAAGATATAGAAGCAATTTTTAAAGGAAAGAAACTACACAGTGGGGGTTAGACATGCACAAAGAAAGGCATGTTGGAAAACTCAGAGCATGAAACACAAATGGGCAGCTCTGTTTTCTGTTAGAAGCACATTCAATCAACCAGAAGACAAACTGAAAAGGTACAAGTCACATCCTCTTGTCTGCACTACAGCACTTGTGCGTGCTAACACTGACAAGCAATCTTTTGCTGTCCTCTGTTATCATTCCGACCCTAACAGGTTGAAGACAGAACTCTGGCCACCTGATAGCGTGCAGGGAAAAGTAGGATGCCACCGTAGGCACTCCTCTCCTGCAGCCTGGTGCCTGTTTGGCAGAACTTACCAGCCCTGACATGTAATCAGGCGGTGTGTACACCTCAGTGGGCCACAGGGGTATCAGAAGCTGGACCCTGATCACCCCAGCACAACAGGACCAGTAGACATGTTTATGCCTCCAGATGAGATGCCATTCTTTGTACATGTCACCCTTCCACCTTGAAGCTGCACACATAAAAACTCTCACACACAGATTCATATGCGCAACTAGAGAAACTCAAGTTTTATCCTCCGGCAATAGTGAAGCATCAGAACCTGTACTTGGCTTATGGGGGTCACACTGAAAAGACATGCAGCAGCTCCTTAGTTAAGCAATGACTTCACTACCTTTTTGCCATTTGTGCCAAAACGATATTCAATTTACCCTTATCAGAAGGTCTTGATGCATATCTGGATGTATTTCATTGTGGCAGCAGTCAGAGACAGCGGAGCCACCATGCCTTCCTGGTTGTGCTGTGTGAGCGGCTCATCCTGATACAGTCAAATGTTTCAGACACTTATCGTTAGTCTATCATTGTGTGATCTAGCTCATCCCCTCACAGCCTCTGGGTCAACCCTCCATTTCTCACAAGCTGAAAGTCAGGGAGCAGCATTGAATCACCGCACTGAATATGTAAATGGATGCCATTAAAGCTCTCTTTCTTTAATTAGCCTTTAGATTTCATGACTGAGTGCTTCCAATTATGGATCAATGTCTCCTTTCCGCACACGGACCCCAGGGTGTGTGGAGGCAGTTTTTCCATTACAAAATGCTTTATAATTTCAAGACGGCTGCTCGCATCACACTCTAACTGCTGATCAATGAGAAATATCTGCTGTTGTAGCCCTACAGTACTTACATGTGTGTTACGGGCACTGGTACAATTTTTTTTTTTTTTTTTTTTTTTTTATGAACATGATCAAATTCGAGCAAATATACAGTTTAAGGAGCAGCCTGTCTGATTATGTAATGTTGATGTTTGTATAGTGGATGTGGGATGTTGGGAGATATACAGTAGGGCTGATGTGTGTGGAATTGCTCTAGTAGTAATTTAACACTGAGCTTATCAAGTGGTGCATAAGAGGGAGCTAAATTCTGCTTCATACTGTAATGCACTCCTGACTGCGAGCTGTGTGTACACTAGGAGGAGGTGCTGATCTAGCTCTTTGAGACTAAAATGCTACTCATGTGTTTTTAAAATGGCCTTATAGGGTCCATGGGTTCAGATACTAAAGCCAATGCTAAGTGCTCAAGGGTTTTATGAATTCAAAATGTTAACTAATCTTACTGTTAAATGGTTACTGACAATGTGTTCCTTCACATATAGTGCTAATGCTCTGAGATTTCAAAGACATTTCCAGAAAAAGAAAGCTTTAAAATTTCATTAAAAAAACAAAACAAAACATTATTTCTGATGCACATTGATTGTTGGTCCAGTCAAATGACTTAAAAACCTGGAGCATAGTTGAATGTAGCTTCTCCCAGACTGTAATATAGTTGTAATATAGTTGATATGAATGTTATTTATCCTTTTATGTTACATTTGCATCATAAATGTATACTATAATTTCAAAATCAAGATTAATCCAATAAATAATCAAAAATCTGTGATTCGTAATGTATTTCGACAGTGAATCAGCAATCAGCTCCTCATTATGTGATTGTATGGATGCAAATTGGCCATTTGTGATTACTGGGCAGTCTTTTGGCAAGCTGCTAATGCACTGAACCTTTACTGTTTCATTGCTACAACACAGAAAATTAATTCCCCGACACCTGTAAAAATTCTGTAGAGGGGAAGTTATTTGAAATTCTCAGCACATTGGGAATCAAGCAGTAATACAAGGTGTCCACAAAAAGTAATTTACCATACACTACAGGAAAACTGATTTGTAGTCTATTGAAATGCCTTATGTTTTAAAGTACAGTATAGCCAGTGTGTGGGCGTCAAATACATGTGCAGTGAGTCTTGAATTAAAATGAATCTCTTCAGGGCTTCTGAGAGGTGGGTGCAGAAGTGGACCAAACTCTCACCTTTCTGATTCATGGGGCACTGCATTAAGACTGAGGATGTACAAGGCAATCATGCCCACACAATCTCTACATCTCTGTCATTATCGCAAACAAAGCAGTTCTGCTTACACATGCTTACACCTGTAAAACAGTGGGAGTTTAACTTACACAGTTAAGTGTGTGCATGAGTACATACAGGTTGTGAACAGCTGTGCATATATCTATACAGTTGTGAGAATACATTAGTTAAAATCTGATTGTGTCTATTGTATTTTTGCCTCCTGCATCTTTTTTTTTTGCATCCGATTAAAAGGCCTGTGCTTTAGTTACAAGGTTAAGTACCCTCCATTTATATCGCAGTATTTTTTTTTACAAAATCTTGGCACAGATCTGTTTCTGCTCTGATAGCAAAATTTAAATCTGCCTCTGCTCTCCCTATTTACTACTAACCTGTTTGCAAAACACATGTTGGAGTATTGATTGATTGAACCGATCCTTTCACCTGTTTTTGTCTCTCACAGAGCTGGAGCTTAACCTTGCACATCCTACAAGCAGGATGGGTAAAGCCTAGGATGCAATAGAGTACCACTGATCTGATATTCTGGACCCCTGTGGTCAATGACTCTTGTGTGTTCTCCTGGTTCTGTTGCCATGCCAACAGTGGCAGAGCTGAAAGGACCCAGGTTTTGTGGGTCTTTAAGGACTTTTACAGAGGAGCACAGGCGCTGCCAGTGTCACGGCAGCTGCAGGTGCAAGGGCAGGCCCAGACGGTCACATGATGTCACCCACAGATCAACCAGGGGGAGCCTGTATAGAGTGGGAGGGATCCGTTTATCTGCAAAGACATTTGCATCACTGCCCCAGGGCTCAGTGTCTGCTGCCCCCTAGTGTGAGGATGCATGAGTTATCAGCTGCTCTGCTGGCCGTTCCCACTGGTTAATGTCTGTTATCCAGCCTTGAGATGAGTGCTCTGTTGTTGGGAAAATTAAGTGTAACTGTCAGGATGAGTAGCAATTTATTATATTGCAATTTGCTATTTAGATAGCTTTCCTATGAATGAAATAGATATAGAGTGCAACTGACTGGGAAATGATGTCTGATGCAAAAAGGTCTGAGGTCACCGGTGATAACTACCATCATTAGGGATCCATTACACCATGGAGGCTACTTTAGCTGATGGACTCTAATGACGTTGCACTGCAGAAAGGCATTTAGTTTTGATTAGACAATTGTTGGCATGGTGCATTTCATTAACTCCAAGATGAGATTTTGTAGCCTGGGAAATGCTGTGCCACTATTTGAGCCAGTGCTAACACACACTGCTATTTCCCAAAAAGGCGATCCTGACACTCTACTGCCTTTCATACCCAGCATCCTTCCTCTCTTTACTCCACTTCACTTAACTTTCTTGACCTCTATTTTCTTTACACAGAATGTTATGGTGCTGATAATGTTTATGTGTAAAACCCTGTCTTTTTGTCTGTGTAGAGGTTGACCAACTGACCAGCTAAACTTTATTTTAATACATTAGTAAACAACTTGAGTGATACAAAATAATGCAGGCAATTAAAGCAATGACAAAAACTATATAGTAGTTAGAAATATTGAATATTCCATTTTTGCATGTGCATTTAATTGTGTGCGACAGTTTGCATAACTTATGGAGAGAGCAAGACCATCACAGGAGAAAGTGGCTAGTGTGTGTATGTGTGTGTGTGGGAGTTGATTATTTTAGCTGATGAATGCTGCAGAACACTGTTAAGCTAATCGGAAATTTGATCCCCTTATTGGGCTTGATGCACACAAGCCAGGAGCTTGGGTTGTGCCCATGGTTCATTATAATCGTATAATTAATAGCACTCAGCTCTTTTCTCTGTGTGCACGTTAGAAAGGGGTAAAGAATAAATGATTAAATTAAAGAGAATCTGATGCTTATTAAAAGTCGCTTTTAATTCAGGCACTGTAGGTTATTTGAAATGTAACAGGCACAAATGTGATCTTTTATGTGCTCTTTGAGAATAAGATAAATGGAAAATATATTTAGAGAAAGCATTTCTTGCTTATTGGGAAGACTATAGTAGCATGAAGTGGAACAGCTTTTTCAAACTATAGGCATCTTATTGTAATATAGCATTCTATTATGTTTTAGCAACTCTATGCTTTCACTGGATAACCAACAGTACAGATATGGCAAGAAATGAAAAGAGAGAGAGAGATGAAGTGAATGAGATGCAATGGCTTCTCACGGCCAAACACAGACGACGAACACTGTGGCTCACACGCAGCGTAATATTTGAAAGTCCAAGGTTGTTGTCAAAAATCTTGTTTTGTTTGACCAACAGTTTTAAATCCAAATATATTTTACTATAATGCAGTTCAACAAATGCATTTCATTTTCAATGTGTGATATTTTTAAAAACTGCTTAAGCAGTCATTCAATAATGAAAATAGTTGTTGAATTAATTAGCTGAACTAATCATAGCAACTCTGTAACAGGCCCAATCTCCAAAACCTTCCGTAAAGCAAACGTTATTTTACAAGGTTCGTGGGGTTTGTTGTGATCACAGGAGAGAGAAGAAAAAGTGTTCAATTTTCCTGCATTTAAAAAACAACTGAATCAAAATATTCTTACAAAATACATAAGAAAATTGTGAGGACCATCAGCAGTCAAGCTGAATTGTAGATGTTGACAGAGAAGAATGTATGAAACAAAAACATATATTTAGTTCTACTGCAATTGTAATTTATTTAACTGTCCATTGTGAGTCTGAAGATGTTTCCAGACTACAATGCTAAATTGGTGAGCTTTTCATGTATGAGGAAAGAAGGTGAATGCACTATTACTATTATTTTCAGGATAATACTTAGAAACATGAATGTCAATATACTGACTGAGAACTCACTTTACCTTGCAACAGCATTTTCTGTATTACTGCTTTGTGTTCCTGTTGAACGGAGTGGCTACTGTACTGTGTGTCTACCAGACATGCTCAGGGGATTATTTAATGGCCAGACAGTGTGGAAAATACTGAAGAATTTGTGTCAGCCAGTGAGTATTAAAGGATATATGTTGCCTGTAGTAAATTTTAAAAGCCTGCACCAGAACCTGTTTTGTTGTTCCAGCATCCCCAACACAACCTTTAGAATGGAGATGTTTTATTGGTTTGTCTATTTTTGTCCTGTCAGTTTAGATGCATTTAAAAGACTGTCAGGTGACGCTCCATAAATCAGAGCCATTGGTTTAGTATCTGGCAAGAAATGATAGCAACATGAGGGATGCTCTGGTTCACTTGATGTTATCACTAGCCTTTCACCTTCAGCTTCATGTAGGAAAACACGTCAGTGTACTGGAATCCTGTACACATATACAGCCAAGCGCCCAAAACAAACCCATACATTCAGAGACCGATCTGTATGAAGGTTTAATCAAATGCAAAATTGGCTGCGTTTTGAATGTCATATTGACAAGTTAATATTGGGTGCTGGTGGCTGTGCATTCCTGTCAGCAGGCACTTTGCACAGAAGAAATAGCTTACATCCTGGGGAACAGAGAAAGAGCACTCACATACTGCAGGAATGTATTGCTGCTGTCAGGTAAGAGAGAAAAAGAAGTCCTTCAAATTTAGTGTTTTTCTTGCCTTACACTGTGTTTAACCTAGAATGAAATTTTATTATGACATATTTTTAACAATGGCACACCAGAAATTGTTTGAAGACCCTGAATGTGATTCTTGATTTTTAGACAAATAACTTATTATACTGACATGGAGCAGTAACAGAGCACATTAAAGATACATTTCACTCAGCCAATTTGGAATTCCCATGACGTCCATAGGGTTCAAATGTAAGCTTTAAAATGAATACCTGAATATTTTTAAACAATCCTATGAATCCATCCTCTCTTATTCTTGTACAGTTTCCCTCTTCTATCCAGCTCTAACTCTCCTGTGGCTACTACTTACATCTCTGCATAACTATGAACCTCCAAAGCCACACTGGGAGCTTCACCTAGCTAACATTTATTAGTATTATTCTGATTCCTGGTTTACCTTTAGTTGACAGTGTTTCAGGCGGAATATACTGTACCTGTTCCCCCTGTCACTCTGTCTTTTTCTGTTCTGCACAAGGCTCAATTGAAAAGGTCTGCTGGGTATAGGCATCTGAAGGTGTTTTTCCAGCTTTGCTTATCCCCAAAACTGCAACCTCCACTTCCGAACACTTGGCTCTGCTCCTTTACAGAAACTCGTTGGACTATAAAAATACTAATGCACTTACCATACTATTCATGATTTATACTTAAGGTGCCGCTGCCTAACTTGCAGAAACGTGATATTCCTTTAGTAGAGCTCTCTAGTTCTATTCAAACTCTTGTGTTAAATTAGACTTTTAATAAACATTAGCTTAATAATAGGTATCCATGGAAACTCCAGGCCAAATGCGCTTTTCTTTCTCATATCAACGTTGATCTCTGCGTTGACGTTTTGGCTTTTGAATGTATCCATGACTACAGTATATTCAGGCTCTATGTGATTTGCTTTGATTGCAGAGAGGGTAATCAGAAGGCCGTGAAAGGCCTCTGGTTTCTGGTCAGGGCTTCCACAGCAGGGAGATTGTACTTTGTGTTGTGACCATTGGGGTCCTTTTGCAGAAATCAGGCCAAAAGAGGAGTGCTGGCCTCTAAGGTGGATGCTTGTTGGAAGTGGCCTGGGGTAATTTGGTTCTAATGGGCTTCCTTCAGGCTGCGAAATGAAAATCACTCACAGCTTAGAGAAATTTGACATGGTGTTCACAAGATATTCATTCCTCTACCCAGGACTGTTCTGTCTGGCTTATATTTCTGAAAATACACGCATGTGCATCGCAATTTGACATTATAAACCATGAGGCTACAAAAACCATGTTTTATTTGAAACATTGATGTCTTGATATAAATCCATGTAATTTTTTTCTGAGTACAAATTCAAACCCTCCATTTCCAGCTTTTCAAATGTGAGTATTTGCTGTTCTGAATTGTAGCTATTTTGGTTTTGGACTGTTGGTCAGTCTAAACAAGATAGTGGAGGACAATACTAGACCCTAAGAAAATGTGACATTTAATGGTATAAGCAGTTACTTTAAATTATTAGAATTCCTAGTAGGGCTGTAACAACTAATCAATAAAAATTGATAATTATTAAAATATTTCAATTCAATTTTATTTGTATAGCACCAAATCACAATACAAAACATCTCAAGGCACTTTACAAAAACAAAAACCCCAACAAATCCCTTATGAGCAAGCACAGTAGAGAGGAAAAACTCCCTTTAACGGAAGAAACCTCCAGCAGAACCAGGCTCAGTTTGGGCGGCCATCTGCCTCGACCAGTTGGGGTGAGTGGATAGAGCAGAGAGAAAAGAACAGCAACAATAAACAACAAATAGACACTGCAGGTTGGTGGGACCAGTAACTGCACATCAGCGATATACAGCTCCAGGACCAGGGACACCTGCAGAAGGTACAGAGAGAGAGAGAGAGAGAGAGAGAGAGAGAGAGAGAGAGAGAGGGAGAGAGCACAAACTGGTGGAATATACATGTGAGGGGGGAGGAGAGGAGGCGAGGGGAAGGGAAGGGAGGGGAGGGTTAGGGTATGGGAGCTCAGTGCACCGATGGTCCTTGGACAGTCTAGGCCTATAGCAGCATAACTAAGGGATGGTTCAGGGTTACCTGAAGCCAGCCCTAACTATACGCTTTGTCAAAAAGGAAGGTTTTAAGTCTAGCCTTAAAAAGTACAGAGAGTGTCTGCCTCCTGAACCTAGACTGGGAGCTGGTTCCACAGGAGAGGAGCTTGATAGCTAAAGGCTCTGCCTCCAATTCTGCTTTTGGAAACTCTGGGAGCCACAAGTAGACCTGCACTCTGAGAGCGAAGTGGTCTATTGGGATAATATGGTACTATGAGGTCTTTAAGGTATGTAGGAGCTTGATCATGAATCCTGGCTGCAGCATTCTGGATTAACTGGAGGTTTTTTATGGCGATACTGGGATATCCAGATAGTAATGAGTTACAGTAATCTAGCCTTGAGGTTACAACTGCATTGACTAGTTTTTCTGCGTCATTTTGAGACAGGATGTTCCTAATTTTGGCAATGTTGCGCAGATGAAAGAAGGCAGCTCCAGAGATTTGTTTTATGTGTGAGTTAAAGGACATGTCCTGGTCAAAAATAACTCCAAGGTTGAGCACACAGCTCCAGTAGTGCTGGAGGCCAGCGCTATGCCATCTAAACTAGCTATAATTTTAGAAAAGTTATTTCTGAGGTTTTTAGGCCCAAATACAATAACTTCTGTTTTCTCTGAATTTAAAAATAGAAAGTTACTGGTCATCCAGGCCTTTATGTCAGTTAAACATGCTTGAAGTCTGGTTAACTGGTTTGTGTTAACACGTTTCATAGATAGATACAACTGAGTGTCATCTGCATAGCAGTGGTAATTAATAGAGTGCTTCCTAATAACATTGCCTAAAGGAAGCATTTACAGGGTGAACAGAATCGGTCCTAGCACAGAGCCTTGTGGAACTCCATAACTAACTTTTGTGCGTGTGGAAGGTTTATCATAGACATGAACAAACTGGAAACTGTCCGATAAATAGGATTGGAACCTTATTAATGCTGTTCCTCTGATACCAGTCACATGCTCCAGTCTCTGTAATAAGATGTTGTGGTCAATAGTGTCGAATGCAGCACTAAGGTCTAGGAGGACAAGTATAGAAACAAGTCCATTATCTGAGACTAAGAGAAGATCGTTGGTGACTTTTAACAGTGTACTATGTACATGTGTGTACTATGTACACCTATGTGTATTCTGTACTATGATGTGCTCTAAATCCTGATTGAAAATTTTCAAATAGTTCATTCCTGTGTAAGTGGTCTGATAGCTGCTTAGCAACAGCTTTTTCAAGGATTTTAGAAATAAATGGAAGGTTGGATATTGGTCTATAATTAGCCAAGACTCCTGGATCAAGACTAGGCTTTTTCAGTAGGGGTTTGATTACTGCAGTCTTAAAGGCCTGTGGTACGTAGCCTGATATTAGAGATAAATTTACCAAGTCTAATAAAGATGAGTTAATTAATGGCAGGGTGTCTTTAAGCAGTCTAGTCGGGATGGGGTCCAAGAGTGTGGAAAAGAATTGAAGAGACGTGTGCAAGCAGGTTGGAACGAGAGGAGGAAAGTGTCAGGTGTGATGTGTGACAAAAGAGTGTCAGCAAGATTGAAAGGAAAGGTGGACAAGACAGTGGTGAGACCAGCAATGTTGTCTGGTTTAGAGACAGTGGCACTGAGAAAAAGACAAGAGGCAGAGCTGGAGGTAGCAGAGCTGAAGATGTTGAGGTTCTCTCTGGGAGTGACGAGGATGGATAGGATCAGGAATGAGGACATCAGAGGGACAGCTCATGTTAGATGTTTTGGAGAAAAAGCCAGGGAAGACAGATTGAGATGGTTTGGACATGTTCAGAGGAGGGACAGTGAATACATTGGTAAAAGGATGCTGAGGTTAGAGCTGCCAGAAAGGAGGCCTAGAGGAAGACCAAAGAGGAGGTTCTTGGATGTAGTGAAGGAGGACATGAGGATAGTTGGTGTGGGTGAGGAGGATACAGAGGATAGGGTTAAATGGAGGCAGATGATTCGCTATGGCGACCCCTGAAGGGAGCAGCCGAAAGGAAAAGATGAAGAAGTGATGAATAGTATGCAGTTCTGGCTTTATGGAGAGCTTTTTTATATGTTAATGGACTGTTTTTCCAGGCTAGGAAAAATTCCTCTAAATTTGTGGAACGCCACTTCCTTTCCAGCTTTCGTGATCCCTGCTTTAAGGTACGAGTATGTAAATTATACCATGGAGCTAACCTCACTAACTTCTTTTTCAGAGGGGCCACAGTATCAAACGTTTCACGCAGTGAGGCTACAGCACTGTCAACAACATGATCAATTTGATAGGGAGTAGGATTGAGGCAGCTGCCCTCCACTGTGTTGGCACATGGCATAGATGTAAATAAAGATGGAATCATTTTCTTAAATTTATTAACAGCGTTGTCAGATAAACGTCTGCTATAGTGGAATTTTCTTCCAAATGCTGCATGATCTTAAATTCTAAAGTTATTAAAGAATGATATGACAAAATAAGATTTGGGGGAAAAACTATTAAATGTTCAATTTCGATGCCATAGGTCAGAACAAGATCAAGGAAGTGACTGAAACAGTCGGTGGGTTTATTAACATTTTGTGTGAAACCAATTGAATCTAATATTGAATTAAATGCAGTGCTGAGACTTTTATTTTCAACATCCACATGAATGTTAAAATTTCCCACTATAATGACTTTATCTGAACTAAGCACTAAATCAGACAGGAAGTCTGGAAATTCAGTTAAAAATTTCAGTAAGGGACAGGTGGACGGTACACAATGACAAACAGAACTGGTTTTTGTGTTTTCCAGTTTGGATGTGAGAGACTAAGAGTGAGGCTCTCAAATGAGTTATAATTGTTGGCAATAGTTGGCAAAAAATGACATGTTGAACAGTTGCGGAGATGAAAATGGCAGAAACGGAGAAGAGTGAAAGTCACATTTTTCATAATTAAACAATTTTTACATTGTTATGTGTCTACCAATGGTGCCTTCTTGTTCTAGTTTTGTGGTCAGCCTTTAGCAGTCAGAAAGTTGTTTTTAGCTGCTGTATCTGTGAAGTTGACACCACACTCCTACGCACACGTGCACACACATAACAAAACCAGCGTTCTGATGACTGAATGCAGGTCGAAGTCGATGTGGATTAAATGTTTATGTTTTCACAAATATACTCCGAGCAATGTCATGCGAATCATCCCCAGAGACAGTCCGGAGCTGTCATTTTAACACATGCAGCACACAGTGAGAGATTTTCTGGGGAGAAAATCCACTTGATTCAGGCCAGGAATCTGACTCCATCCCAGGCCACTCTGTAAATGCGAACTATACTGGTGAACAAGCAGGTGGACAGTTGCTATGCAATGTGATTGCTATGTGTGCTGCTGAGAGATGCTATGACTCTTTTTTTGGCACCGCAGCAAGAGTGATAGTAGCGCTTGATGAAAGGATTCTGAAAGGCCATCAACTTCTCCTGCTGCTATATAATGACTGCTCAAGTTGTCCATGGCAGGCCAAATGACCCACAGACAACTAGGAAATGTCCCAGTGCTCCCGACGGTCTGCCCACCACTGGCTCACACCCTGATACTACCCAGACTTTTTACAAGGAAGCTTTTAGGGAAAAAATCTAGGCTAACGTCTGGTCAGTGCTCCTTGGAAAATTGCATTTTTACATGCAGCTCAGCACAATAATGTCTAGCAATTCTATACATTATAGTAAACAAGCTCCTTTTAATTGATTTTTATATTTATATTTTATTTGCGGTTGATTGTTGTATTTAAAATTTCGATGTGGTGTTTATAAATGTATTGTAGAAGATTGTATGGCCACTCGAATATGTACTGTAAGAAGCCAATTATATTTTATACTAGGACAGGTGACATTTGATGGTTGTATTATATGAAATAAACACCATCTTGACTGGATGATCCATATGTTTGTCTGTGTACCTTCAGGGAGACTCATGCATGAATGCTGGCATACATTAAATTGTGTATGTACATGCATGTATGCATTCAATAGCTATTGTGTGTGTGACTGAACTTGTAACTGTGTGTGTGTGTTTCCTGCCTCCATTTTGCTGAGTGGGTTATTGCTGTTCCAGGTGAAGGAACATTAGAACAGCAGACTTTCAGGGTGCTGTTTTCAAGCACCACTGAATTCACAAATTTTATTTTTATTTTTTTCTTCCCCTCCACAAGTAGTTTTAAATTTTCGTGATGGGCCACCTCGCACACACACGCGTGCGCGCACACGCGCGCGCACACACACACACACACACACACACACACACACACACACACACACACACACACACAGTGGTACTTTAGACTATTCTGTGTGTTTCCTTGTTCTCTACCAGCCTGCGTTATGCATCTTCATCTGATATTCTGTTTCCATTCAACATCTGTTGTTAATGTGAATCGGGTGCATTACACACTGCTCTGCTTTGGTGTGTGTACTCTACATCTTACTTCATGTGTCTTATACATAAAAATAACCAGTCAGGCCTGAGCTTTTAATGTTTTGCCAGACATAGGGAAATGAAGGTACTGGACCCAAAAATGTCACTTTATTTATCCAACAAAGGCTCCCTGTCTATTACTCTCTTGTTCTCTAAACCCCACTGGGTGAAGCACATGGATACTCATCAGGGAAAGATTAAACAAGGAGTGTCACAATGACACAGTGAGTTTGATAATGGGACAATAGAAGCTCTTTCAATTACAGTTCATTCTCTAAGGAAATCTGCTAACAAGGAAATTCCTCCAATAACTTTGTCCTGTCCCTGTTTATTCATTTTGAAATTTAAATGTATTTTTCTATAACCTTCTCACTACCTAAATTCAAAAGCTCTCTAACATGTTCCTGTCAAGATAAGATGGAGCGGCAAAGAGCTCTTTAGACTGTGTAATTAGTGAAGACAGAAGTTGAACAATAGAAGTTTGGATTCGTTGATAGCACATTTTGAAAGGACATTTAGAAGACACTGGGCCTCGTGCAACAACCAGCTCCACAAACAGACTCATTCTTAAATTACATGCAAGGAATGTAAAAGAGGTGGTGGCATTCACCAATTCTCACTTAGTATTCTATATTATTATTAAATATAATCTATCTACCTAACTATAATTAAAACAACTTAGCATTATCATAGCTTCCCAATCTATGGTATTATTTTAGTTATTTTTAGAAATTCTAGATCAGCAACAGCAGTGGTGCATGAAGCTACTGTCACTTGTCACAGTCACCTCTGTTACTTGTGACAAAGATTGGCTTTACATTGTCATTTCCATGTATGCTATATACTGTACAGCAAACAAATACATATGGTGCTATGCACCAGGAGTTGCTGGGTGTCACAGCATGTCCTACAGAGCTGTCGATACTGTGGTGATTAATGGGCATCCTGAATGTGCCTAAACAGCATCGTCTCAGCTATCTCTGCATTATTCTGACTGAGGCAATCATCAGCTGTCTCAGACAGCACCTTGTCAAATCTGATTTCCTCTGCAGTCTGGTCTGTAAATCCAGAAGACCAGCTGCTTCAAGGTTTAGGGCCTGTTTTCTCCTGAGCCCCTCTCTATAGCCTTTAGCTGCCCTCAGGTTGTCTGTCTGGCCTCAGATTTCGTCACACTACAGCTAGTTTATAGATAATTATCAGGCTTAGGCCAGCTGTGTGACACGCATCCACAAGCCCTTTGTTGCTAATTGAATAAAATCCAATGCTGGAAGTAACAGAGAAGTGAACAGTTTTCCCCAGTGAGATATGTGATTAGTAGAGTGGGAGAGTGGAGGTCAGCTTGGGATGGCATGCTGGTGTATATGCTTGATGGGTCTGACTCAATGAATGAGTCATATTCTCCCTGACACTCATGTTTCTGTCAGGTTTCATTTTATGACGTGTGCCAATGGGGGTCAAGTACAGTGGACAATCAAAAATGGACTGCCGCCAGGCTCTTTCTATGCGAGGTAGAGCCCAGAATGTCTTTGTTTATGTTCCCTCCTTTTGCCATCTGCTTTACAATTTATTGGCTAGCTAAATATACAACCAGTAGCAACTTAGACTTTTAGGGACATCATAAAAAATGCAATAAATAAACCATTTTTCCTATGAAAACATATTTATTAAAGTCCCAACTGTGTGGATTGAAAACTACGAACCCTTACTTAAACATCTACCTGCAGACATTGTCCATACACTACCAGTTTCTATTCTTTCCCTTTGCAAAGAAGTCATCGACTGGTGAAGAATCAATTAAAGGCAAAAGCATGCATTTGTTTATACATTACGTTTTTGCCCTTGCCTCATAGTGTGCACTACTCTAGCATCTTATTCTATCCTTTCACTTATTCTCGTCTTTATCTCGCTGTCATCTCTTCTCTTCTTTTGAAAAAAGGATATTTCTGTCACAAAATGCTAAATTAGCAGCATGCCTGCATGCTAAAGTGAAGCAGAAGGACGACTGTTCTTGTTATATCACTAAAAATCACTATTTTGTCGACACCTTTCTTGTAGGAAGAAACATACAAATTTCCTAAAATTCATACTGCAGCATTCATAGCTGTTAAACTCTGCCAACTGTATCATGCAAGGGAAATAAATTACATCTTTGGAGAAGAAAAAAAGAGCCAATAACAACGTTGCTGTAGGCCCTAAAACAACGTAAAGGTGTGAGTTTGATTCCTGTGCTACAGTATTATCAGTCCTTTGTACTACAAAGTCACTTTCATTCTTCTGTCTCATTGCATGCTTAAAGCGTGTGATGTTTGCCAGTACCATTCTTCTGCAGTAAAATTCTGCCTGTGCTGTAGAAAGTAGGCCATTTGAGCTGATGGCTGACATGGCCCCGTGTGCCGCTCAGTGAGTGTGGAGTGCTCAAAGGTTTATTTCTGGACGTTCAGTGCATCATCTGTTAACATTTTTTGTCTGACAAATCTTGTGGCTTTACTGGTCGGTAAGCAGAGATTAACATCTGTATTTTGCCACAGTATTTTGGGACAGTTGTGTAAGGCCACGATGTTGTACTCTGGCTTCAGTTGCTTTGTATGGTGATTGGGATGCTGTTATGAAATGTGACACAAGTAATTTGGTTGTCATCTCAATTATTTATACATACCTCTGTTGGATGTGGAAATTGGGTTGTTGTGCTCCGCTGCACAACAAATCTTTCATTCTCTCAGAATAAAACTGAATAATATGAGAATGATGTGGAAACAGTGTCAGACTCATGTGAATATGAGAGCAGTGGAAAAGAAACTGTCTATTATTTATTGTTTTACTTTTTTTAAGTCCCCTATTCATAATTTAGGATTCCAAAACATATCTCTACTATACTTTCTCTCTATATGGCAACATTTTGATTCCTTGATATTAAAATGAGCAGTAAAATATGTCTTTTTTTGTTCTATGCTTCAGAATATTTTCCAGATTATAGAGGTACACACAAGGGTGTTTCTGATTTGAGGCCGATATGATATGTATCTCGATACACTTACAGTGATCCTATACAGTATAGATACTTATGCAGCAGCTACCAGCACAGTACAATACGATTTAACCCAATCAAGATGTGGTGTGATTCAACATGTTCTGATTCAACATTGTGCAATTCAGTGCCAGGCGATGTGATTGGACAATGGAAAGGAATGATGCTTTGATGCAATTTTGCTTTATGTTTATGAAATGAAAAATACCATCATGAATTGATCATGATTAAAACAAATGCATAAAGTAAAAAAATTTATTCAATGAGTCTGATTATTTACTAATCAAATAAACTCAGGAGCTTCTTTCACGGGTTCTGTGCAAATGTTTGTTTACAGTACACTTTTAATACACCAGGCTCAAAAAAAAGATGCCTAAGATTAACAAGAACGTTTTTCATATTGCACTTTATGTGCTTAATTATTTTTAAGCAACAGGCATTGACTGGTGATGAAAACCATTTCCATATATGCCCAGCCTCAAGGTTCGTTATGCTCAACCGAGGCACACACACATAATAGTATACATCCACAATGCATTTTAACATAAAACAGGGATAATTTAGGAAAAAGAGAAAAGTATCAAAATATCAAATTACTGAGTCAGTCATCTTTCTAAATAAATGCATAAAACATCTAATAATTAAATAGATCTGATTTTATTGATGCAGACACTAGTAACGATGAATCTCACTTTCCAAAATTGCATCCATTCTCAGCTGCTCTAGTCATGCACTTGCATTGTGCCCACGTGTGTTTGTGCATCGATGCGAATCTGTAATCTTCCTATCCCTAATGCTCATGCATTCCACCCATCAAGTAAATATTATGTGGATTTATTAGTCTCTCCCCTTCTCTGTTTCACTCCTCCTCACCATGCTCAAATTACAAGATGCTGTTTTGTGCCAGTGTGTCACAGAGACCAAGCATGAAATTTATTGGACCTGAGTCCCACCATTTGACACGCAAGATGTGGCTAACAGATCCTGTGCCATTTCCCATCTTCACTGGCTCCTGTGTAAAGCTGACCTTTCCTGCCTCCAGGCTATATTTAAACCCAGGGCACCAGAAGCTTATGGTGCCTTGGGAAATTTTATTATCGATGCTCTCCATTTGTCTGACTTAATTCTGCCTGAATTATACTGTATATTTACACTCTACTAAAGCAAACAAGGGCAGTTGTGACAAACCCAAGCATCAACACCTTAGTGGAGGTGATGCCTGGTGAAGCATTCCTTTGAACTGCTTTGAGGAGCAGCCAAAAGATTAGCGCTTCTATTGACAGTGCACATCACCTGCAGTTGAGTGTGAGAGGAATAAAGAAAAAGGGAGTGATATTATTCTCTGAAGCAGAGTTGACCAGAGTCAAACATAAAGGGACTTGACATTTTGAAGAATCTCAGTTGGTAAAATGTCATAAATTTCAGCATCGGACACGTTCATCAGCCTTTACCATTTGTCGTCATTAGAGCAGACAGCAAGCTGAATGAGCTCAGTAACACACGAGCCCCCACATCTGCGCGCGCACACACACACACACACAATCTTTTTCAAACTCTTGCCCAGCCATCTGTTTAACCATTCACTGACACTTTCCTCTTTCTGCACTTTGGCAGATCTGAGATGGGCGTTCAGAGGGTGCTCCAGGTGGATCTGAAAATGGAAAGCTTCCCAGAGCCTCTGGGCAGCCGCTGGATGGCCTGGCAGGTGGAGTACCCGGCCAGTCATGCCACCACACAAGAGGCTGAGACAGAGATCCGACTGGCGCAGGAGGACCTAGTGGGCATTGTGCCCCTAGCCATGGTGAGTTCCAGCTTCATGTAGCAGCCAAATAGATGGCTGCACACATGAGACAAATAGTACATGCTGATAATGTAAAACACCATATTAGGTTCATTGTACACTTCAGATCAACAATTGTATATGTCTTCTTTTAGCACGTTAATTAATTTTTTTGCACTGGAGATGGCTGAGTATTTAGTAAACAAACCTAAACACTGAAATTGTTGTATATGTACTTCATATTTACATCATGTACAGTGAAAATAATTTCACTGATATTGCATGACGCACATTTAGATTGATAAAATACATTGCCCAAGAAATGCCACACAGACAGCATTTCAGTTGCTGCTAAGCAGTGGTAGAAAGTAAAGTACATTTTCTAAAGTATTGTACACACATTATGTTCAGTTTTGTACATTATGCATTTTCATTTTCTGCTTCCACTACACTACATTATACTCACTATCTGAGCACTTTCTTTTTCAGTTTAAATTTTTTTTTTTTTACATACAAGGGATGTAAGGTTTTTTATTAACCTACTCAACCTACTCTTTGTTTTTACGACGGTAGACATGGGACGTTTATAGCAATTCAAGCTATACGTGCACATAACCAGGGCTGTGTCCGAATGTCCACACTAGTCCCCAACCCTCAGTCACTATACAGTGCACTCAAGTAGCTAATGATTTTCGGACACAAACACTTTTTTTCAGTCACTGATTATGATGTAGCAGGGGCCGCCGGTGCATTTAGACGTCATTTGGTGGGTTTCCGTTTTCAAACTCAAATTATTTTTATTATTTTAATGTTTTCTTAAAAGGTGTAACTTCATATTAATATTTACATTTATCACATCAAAGTGACTTTCGGACTTTCATGCACAAAATGACGGTCTATTCTGACCATCACTGCTCACTACTATGCATTGTGGGAAATTGTGATGGAACTACTTTTCAGTTACTAGAGATTTGGACACCCTTGCACCACTACCTGGAGAAAACCCACACAAGCACAGGGAGAACATGCAAACTCCACACAGAAAGGCCAGGTTGCAAACCCACGACCTTCTTGGTGTGAGGCAACAGTGCTAACCACTCAGTCACCATGCTGCCCCAAAACAGAAAAAATATTCGGAAAACAAAACACAATTCAAACAAGCAGTTAAATGCTAAAGGTGCAAGACCTTAAAAATGTGGTGAACAACTTTTAAAAAAATAAATTAAATATAATAAAATTTGAGTTGAATTTGAAATGTAATAAGATTTTATGCTAAGGTGAACAGCTATGCATGTTTAAAAGCTAACACAAATCAGATTCCATCTACCGCCTCCACTAAAAAAAGACCAGCCAAAGAATTGCAGAAATAAATGTCACATTATGAAGTGATGAATATATAATATTATCTTACCTGTTTTCTGATCAAAAGTAGTTTTTATATAAACGAAGCTTAAAAAAAGGTACAGGGTTTAACAGGCTAAATAATTAATTCTAATATTACACTTTATCACACTTGCAGTGACTATTCCTTCCATAATTGAATGGCCACTGATACACTGTAAGAATTCAATGCTGCACACATTAATGCATCAGAATTAATCCAATCATGTATACACTCTAGCAGGGGGCATTCTGCAGTATATTCTGCTGACAATACACTTAGTTATTTAATTTTGAATAGTCACACTTTTAGTAGTGTACTTCTCAGTATATTGTAGCATTACTAGTTATACTTAAAGGATCTCAGTATTTGTTCAACCACTGCTGATCAGATATAGAAGGTAGAAGCTATAATGTAGGTCTGTGCCCACAAAGTGTGTTTAGGAGAAGAGCATTTGTAGCTCCCAGCAGGGCTCAGATAAGGTCTAGAGGCTGGCTCTGGCCTGAGGGCAAGCCTGGAGCTGTGTGTCTCCCTTAGCGAGTCACAGGTACTCTGTTGTGTAGATTAACCAAAGCTCCCTCTGTAGAACTTCACATAGTGCCTCTTTCGCATATCTCTGCAGCTTTGTTTAGAAACCCAGAGAGCACCGCTTCTGATTTAGATCAAAAACATTCGGGTGAGAAAATTGTGTTGAGCAAAGAGAAAAGTGTCACATCAGCACTGATTACTAAAACAAAGACTGCATTCATTTCTATTTCAGAGCGTCTGATCTGCATGATACAGACCTGACAGTTGTGTCAATGTTATTCTCCAAGTATTGCCCGTAGCTGTGTAGATGATAGATGGCTGTGGGTGGCAGTTCCTGAATTCACAGGAATGTGCCGCATTCTCACCCACTGATCCAGTCTCAGGATAACTGAAGCTGTGTGTTTAATTCTGCAGTATTGTTCAAGCTCCTTCTCTCACATCTTTTTCATGTCGCTGATGTATCAACAACCTGCTTGCCTTGCTCTAGGAATATATATAGTTAGCTCCCACACCTTCCACTGACAAAAACTGCAAAAATGATTTGCATAATAATCTAAAGGTTCCACTCAAAGATATTCAACCAAATAATTTGCTATTGCCAGCTCAAGGAAAATAATATTTTCAATAAAATCTATGACTAATTTCATTTGCTTTTGTGCATGTATGAGAGGCAATATTTCCACCACTGTTATTGTAAAATGAATCTGTGAATGAGCGCGTACATTTCCGAAATGTAACAGGCACTCATCAGTCATTCTTAAAGGTGTCAGCTTTTTCATGCTGATTATTCTGCTCGTTTTATATAGAAGAGGAGGTTTTATGGTTCACTATAAATCATGTAACTTTTTTTCATAGTGGCAAAAATCCATCTCAATTAACCTGGTATTATAATTATTTGCTAAACTTGGCTAAATCAATTAGGGACAGGATAATTTAGGCAGGAGCCTCACAGGAGATAAAGATGAATAATGTTTGATGTGTGTGAAACAGATGAAACTCTGTGCCCCCTGCATGTACAAAAAAGATGATCACTGTCCCTTTTCCCTTACCTTGATTTGCTATTCTGTTCAGAAGGCCTGTCAGGGACTCCCTGAAGCAACTGCTATCATGTCAGAGAGTGTGGGGATATTGAAAAGGTGTATAAAGTATATATTTGTGATAGTAACATTTCAAACATTTTCATCATCATACATTTAGTGAAAAAACACAGATTAAGATGAATTTTCTTTGGCTTTACCATAAGGCAGTGCACATTCTTCTCTTTTCTACTTCATTTTCTTCCAAATGCTTCTCCTGAATAGAAAACCTCCCATGGTGCACTGCATCTCCGGCAACCATATGGTACTTAACACACACAACTGAAATACTAACACACAGCTCCATGAACCTTTGAATTATGTCCATCTCTTTCTGTCCTTTGTTCTCTTTCCACCATCCCCTAGTCTGAAATGTTTGTTTTCATTATGTGTCCTGGAGATTTACCTAATCCTAATCATAACTATAACCACTACTTTCCTAATCCTAACTTTATCCTAACCCTAAACAAAGTCATTCCAAACTCAATGATTTACATGGTGGGCACAAGACGCAGGCCTCCACGAGGAAGGCAAGTCCCAACAAAATTTGGTCCCCACAGTGCGAGTAATGCAGGCACACACACTAGTACAAGGCATCACAATCTGTATGCACCAATATGAGAGAAGCACACAAGCGAGAAAGAGGAAGGCTGAATTAGATTACTTGAGATCACTGTGGCATGAAAGGCCCATAGATAAGCCCCCCTCCTCTCCCCACCCCCGCTACACTCCCTGCTGACAGAAAAGAGGAAGTAAGGTAATGTAAGAGCAGTGCTGTCAACCCTCTTTACACAGACACAGACCACCCCCCCACCCATCCAAATCACCACCTTCCTCCACCAAAGGGAAAACAAACTCAGCAATTTCAATGGAAAACAGCCCTGTACAAACAGAAGTGAAGTCACCATAATACAGTAGTGAAGATGTAAAGTTGTAGCAGACTTGGGTTATGTAGTATGGGTGGACAGAATTTGTATATGATAATCACATGCCCAGTATTACCAAGGTTCACTGTTAGAAGCAAATAGATTATGAGACCTTGGAAAAGTTGTAAATTGGTGTGATCAATGTGCACTCTCATTCTGGAGTATGAGAATACCATAAGGAAACCAAGCAGAGAGGTGGTCAGGCCTAATAGCTCCAATGTGTCTACCCACAGCAATACAGATCCAACTTCATGTTTTTACCATTTCAACTAGACTGTTCACAGAAAACATGCTCTATTTTCCTTCCAGATGTGATGCATAGAAAAAAAGAGGACAAGTTGACTCACCGTAATAAATTTTCCACTGCTCAGAGGTTCACATTTGGAAGCTTTGCACAAGGAAATCCATTTTTATAGTAAATGCAGCCTTTGAATACAAATTGCCTTGACCTTGTAAGTCGAAGCTGCAAGGCAGCCCTTTTGCCTTTTAAAAATCTTTAATTAAAAAAAAAAAAAAATACAATTAATACCATCTCTTCGGGATAGTATTAACTGTAAATGTTTTGCTTTTTCCAGCCCTGAGCACTACCTGCAGTCTTCCTGTCAGGCCAACTCTGCTTGTAGCTGTGCCCTAAAAGCTGTGCTGCTTGTTAAACTTTTTTCTCTGATCACACAGTAATAACAGAAGCTGACTGAGATAAAATCAAGATTTTTTTTTTTCTTATCAAGCTGGATCTGGATTTTGGCAGCTATACAGTCTGAGAACAGAAATTATAGCAAGAAAAAAATCAAATTGATGTTTAAATGTATGGGAGAGTGAAAATGGAAAAGACTATGATTAGGCAGTATTCAGTGTCTGATCTGTAATATGATGATTTGTCCATTTTGCCAAACTTTATATATGTCTTATGCATTTAGCAGAAACAAAGCAATCCTGGGATCACTCAGAGCTCTGTTTCCAACCACTGTGATGAAGGCAACTCCAGTATTCAGTGTTGTGGCCTTTTGTTTCAGCTCCTAACACTTGATAAAAAGATCTTGGTCTCTGAAAGCCAGAGTACTGAGCTGAGCAGGACTGAAATCTGCCTAAAGCTCCAGTCGCCATTAGTATAAAAATATTGCTTAACAAAGCTGTAAAAGACATGATTGTCTAGCTGCCTTTGTAGTTTGTACAGTACTGTAAGTCCAAGTAACAGCCAACTAAAAGTCCTTGTTAATGTCTATTTAATGCTCTTGTTTTAGTTGTATTTTACTGCAGTGATGTATCCACAGTGTGACAAACAAAACCTCCCCAGATATCATCCTTCTTCCTAAGACATGGCATTCTCCTAAGATCCCACATAATGAAATCACTACAGACTGTTTTAGCTAATACTGTCAGGTGTGATGAAAGCAGAGGCAGTGAGTAAAATCTTTAATCTCATTGTCTAGAAAATCAACTCAAAATGTGAATACATTATGCTAGATCTCTCTACTGTTAAGGATATGCATGTGACTGTTACTTGTTTGTATTGCCCACCCCATAACTGTTGAGCTCGGGATAATACACTTCTGAAAAAATAAGAATGGTATTATAATAACATAAAAATAATCTAAACCTGGACTGGTTCTCTGACAGCTCTAACAGATTAAAAGAACAGTGCCAGGAACTTAATCTCTCTCAGTTTAGAGACTAAATCCTCCACACCACATTTGATAAATCTTCTTAAGTCAACCCTGATCGATAATATACTTACTAATACTAATAGACCACACAAATACACCACCTCTGAAGCTTTTGCTTTTGAGAATAGTGATTATACGTTTGCCAGTGTCTGGGATACTATAATTCCTAAATCCCATTCTCAAATTATACAGTCAATAATGCTTTTTAAAAAATAATTAGTGCATCTCTGACATACAATACATAGACAAATAAACCAACTGACTTCAATCCATCCATCGTCTATATCTGCTTATTCTTACTTCGGGTCACAGGGATCTGCTGGAGCCTATCCCAGCTCTCTTTGGGTGAAAGGCAGGGGCACACCCTGGACAGGTCATCAATCCAACTGACTTTAATTTATGAATTATATTCAGCATTTGACTCAGAACTCAAACTGCTATCGACTTTGTCAAACTATGTCTGTATTTGATTATGGAGCTGTTACATGTGCAGGTGTAGGCAGCTACTATTACTTCAGTAGCTAAATCCTGTTCATAGTACTTTACGGGTTATCACTAATGACAGATTTCATCATCATTTCACATCATGATTCTCTGCACCAGAAGCTTGGCTAGACATCGCTACAGACAAGTAAAAGTACTCATCTCATGATATTCTCATGCACATTTCTACTATTAAAGATTACAAACTACTTCTCATCTCAACTGTATCTCATAACTACACTAAACAACCCAGTAAGTACTTTATCTTATGTACCCACGAACCATTGGCAGAACTGGTTTGAGGTACTATTTAAATTCCATGAATTGGAAACTACCCTTAGCATTTTTCATACATCTTAGAGGTTTTTAAACTTTAATCCTGTAACTCTTTTTATTGTCGACGCCTTAGCTGAGTTATTTCTGCTTGATTTGAGAAGAAATGCAAACGGAAATTCTCCAATCTTTTTTCTAGTCAAGTTAAGAGGGGAGACTTCACAAAGCATGTTGAAGGCCTCTGTTGACACAACATCTCTGTAGTTTTGCTTGAGAAAGTCCCTTCATTTGTAATTAGTACTAATTAGTCTAATTAGATAGACTGTATTTTGTCATAATTAAAAAGCTGCCGTAATTGCGTTTTGACCAGAAATAATCTCATAAACCAAATGAGGATCCAAAACTGACCATGCATCTATTATAATGTAATAAAGCTGATGACGATTAGTAATGGGAAGCTTACTTTGAGTTTGATCACATTTATGGCCTATTACTTCAGTCAATCCTCAGACCCGTTCTCTGCCCATTTAAGCTGTTTTCTAAATTGCTGCATCCTTCCTGGAATTGATTATTTAAAAGAAGGACTTTTTATTGCATTTCCCCAGCAAAGTGATGGCTCTGCCACTGGGTGACACCTCTGGGAAAGCAGCGACATCATTTTGAAAGATGAACTTTCTTTTTTTCTGCTCCCTTTGAAGAGGGCTCTTCCTGCATTTTGTCACAGACCCACCTGCACTATGAGGCTCAGAGCGTCACTCACCACTTTGTCACCAATTTCAAACCATGAAGCAAGAGATCTGCAAATGCAGCAATTATTTCAAAAGCAGAAAAATAAAAAGAGAACTCAGAAGTTTCAGTTTAGTGTGAGAAATGCCTCAGAGCTCCAATACTGTTTGCCTGTCCTGGCTTGTCTTAACTCTCTTTTCAAATATTTTCCTTTTATATTTCTTTTCTCTCCCTATTTTTTTCTGCTTGTTCCAGACAAACATAATTTAAGAGATTATCAATGTATGTTCACTGCCTCCCTTGTCACCCTTTGGCTCCTTCTGTTGGCATTCTCCATTTCACTTAAAAGATGCGTGTTTTTTGGGTCATCTTAAGATGGATCTTAAAAGCAGTAATTGGATGCCTGAGCAGATTCCCCGGCACAGCAGGAGGTTGGTCCATTATCTTTTACCATCATAAAGTAATATGCTCTCGTCCAGGCTGCCCTCATCATCATTACCCATGCTATGGGTACCTGGTGATGGAAAGGGAGCAGGAGGACAGGGCATACATCATATCTGGACTCATCAGTCTTCCTGTTCCAGCCAAGACACCAAACTGTGCTCACTCACACAAGCATTCACAAGCATAAAGATGAGGAGAAATGAAAGCAGCCGTTTGTATTCCTGTACCGCTCCAATGTATTGTTAAACAATACATCATCACCCTGGCCTTCTCTGGCCACTTCTGCTCTCACATGATAAAGTCATCTATCAACATCCTCCAACGATTGTTTCATTTTACTCCTTTCGATTCTATTGCCTCTGTTGCATTGCACATCTTCTCTGTCAGGCAAGTGAAATCTAGAGAGCCATATATCAAACACATAGTTATACATACAGACATAAGCACTTATATGGCAGCTGATATGCAGAAATTCATCCTGTGTACAGGTAACATAATGTAAGCTGTTTATCAGAGCAGCAGGTACTGTACACTGTGAATGAAAGTACCCGACTTCATCTAATTAGGTGAGACACTTTGTTCCACTAGTGCTGTGACTGTGCTGCATGCCCCTGCTGTTTTAGTGGAACAAGATAACCACAGCATTTTTCTTCCATATAGCAAGAGTCATACAGTTTACAATAAGGCAGTGATGGATGGGCCCCGAGCGAGCAATCCATTAGCATCTACTACAGCTTAGAGGCTGATGATGAAGTAGTAGGACTAATTGAGGCTGCCACAGTATGCACGTGTGACATGCTATATGCAATGCTATAGGACAACAGACAAATGATGACATAATGACATGATGACACTTTAAAGTTTCTGTCTTCAAAGGATGGACTGGTATTCATTTTCACTGTGACTACATGCAGAAGTTGACCAACATGGGATTTTTTTTTATGGCCGATTCCAATATTTAGAAATCTGGGTGCTGTCCATGAGCACGCCTGCCTGTTAATTGGCTCAATACGCCCCACTGTCAGCTGATACAGATTACTTTAAGAATGAAACAATTGAAGCAATTGTGCTGACATCTGTGCATTATTTTTAAAAAACAAACATATTGTAACAACTTAATAACACAGTCACACAAACTGTCTCTCGTTTTGTGGTACAGGATTAGAGCATTAGATTAATACATTTTGCTGCTGGTGTATCACCTCCTGTGAGGCTTGCTCACTGCAATGAGATCAGAAAATTATCCGTCACCATTAAGAAAGGTGACATTTCCACAATGATTCTGAAACATCTTTCAAGAGTGAGGTCAAATTACTTGTTTAATGTGCCATTACAATTCTCAGAAGATAACCCCCGAGGCATCATGTGACTCATGCAAAGAACACTGTATTTGTGCAGTGCTATACTGTAGAATTGCTTATATTCCAGTTTCTCTAAGGGCATGCTGTTGCCATTATAGCCCTCTCAGTTCACCTAGCCCTGTCAGTTATGGTGAAAAGAGTTTGTACAATTGTACAGCAACAAAAAAAAAAAAAAAGAAAAATGCAGGGATGAATGGAAAGATACAGTCTGACAGATCAATCTCAGAGTGATAGAGTCTGCACATGTCCATATCTCACGTCTCTCCATAATTGTTAACATCCCACTTCACATTCTGGCCAGTTCTATTCATTCTGACTTTAATCCTGCTCCACTGTGGTTTGAGAGGAATGTGTGTATTTTTTAGCACTTACAGTGGAGCTGACCTTTGTGCCAGCTGAGAAAGGTCTGTGTCCAGAGGGCAGCTAAGCCAAGCTAAGCTGACAGTATGGATCTCGATCAGAGCCGGGTGAAGAAATCAGACAGAGATCAGGAGGTCATCCCCCTACAGGCACGGCTGGCTGCTGGTGAAGAACTCCTCATTGATCGCCAGAGTGTGATAGATATCCGGTTGAAATTGAGCAGAGGGGCAAAAGCAGGGTTGTTTCCCTGCTTTCTGGCCTCTGGGCCCTGGCTCAATGGCCAAACAGCAGGAGCAGGAGCAAAGCATTGCTGTACTAGAACCAGCATCAGTCAAAGTGGCATGCTCCTTCCTCTTGAGTACTCATTCATGTCTAAGTGAGCAGAGAGCTGGTTGTGTCCCTGGTGTCTGACCTTGATTCTTAAAGTGTGACTGTTGTTGAAATTCACGAGAGACACCCACTTCCTCCTTCTGACCCATTGATCTACATGTATTACACATATAGTATTCATGAGAACTGCAGGGGATCCATCTTATAAACTTAAAATATAGTACTTCTATGTCCACTCATGTTTTATTCACAAGCTTCTTTTTATAACATGAGGGTGCAATTCATGACCACTGGGCTCCAGAGGGTGGCTATATCCATCCAGCGCCAACACTTAATAATTCCTATTGTGAAACTTTATTTTGTAAGTATAGACACTATTAAGCACTTAATGTTCTTTCATATTTACAGACAGGTAGGTTTACAAGACATGCCCTGAAGATGAATGAATGCAGCACTGTCATAATGTAATTGTAGTACATAAAACTACACTATATCCTGTCTTAAATGTCTTAAACTGTTATGCTTGATAAGATGTCAGATTGACATTTAGAAAGACTCTTTGCATAGCAATACACATTGATTAGGGATTCAGAACAATTATTATATATTCATAACTGTGGGTGCATTTGTCCTATCCGCAGAGTGTCACTGACACCTCCCTGCAGTCAAAGTTTACTCATAAATCATGTGCACTCATAAATAATTTACAGTTGAGAGCAATTCAATGTGACTAAAACGTCAATACCACCCATAAAAGGTGTTAATCCTCTTGCATAACCGACCAAGCAGCTCAGATGAAAAAGAATGAGTTCTTGATACATTGCTGGTTACCCTTCTTTTGAAGTTTTTGAGGGCAACAATACAATATAAATTATTTCACCATTAAGCTCAAGAGTTTCTGTTCAAGTTTGTGCACCACATTTTAATTTAGAGAAATATCCAAAAGGATCAGTGCAAACCATTTTTTCTTTTGTGTTTGTTCTTACTTTGCTGCTTAGCAAGGCCACTGGTTTGTTTTAAAGTTAAATTAGGGTGTGACATTTAAAAGGAAGAACTTATATATATATATATATATATATGTTTTTTTTACACTGACCAAAAATATTCAGACTTACATGGGCTGGCGGGGGTCGTTTATGTTTAGTGCCTTGAGTAACTATGCCATTTCATTAATTGTTGTAGGAAGTGGGATAAGTCCTGATAAGCTTGTGTGTGTTTAAGGTTAAGTGTAAGGTCTTTAGGTCAGCGGCTTTGGAGTTTCCATTCCAGACAGTGATTCGTGTGGTCAGGATCCTATCAGTGGTGCCTTCTTTGTAGTACATGATAAAGACAGATTGAGTAAGTTTCACCTTGCTCAGCTGACACAGGAAATGGAGATGATGCTGTGCTATCAAGTGTGGGTGCCGCAAGAAGAGCATCTTTCTGAAGTGAATGATAATGTCCACTGGAAAGAAACATAAAAGTTGTTGGTCTTGTTTGTTGGCCCACCGGCCAATCTGTATTGACTGTGGTTTACCACTGAATGTTCAGTAGGAGGGAACCGATGAGCTAAAGTCAATAGAGATGATTCTGACATTGCTGGCCTTCTTTTAACCATTTGGACAGGCCTGGGTGGTGAAAAGATGTTGCCATATCATCAGTTGTGGAGTTGGAGTGGCAAGAAGTCTGGAGGGGTTGAGTGTAATTAGGAACCTGAAATTAACATGCTGCAATTCAAACAGCACATAGGACTTGAACATATGGGACCTGAATGTCCAAGGTGGAGATGGTGGAATGCTTTCTATCTATTCTTTGTGTGAACAATATCCAGTATATTTTCCCTCCTGTAGCAAGCTTGACATCCTGAAAGAATTTTGATTGAAAAAAAGACTGTCAGAGTCAACTACACATGCTGAGGACGCCAAGATCCTTTGGAGTGTGCAGTACACTCCTCGAACTTTTTATGACTGTGGTGGCATTAGCCATTTTTTGCAGTGGTCTGCAGGACTAGTAGTATCACAGCAGCAGGCTGAAAAAAAAAACTAGATGAATTGATTAAAATGGCCTAGCTCTGTTCTAGGCTGCCCTCTAGAGTCAGTGAAAGAGTATGGGGATAAGTTCAAACTGTTAGCCATCATGAACATCATCTCCCACCCCCAAAGGACAGTAAGTGCTATGCCTGCAGTGTGTGAAGGAGCTACTGCAGGTTCTTTGTCCCTGCTGTCATCAGACTCCAAACATATTAAATTCTTCAGTTCGCCTCTGAATTCATATACAGATTGACAGCATTTGAAACCAACATCTGACTGACTTGCATATTTTCTTCATACATACTTGTACATATGATTGAGTTTTTGACTTGGCTACTTAACAAGATCTTGGAGAGTGAGAGGATGCCAGAGGAATGGAGGAGAAGTGTACTGGTGCCCATTTTTAAGAACAAGGACAAAGGAGACGTGCAGAGTTGTGGAAACTACAGAAGAATAAGGCTGATGAGTCACACAATGAAGTTATGGGAAAGAGTAGTGGAGGCTAGGCTGAGGTCAGAAGTGAGCATTTATGAGCAGCAGTATGGTTTCATGCCAAGAAAGAGAAGCACAGATGCAATATTTGCTTTGAGAATGCTGATGGAGAAGTACAGAGAAGGCCAGAAGGAGCTGCATTGTGTCTTTGTAGATTTGGAAAAAGCGTATGACAGGGTGCCGAGAGAGGAGCTGTGGTTTTGTATGAGGAAGTCTGGAGTGGCAGAGAAGTATGTTCGAGTGGTGCAGGACATGTATGAGAGTTGTAAGAAAGTGGTTAGGTGTGCTTGTAGGTGTGACGGAGGAGTTCAAGGTGGAGGTGGGGCTGCACCATGGATCGGCTTTGAGCCCCTTCTTGTTTGCTGTGGTGATGGACAGGCTGACAGATGAGGTTAGACAGGAATCTCCATGGACCATGATGTTTGCAGATGACATTGTCATCTGTAGTGAGAGCAGAGAGCAGGTGGAGGAAAATCTAGAGAGGTGGAGGTTTGCTCTGGAAAGGAGAGAAATGAAGCTGAGCTGCAGTAAAACAAAGTACATGTGTGTAAATGAGAGGGACTCAAGTAGAACGGTGAGGTTACAGGGAGTAGAGGTGAAGAAGGTGGAGGATTTTAAGTACCTAGGGTCAACAGTCCAGAGCAACGGAGAGTGTGGAAAAGAAGCGAAGAGACGTGTGCAAGCAGGTTGGAACGGGTGGAGGAAAGTGTCAGGTGTGATGTGTGACAAAAGAGTGTCAGCAAGAATGAAAGGAAAGGTGGACAAGACAGTGGTGAGACCAGCAATGTTGCATGGTTTAGAGACAGTGGCACTGAGAAAAAGACAAGAGGCAGAGCTGGAGGTAGCAGAGCTGAAGATGTTGAGGTTCTCTCTGGGAGTGACGAGGATGGATAGGATCAGGAATGAGGACATCAGAGGGACAGCTCATGTTAGATGTTTTGGAGCAAAAGCCAGGGAAGCCAGATTGAGATGGTTTGGATATGTTCAGAGGAGGGACAGTGAATACACTGGTAAAAGGATGCTGAGGTTAGAGCTGCCAGGAAGGAGGACTAGAGGAAGACCAAAGAGGAGGTTCTTGGGTGTGGTTGAAGGAGGACATAAGGATAATTGGTGTGGGTGAGGAGGATACAAAGGATAGGGTTGAATGGAGGCAGGTGATTCGCTATGGCGACCCCTGAAGGGAGCAGACGAAAGGAAAAGAAGATACTGTGCATATGATTATGTATCATGATTTATTATTATTATTATTGTTTTTCCATAGTGTATTTTATTTTGCGTGATTTCATATTTTCATTGTAATTTTTCCTTACTGCAGTAACACCTGAACCTTTCTGCCAGGGGATCAACAAAGTGTTATCTAATCTAAGTGTTATCAAATAAAATCCACCTCCTGTCAGAGCAAGAGCTCTGGAATTTAAAAAGTGAATTGATACACAAAGGTAATCGCAATATAACAAAAATTAAAGGAAAAATGTCTAAAACAATCAAATGCACATTTACAAATTTATAAATTACCCTGTGATGGACTGGTGACCTGTCCAGGGTGCAGCCCTGCCTTTCACCCAAAGAGAGTTTGGATAGGCTCCAGCAGATCCTTGTGAACTTAAGGATGGGTCATGAGGGAATAGGAATAAGCGGGAATAGATACTGGATGGATGGTTGCCACAACTGTATGTTCACTGCTTTGATTTGACAGTACAATTTTTATAATCTTTACGAAAACAGCATATAGTACACCTCTGCACTGCTTTATGCTCATACATTTAACAGGTGATCAGGCAGGTGCAGGAAAAATCTGTTATTAATAGTTGATAATGATCTAAACACCCATTGTGTGCTAAAATTCCTATGACCTTGAATAATCTCAGAGCACAAGCAAAATGATAACAGGTGCTAGTAAAATACAAGAATATTCTGCATACTGGTAATACTAATGCACTGTTCACAACGTAGATACCATTATTATTAATACAAATAGGCCTCATTTCAATTAATTCAATTAATTTAAAAAAAGGCAGACTATATGATGTGTTGCATTTTGGGATTTTTGAGTGTGATTCACTTTGTTAAAGAGGTTTTAAGTGATTTCTTGATTCAACAGGTCCGGCAGTAATCGGGGGTTCTGGGTGTTCATTCATGATTTAGCAAGAGAGGGCAATTACTTTTTCACATAGAGCTAGGCAGGTTTAGACAGCTTTTTCCCCCTTAATAAATGAAATCATCATTTAAAAACTGCATTTTGTATTTTCTCAGGTTATCTTTGTGTAATATTAAAATTTGTTTGATGATCTGAATCATTTAAGAGAAATATGTCCCCCCGCTTCTAGTCTTTGGTAAACTGACAGCTGTTGGTTTACCATACAGACATGAGAGTGCAATCAATCGTCTCATATAACTCTTGGCAAGAAAGCAAATAAGCACATTTGCCAAATTGTTGAACTGTAACATACGGTGGCCGACAAGGGCAAACGTGCCGCAACGGCCAAAACACATGTAAGACAGAAACGGCGAAACGGCCAAAACACACGCAAGAGAGAAAACGCCCTCCATGTCTCCCAACGTTGTATGACACTTTTGATCAAGTAAACAAATGTAATAGAACATTGTTAGCACATATTAGCGCATGAGAACAGTCAGAGGATGTTCATTCTGTTGCAATTCAAAACTATAGCTGCGTCTCATTGTGCAGCCTCTGAAATGAGACGCGGCTTATATCACTACGTGTCCCTCTCACCCAAAATTTGTTCATATCATCCCTCAGTTCGGGGTCCCCCTATCGGCCTGGCGCACTTCCGTTGTGTTTTCTCCCTTGCATGTGTTTTGGCCGTTGCGTCGCATTTGCCCTTGTCAGCCACCGCAGTAACAACATAAACATTTACATTAAATCTTAGTTAAATCAGCAGTATCAGGAGGTTTGAATGGTGGAAGCAGCATATTGTTTTAAATACTGACTAAGGTACCTACATAATCAGCCCTTAACATACCTGCTAATAGCAAGGCACTAATTCATTGTGTCCATTTAATCCTCGGTATGATCTCTCATTAAACTGACACTTTCTGGAGTGACTACACTATCAAAGCAGTCATTGAGTTAATCTTCTCTATACCAGCCCCAGCCAACAGTAATGAGCAAATCAGATCTCTGACCAGCGTGTACATCAGGCAGGGCACTGCCACTGAAGAGCACTTAGAGGTGTTTTAGGAGGCAGCGAGGGATGTTCGCCAAGTGGAGATGGGTTTTTGTATGCTCTATACTGCAGCCACCTTCATCCCATCAGCCAGGAAGAAACAAAGAAAAGAGGAAGACAGGAGAGGAACTGGTTCATTCTCGGAGGCGCAAGAGTAGAAAGAGAAGAGAAGGGAACAGGAGAGAGACCCTCATTAAAAGGCAGTGTTTTGGCTTCACAACCATCCCACCACTTCAATGCGCTGTCATGCAGTGATGTATCGCTCTGCATGGTGCTACCAAGGCCTTTATTTCCACTCTCCTCCATGTTTCTCGCTTCTAGCCAATTAAACGCCCACTGGAATTGAGGGGAGGAAGTGCCACATTGAGCATTGCACAATGTAGGGAGAGGAGCTGATGAAAGGATATGTCTCTTTTAGTCTACTTAATAGCTTGAGGACACTGTCTGAGTGGCGTTTAATGTCACCAGCGTATAATTCACTAACACCCTTCTCCCATTTCAGCTTCCTCACATGTAGGCATACTTTATCACCAAGGGATGAAAATGTTTATCAGAACTATGAATATTTCATTTACTATAGGTTAGATGACTACGGCTATACTTCATGGCCTTTTCTAATGCTTTTGTTCTTGAAATGACATGAAAGATCATAATGAGACTTATGTCCAACGACAAGTCATCAATCATGGTGGTAAAAGGACCAGATTAGGTGTTCTGACATACAGGGCTTTTAATGCCCTGAACTGTGCTTTTGGGTTCATCTGGATAGGGCTGCTGGCTGTAGGACAACCACAACAACAAACAGTTGCCTTGAACAGGTGTACACATTTTAGGATTCTTTCTTCTCTCTGCTGCACTTTGAATAATGCAGGCCCTAAATTCCCCAACCCAACTGCTTGACCTGTTCATTTGCAGCTGTAGCCAAGATGTTGGAGTCAGAATCTGGATGTGTTAGCACAGGGTAGAGGCAGGGGCTAATAGCAACACCAGTATGGGCAGATTCACTGCTTCTCATGCTGCCCATGTCACTCAGACTGACACCATAAATCTCACTTATTTTCAGATCCAACTGAGACACAGAAATTACTGCCCAGAACACATTACCAGCCACAGCAGTGTGCTGAATGCTAACAAAGAGATCCTTGATAAAGCAGTCAGGCAGTTCTCTCTCAGATTATTGAACAAAAAAACTCTTATCTGTGAGACTTGAAGGACAGATTGGCTTGTAAGTAAAGCACAAACACAAGCATCAACAACATCAAATGAACTATGAAGCCTGCTGCATGCATAAAGTATAAAGAAAACTAAACTGTATTTAAAAATATTACAAGTACCCATGCTTCCCAAAAAGGCCTTTTAAGGTGCTAGAGTTAAAAGTGTATTAAGTTCAGAGTGTTTGGGTGAGCATAATTTACAAATAACTGCCCAGCTCTTGTGCCATGACCTCATAACCATTATAAATCAATAATCATGGGATATGTCTATAAAATACTGCCACATTTACTTTGAAAAACAGACCATAATTGTGGTGTAATTGTTTGTATATGCAAGTGTAGCATGTGCAGAGCATAATGTTTCATGTGAGGCAAATGTGAGACATAGGTGTGTGTCTATACCTGGGTGCATGTTCACTTGCACATGGGAAATGCTTTGTTTACCAAGAGCACAGAGAGGAGCCTGGAAGCTAAGAGGAAATCTACAGCCGGAAACTGACAAAACAGCAATATTGTTTTGTCATGTGCAGAACTGGAGGGTAAAACCCATGGTAAAACATCAGTAAGAACATGAAATAACACAACACTTAAAAATAATTTTCAGTAGAACTGATGAAACAAATGTTATATCTGAGTATCTTTTCCTTCTTAGGAAATTACTAGGCAATTACCAGGTTATTGTCTGTTGATAATAAATGTTCTGAGATTATTGTAATATCTTTTAGGACAGAAATAATATTTTTGTGTTGTCCTTTTAACATTAAACACATTTGGAGGACATTCTTAAACTCCTACCTTACTGTTCATGTGCAACTGACTTCAGTGTGTTTATTTGGAAAGAGTATATTTGTAATTTTGGTAGCCACTACTGGCCATAAATTTCATTTAAAGTGGTTAAAAGGTCTCATAAAGTCTTAAACGTATACCTGTAGA